>NC_064640.1:524211814-524524593 GCF_023864345.2 Schistocerca serialis cubense
GGATTTTAGCTGATATTTATATTAACCACTTGGAGCAAAAATTCATCTCATCCACTAACCAAATAAACAGCAAAATAATTTTCTACAAGAGAAATGTAGATGGCACTCTCTTATTTATTGATGGTAACAGCAGCGAAGTTGAAGTCCTAGCTGAAGATCTGAGCAAATTATATAACAACATCATATTCACAGTCGAACGTGAAATAAACAATAGCACACTTTGATATATTTGGTAAACCAACAACCACAGATGTTACCAACAGCAACACAACCTGCCACCCGAACCGACATTAAGATGACTAACTTCAGGTTAGTGCATCTTGGTAGAAATAAACTTCTGATGTTTCTAGCAGGCAACATCACTTTCTAGAAACTTAACGAGAGCGGAAAAAAGGCAGTAGAAATGCCTGAATTCAACTCCTGAAGCTGATATGCAAAAGGGTCTGAATGTAAAAAAATTTCGAGGGGTGGTTTTGAGATCGCGAATTGGAAATAGGGGAAGTCGGCCGGCAATTCTTGCCACGGTAGCGGGTGAGTCGTGAGCCCTATGGGGCGAGCTGATATTCTAAAGACTGTTGGATGTGTCACTGCAGTACTAAGAGATCCTTACTTATTAATAAAGTTATTCTGCCTATCCGGAAAACTTTGAAACATTTCAGAGATGTTTATCGTTCGCGGGCGTGGGTTCTGGCTTGCTCATTTACGAGCTTTCTAGGTGAGTATTACAGTTTAGTAGCAGTCGGTAGGAAGACGCCGCATAGCATAGCCTGGAGCCATTAGCTAAATGGAGGAGGTGTTTAACGAACGAATCGTACTTGGCGCAGGTATAATCGAAGACAATAAAGTCTGTTTGTTCCGGTTAATATTTAAAATGTGGTGTTTTTGTGTGCGTTCTTCTCATTTTTGACAGCAGACCATCCTGTTTCGTTTATGGGGAAGATTATCGGCGGGAGAGGCTAAAAACCAGTTTGGGGCGGTGATGTAACTGTCTGCGATGTTCATTTACCAATGTAGTGGTCGTGTCAGAGTTTTTTGAAAGCAGTGGGATTGCTACAGGGAGTTGCTTATTGGTACAGCAGCAGTAGCAATATTAACCGTGTCCCGCCAGTCAGAGCAACACTGGGGACCCTTGCATTGCAGAGTTGATTCGAGTCCGCCGCAAGTGCAGTAAAGTCTACGGTGCAATACGTCTCGTAGTTTGTCTCGCACTCTGCACAGCGCTGGGAGCCGGTGAATTCTAGTCGTGGCCGCGAGTGATTTTCACCCGATGCTATGGAATATCCGTGTTAGGACGAGAAGGAGCGTTTCAGATTCATTCTCGTCAACAATTGTCACTATATTTTCAAAAGAGGATAAACGGAAATTTTTGCTCTGCCCTGTCGTAATGTTTCCATTTACGACGGCATGCGGGGATAATATAACGTCAGGGGCAGAATCGATTTTCTGTCTCAGTTTTTAATTATAATTAGCATAATTGTTTAATAAATCTTTCAGGCAACGACGTATATTTTTTAAATTTGTGGTAAGGTCTTATGGGACCAAATTGCTGAGGTCATCGGTCCCTAAGCCTATGCACTACTTAAACTACCTTAAACAAACTTACGCTATGGACAACACAGACACCCATGGCCGAGGAAGGACTCGAACCTCCGACATGGGGAGCCGCACGGACCGTGACAAGGCGCCCATAGACCGCACGGCTACCGGGAGCGGCAACGACGTATATAACATGTTTTTGCTAACAACGACGTATATAACATGTTTTTGCTAACAATTATAGACTAAGTGATCGCTCATACTGCACAAGGTTTGGAGTTTAACGCAGCCACGGCGTGGCGTTGGACTGATTACTATAATTACGAAAAGTATAAATGAGCATGGTGAGTCCGGGACACAAAAGATAGGTTTGGTGATGAGGTATTCTCAAGACATAGTATTTCTGGTCTGTGTTTCATCGGTAGCACGACGTTACAGATTCGCGTCCGGCTAACCTGATTTTAATTTCCCGGGATGGTTCACTTGAAAGGACACGGCCGACTTCTTTTCCCGTCCTTCATGAATCAGAGCTTGTGCATAATCTATAATGACCTCGTTGTCGAAGGGACGTTATACGCTAATCTTGCTTCCCTCTTCTTTGTTTCAGTGTTGTTATGCAGCTCAACCCTCCTATGTATTTACGCGAAACATTTTAGATGAAATAAACACAGTAACTTTCACAGTATTTCATCCAGTTTATTTCACCGTATCTGTTATCTTCTGCAAATAAATAATCTTAAGCCAACATTCTACTGGAGCAGTAGAACGTCTTTATGCGGACATAACCTCTTCACTGAGCGAGATTGCGCGATCGTAAGACACTGGACGCGCATTCAGGAGGACGACGGTTCAAATTCCGGTCTGCTCATCCAGATTTCGTTTTCTCATGGTTTACCTAAACTGCTTCAGGCAAATACTGAGCAGGTTCCTTTCGAAAGGGCACTGCCGATTTCCTTCCCTAGTTCGAAAATGTGTTAAATCTAACTTCTTTGTTGATGGGACATTAAAATTCAATATTCTTTCCTTTCCGTTTCGGAACCTCTTGGAACGGAATATTTTACGTAAATTTTTCATAGGTACGAAAGTAGATAGCATAAAATTGTTTTGGAACTCCACTAGTTTTTTCATGTGTAGGTCAACAGCCTCGACGTAATTTCTGAATTATAAAACAATTATAATTATCCACCGTATGCTTTCGAATTCTTTATACAAGATGTCTTTTATTGCATCATTTATTAAATTACATTACTTGCCAGTTTTCGCCTATGAGCACTTTCAAATGGAACTGCGTCGGTGATGGGTGTGTCGTGTTTAAAATCTATTTAGTGCCACTTAGAAACAGAGAGTTCTCCCCCCACATACGTTGAAGATGCAGATTTTTTAACGATCTCACTGTCGATGAGAGGTTAAAACCTTACAAAATGTATCAAATGTTACGAAAATTTAATATAACTGAATAAATATAGCTTGTGAATATAATTATGTCGTCGTGAACGGTTTGGATCCAATTTCGTACCTCAGTTCTTGCAATGGAGAATCGTCGCCTCCTTGTGTTGATTTTCTTTTCGGCATGCGATAGATCTATCTATCGGTCACTCCTTTAACAGAAGAGGAAATTACCCACTAATCATGCTGTTAAAAAGAAAGAAACCATGTTTGATTGTTTCTGAATGAGCTCCACCAGTCGCTTTCCTTAACTCATTCTTGTTCCTTTTTTTTATGATATCGTTAGCAGCAGCCATCTCAAATGCAGTCAGCGTACTAGGTAAGCGTAATGCAACAGTAACAAATGCGGATGCTTCGGCGGTGCTTATTCATGCTCTTAATGAGCGGCAATTAGAGGTTCGGCCTGTGGTGACAATCGCCGGTCGTCTCCCGTCTTTGACAGCACCAGCGGCAGGACTCTGAAGTCGGTCACGAGATGTCTCTACAAGTCTTCAAGGCGTCCCACCCGCACCACATTTAAAACGTTCGCACATACAAACAATATTAAGCGAGAGCGCATTTATCGCATTAGCTGACCGGCGGACGTCGAAACGTGAGCATAATAAAAACCGCTCCCCTCCGTCTTATTCGAAAGGGTTTGTTTTATTTTGCGCGTCGCCGGCTCTCTCTCTCTCTCCGTCGCCCGGTCTCTCTCTGTTCTCCTCTCCTCTTCTCTCCTTCTTGTGCTGCTCCGTGCGATTCCTTTTTCCCCAGCCGTGAAAGATTTCCTTCCAATGAGCGCGGCAGGCGGGCAAGGGATCCCACCAATAGCGTAGCAGGCGAGCGCGAAGCGGGGAGGGCGCCAACGCGCCTTCAGGCCGCAGTATGCGCCCAGCGCGTGTCCGGGTCTTTACTCACGTGCTGCAACAGCCATGCGTCCTACGTACAGCAAGACGACATAGCCAACATGTTCACACGGTATGTCCGTAGTATTCAGTACAACACGCCGCTCTTCTCTGCACGCCGAAACGGGAGAAAGAGCCGATATTCTCTCGTCCGTCTTTTGCGGCTGTCGGCGCCGCTTCCTTCTGGTTCTCATCTGCCGAAATGTCATCTGCGGCGTGTATCTCGAAGCGCGGGTGAAGAAGTAGGCGTGACAGTCCGTCGGTGTCTTCGGCGCGCTCGCCAAACCTTTTGTTGTGCCGACAACTATGTTCAGTGTGACCCAGCGTGTGAGAAGTGCGCTGTATTTCAGTGGTGCTCCTGTCCTGTTCGTGCGTTGAAGTCACCATCAGAATTTGGCCGGTGTCTCCTCGTCACGATCCCACGAGTGTCACCCTAGTGAATCACCCATACGCTTTGTTAATTTTCTTAACTGTCACAGCTTCTTGCAACAGAAGGTGTAAATTCTTAGCGCGGGTTGCGGTAATGTTTTAATCGTGATTTTTGTGTTTAGTATGAAGCATTCAAGGCAATTCTGTATCTATTGAAGATTTGCTTGTCTTCATTAAAGTACTACTTCGGCACACATTTGAAACAATTCTGAACATTGTTGCAACGTTAGTCCGTGTCTAATTTACCAGAATTCTTCCAAAGTTATCACTATCGAAACGTCAATGCTTTAAAATATCGTACCTACATTATTGAAACAGTTATCAAAATTAGACACATACTTTGTAATAGTAGCGTGTCACGCCTTATTTGGATGTGATTTCCAGATATTCGCTTTCTACTTTGTTTCCTGGTCATAATCGAGTAGTTAATTTTAAGTGTTTCCTTTCAAAGAATACTCTGTCGATGAACGGTTCCACGTGTATTAGAACGATGGAAAAGTAATGACTGGAATAATCTGCAAAACGTTAATGAATATTTGTTCTATTAAAGTAAATTTGCAATAAAATTTTGTTTTGGAGAAGTACTTTTCGTTCATTGTATTAAAACACAGTACAGTTAAATTTCAGAGTTTAATGCTTGCATCTTAAGGAGGAGTGTTTATGTGAATATAAAGCTTGAATTGTGCTCACAGTAACACAATTAATAATTTATTGGATTGTGTGTAAACGTGGCCAATTGCAGAATATACAATCATTTAGTTCTGCAGTGGCTGCAGAAAGTCCATTTCTCTATTTCTATTTTTTTCAAATTTATCTGTTATCAGAAGAAAAAAATTATTACTTTTATTTTGCAAAGTGAGTTTCTCGAGGTTCTTATCTGAAACACAAGACCATTAAAAAGTAATGAAACTAGTCCCGTAATAATGCTTATTACTTGTTACACTTATATTGTCCGTAAGTTTTCAAGTGTAAGATGAAGTTCATACAAGGGCAATGTTTTACTACCTGAGGCAATAAATAAATCAATGCTATACATCAGTTGCTTTCGGAGACACTAGCCGAATAGCTTTTCTGTCGCAAGAGACATTTACGCTCTGACATCTGTACATGCCCACACTCTGTTTGCGACATTTGATGCGCGTTGCGACGTTTTTTACAGTCGTGTGGCGTGGAAACGACGGCACGTGAAGCTGGGAACCGTTTCGGCGTCCGCAGAGTCCAGGAGTAAATAACATTTATGAATATTGCGTATTACTTCCAATGACGCGTAGCAGTGGTCTGCAGACACGAATGTTATTTTCTTGTCGTAAAACACTTTACCACAGACGTTCCCACACGCCGCATACATATGGGTCGTCAAAAGTCGGATATAACACACGAAAAGGACTTCACACATCTTTATATGCCAGGCGGCGTCTTTAGAAGGCGTGGGTGAACTGCTAGGAGCTGAATTTTCTGTCATAGGAGTAGTTTTTATGATTCAGGGCGGCCTAAATTTAAGGAACATAACATAGAGCACGTACTTGAACGCCTTAGGTGCTTCTGTGAAAATTTTCAGAAGAACTATAATTGTAGTGTGCCCCGCCCTCTATAGACGATGTCCTCAACTACGGCTTTTACACGTTTATTATTTGTGACGATGCAGCATCATTTCAATATTAATGAACACAGATCTTTGTTGTCACTGTTGCTCGTTAATAATGCACTGAACACTGAAGCTCCTTCAGTGATAGATAATATCTCTAACCACTAAAAGTTTTGTTTTAACAGGTTTGACGAATTAAAAGTAGTATCTTTTTACAAAATTCTTCATAAGCATTCATTGCAACGCCTCGATTTCTCTTTACCAACGTAGGCCATGTGGCTTTAGAGACATAGCGCTATTTCACAATGATCACTGTTTTAAAACATCTCTGAAAATTGTGAGAAAGGATACATTGTCAGAGGAAAGTAGTATTTGAAAACTGAAAGTCGTGTCCTGTAGTTTTTGGTACGTCTTAGTGATCAGAAAGTGATAGCAGAAATGTGTCGGTAATAAGCGGTCAAGTGTTCCTTTCACTTTTTCTTTATTCAATTATTTGTCTCGGGACACGCATCTAGAGTATACAGTTGAAAAATTATTAGACTGTAGCCGCATATCCAGTTTCGTACATGCTTCAATTGGCTCCAAAGATAATATTTAATGGATAAAACCAATACCTTCGTTACTAATTCCGTAATGTACTTTTACTCTACACTGACAACGTCACAACCATTGTGAAATACGCCAATATATAATTTATATGTACAGGTTTCCCATGGTACAAACTTTTAGTTATAACTGATAGCGAGCTCTAGAGTTTGTCAGTGCTGTCGTGCGACTAGCTTTTAAATGACATCAACGCTGCTTAGAGTGTTTTCATACCATTAAAATTCTGGTAGACAGCCGCATTACGATATTTCTTATTCGACAGTCAGTGCTATAAAAGAGGTTTGATGACGCAAAGGAGATGCTTAACAGTTTCAACTGTAGAAACTTTTCATACAGTTTATTTACCTGCGAAGGTCTCGCAATTAAGATTGCAAGCTTTCGTTTCAGTAAGCGGAGCGGCAAACGCGATTTTCCGGCGAGGGTACTTCCGCTGTGGACGGCTCCTCTGTATTGTGGATTTCTCTTTCAGAATTTTCATATCTAACGCAGTTTCAGAGAGAACGAAAGAGGAGCTGTCACTCGCGAACAAGAAATAAATAATAGATGAGAGGATTTTAGCAATCATATTGATGAGAATCGATTCGCTGCAACAGATTTCTCTCCGTGGGCGATTTGTTAAGTACGGCTAGGAGAGTGACCGAACTGAGGGCGCACGCAGGTGCGTGTAACGTGCGTGTGTTGGGAGTTCCGCGTGTGCTTATAGGGCTGACCTTGGCAGCCGGAACAACTGGGCTGCAGCACTTGCCTGGGCCCCGGCCGAGCAGACTCCGCTCTGTACCCGACACCTAGCCTTGCTTCCTATCACTAACCCACGTTGTCGGTTGTCCAGAAGAACCGTTGTGAAAACACCTGATAAACGTACACGCAAACGCGGCTCGATGATATTTTCTTGCCACTTCGCGAAGCTAGAGTATCGTATCAAACAGAAATTCCTTATTTTTGTGGAAGATGCATCGTGTTGTTAAGGGTTTCAATTTTACTAAAGCAGTCTCTCTCTGACCTATGAAATGATGTTCATCGACAGAGAAACGGAATGAGTGCCGCCTGCGAGTGAGCTGTAAAACTGCATCAACTAAGTAACTACACTTGCTTCTCGCTTCACTTTCTGTACCTTAACAGTTTCATCAACATGGCACAACCGCCACTCATATAATTTACCATGTGTGTTTCCAAATGAAGTGCACTGAAAAAATAAAAATAACAGAACGTAATATTTCGTTTAAACGCATCGATAAAATAGGTGAATTCATCTCGTTATGAGCGTTACTTCTAGACAGTTCGCTACGAATTTTCTGAGAGAATGCTGCAAAATCGTCAAAATCGAACACCTATTCGTAGCTATAGATATCATGTTGCATTTAAAACTTGTAAAGTGCTCATTCACCGACAAACATTTTTTTCTCGTGACGTTCCCCCTCCAAATATTTGGCTCTGAGCACTATGGAACTGAGGTCATCAGTCCCCTAGAACTTAGAACTACTTAAACCTAACTAACCTAAGGACATCACACACATCCATGCCCGAGGCAGGATTCGAACCTGCGTTCGTAGCGGTCGCGCGTTTCCAGACTGTAGCTCCAAATATTTGTTCATCAGTCTACAGAGAATAATTTTGCAGTATGTGGCAGTTGGCCCTGGTGCAAAGATGCACATAAGACGTCACTGTTCACTGATAATCGGTTAATAGGGTAAGAAATATCGTTTTAAAATCGAGTTGCTTCGTGAAGTAAGTATTGTAAAAATTGTTTCCTTCCGTATAAATTTGATACCTCACCATTCTGTAAATGTTCGAAGATGTTCTTTTTTTTGCGTCTTACAATATGCGGATGTAGTCATCATGTTTACTTTAAAGCAAAAATTGTGAACAGTTAAGAACGATCTTTTTTGTACTGACAGTCGCGAATTCTGTCAGCGTCTTATACCGTGCAAAAGAGGTAAATTTTCCTACCGAGGAATTTTTCTGAAAAGTCTCACTGTCCATGATAAGTAGTAATTCTAATGCAAGCCAAACGACTGTTAAGAATATTTAAGAAACACACGTTACCATGCCGCCAAATTGTTCGGAGCTGGCTCTTCTGAAGAAGTATAATTTCGTTGCAATGTAAGATGGTGCACATTTTGTGTCACCTGAGTGCTTTATATCATTTATTTTCGGGGAACTAGAGAATACCATTGTTGATGTAAAAGACGTTTACGACCTGACATCCGTACGTGCTCACGCTCCGTTTGTGAAGGAGTTTCTGCAAGCGTAGCCAAGAGCTGAGTAATTATTTCTGGGCTGGTCTCTTGGCTTGCGGATTCGCGCGTACGGATTTTGTGAACTGATGTTATGAGCATAGCAGTGAAATAATTCCGAGGCAATCGATGCTGCAGCTACAAAGTATTGCGCCCCTTTTAAAACAAGTGCGACGTACGCACTGCAAGTCGCAATGTTAAGTAGTTGCAAACTCGACGCCCAACATTCACGGCAGGGATTTTCAGAATTTATTCAGTGCAGCGGCGAGAATTATTTGTGCCTGCATAAATCGCGCCCGTGCAGTAGCTGCTGCAGCCATTCCTCGGCAGAATGTGACACCGCAGCGCGTGGCCCATTGTTGACAGAAATTATTGCCCGCGCTGAACGTACGGATTTATAAATGCGTGTGCTACAGTTGTAACTGCTTCTGGCGCGCCGGAACAATGGTACGTAAGCTACTACCTTCCTTCATAATGTGAATAGCGTTACTGTGCCAAGATGCAACGTCCTTTGGTGATAGCGCGCTTTCTATCAACAGTTGAGCTGCACAAACATGTTTTGGTGTTTCCCTTTCAGAGGGCTGGTCTCTGAAACTGTTTTAGTTGTATGGATCTTAATCCAAACTCTAACTCACTATCCGCGCTTTATTTTTCACTGTTTCTGCCATGCACCATTTTCACCTGTCTGCACGACTGTTTTCTGCAATTAAAAATTGTTTATGAAATTTTGTGAGTGCTTTTGGTTGCATAGGAAATCTCGCATTAGCGTCTAGTGCGAGACAAATAGTGAAAGGAAAGGTGTGTGTTGAATTTATATTCCAGTAACATACTATAAAAGGCTCGATAGAGACTAGGCCCCTTTTTAGATTATTTCTGTACTAAGTTACTGTCAGCAAAGTACGGTGGAAAAGAAATGCAATATTATAGTTCAGCTACTATTTTATACTTGTTCAAGTAAACTTTCGTTCCGATTCCGCAACCCCTCTGGTATCTTTAGTCCCTGATATTACTTTGATTGATATATGTGTTTCTATTACGAATTCGTAGATCGTAAGCAGAGCCTGTCGAAGATACCGTAATACTGCTGACGAAAACCTCAACTGGCTATATAATAATTACATTTAAAAGTCAATCCAACATTCACTTTGAAGGTAGTTTCTGTTTTGGGATATCACGGGATCTATTTTAAGAACTGCATTCATTCCTGTTAATCATGTCTACGGCAACTTGTTTTCTGCTCTGTTATTGCGACCTCGTTAGCAATAATTTAGCTAAACATAAGCTCCAATATATGTCGTTTCTTAACAAGGAATGAAGCTTCCTAAATAAAGAATCTAAAATCCAGATGGAAATTAATTCCAAAACAGCTGCGAGTGGTTATAGTCCGATGTTTGAAGGCATGTGCCGGATTTACTTCTTATAATGGGTATTAATTTCTATATGCTTGAGATATAACAGCAATATTTTCAACAACATAGACACACTTTTACGTCATCGTCGTGTTCTAAAGGTTATTCCTTGTTGATATCGGTATTATTCTTTGTCTCCCGCAATTTTTATCAGCTCGTCCTAGATGCTATGATTCATTCCACTGATCGCAGTGATGTCCTGCTCTGCCCTGTTTTGTCCTTTAATTTTTTCCAGAATAATTCTTTCAAAGATACGCCTCAGGAAGCTGTTATGACGAATTAAGTGGGCACTTAGCTTGAGTGTTGTCTTTCGTATGGTGTTGAACAACGTCCATTCTCCGCCCGAATGTTTTTTTTTTTTTTTTTTGCTCTTTTCCATATCCGCAAATCTGTTGCTTACAGTTTCTCCATTGTGTGATAACAATTCACGCCCACATTTTACAATCGGCCAAAAACATGTTTTTTTGTAAATTTTTTTCCTATTTATTTATGATACAGCTTCCTTTGATTTCTAAAGAATTTGCTTGGTCGTTGAAATTCATCTGTTATTATCCATGAAAGTCTTTTTGTTATTAGCTGTTCTGCTAAAATACAGAACCTATTTAGTTGGCTTATACGAGTGTTTCCATTAATTGTGTCTTTTTCCTCGCGTCAGTTTATCTGTGAATATTATTAGATATTTTGTATCTGTCTTTAGTTTAAATACGGTTAGACAACCTGACAAAGCTCTTAACCTTATAATTCATTTTCAAGATTGGCTAAGAAGGCGATATCATCAGAATTTATATTTGCCGAAACAAAACTGACATAACATGTAAATATATGCGTGCAACTGCCAATAACGTGCTTCCCAGACGTATAATTCAAATTTATTTCCTAGGTTTCTTATCGTGGAAATGCAGTCACTATTTTTAGCGGTTTTCCTTCCTAACTCCTGGAAAATATAGCTGAAACACAGCAATCTTCGTTCTGAATAAACAATTTTATGATATACTTACAACAGGAAGTGTAATATGTACTAAATACATCGCAAGGTGGTGTGGTGGTTAAGACACTGTACTCACATACGCGGTACTGTTTGGTTCTTCCCTATGTCCCCTATTAATCCTAATGGCAAGGATCCAAGAACTGACTGGCAGTACACCTAGTTTTGAGTGGTCGTTCCACATTAGGTTGCTCCAGGTGGTTACTTGTAGATGTTTTACAGTTGTTACTATTTCCAGTAATTGATTTCCAATCCTTGCAATCGAGGAATAATGTGCTTTTTAGGTATTTATGAACACTGTATTATATTTACTTATATTGTTATTTGCCATTGCATCGTTATATAGGAATTCTTGGTTAGGTTAATGACGAATCTCTTGTACTCGTCTCTTCAGTGACCGCTTCACTCTTTTTAATGCTTATTACGAATGACGTATCGTTTAATTATCCGAGTGCTGAACTCATTCCTACGTCATTTATTTCCTGCTGTTGAAAGCCATTTAGTTATTTATTTTTCCACGGTATCTAGCTGGCCAGCTATTTACCCAGCTACACTGTTATTTCATATGTTCGCATAGTACATAATTATCTGATTGGGTTACAGTGAGGTTCCGGTACACCACAATCATTGTTATAAATTACATGCTGTGAATCAGGATAATACAAACGTACAATTTCGTACTTTTTCTATAAGGAGTCATATAACTGTCTTGTGCTGATGATGTTAGTAACTGCAACTTGTGTGGCACTTGTAGAGAATTCTGTGGAGTTGTTCGTTACACGTAACTACACGCGGTGAAAAGTCTAGTTAATGAATAAATGACTGCAGACGGTTCCTTCCTCTGGCATCTGTTAACCAGTGTGCACCTGTGGAATCAAATAGTACGATTGCTGCGACACAATGTCTTCTCATCTTGAAATCTAGCACTGGATCTCCGTTTTTTGAAAATATCCTGCTATGGGAACATAGACTAACAGCTGTCGGGTAACATTTGTGACACTTCTTGCCAAGGGAATTCTCAGTCTGACCTCTGATTTACGGAGTTTTGCTTGCTGTCTGGTGTATAGGGAACAGCCGAGCAGCAGTTGATTTAGATCTTGCAGTCCTGAGCGATGATCTTTTCAGTATGGACAGTTGAGAACTTCTGATTCTTTGGAAATGTGCCGTGTAACACTTGTGTTCATTTCTTAATGTTATTATTTATGTTAGACAACTTCGCATCACTCTGAGCCGTGAATACCATTATTCTTTTAGGAGTGAACGGTTGAATCCTGGCAAAGTTTCGTCCTCTCGCCATCTGAGAGGTTTCTCAGAAACGGTACTATTTATCGAGTGCGTCTTTAGTTACAGTGGGTAAAAAGTTTGTTTAAGTTAAACGTACAAAGAAAGGTATCCTTTACGTGATGCTACTCTTCTCTAATTGGTCAACTGTCTTCTAAAAGGTTATAACTGCACATGATGGACGTGACGCATGAAGCTCCTCAGGCACTGGGCCAGGTCGGCAGGCGGACGACAGCTGCAGCAGTAGCGTTTTACGATCCGCGGCGTCGCACACGGCAGGATTTCACCAATTTGGGCGGTCAGTCGTCGCTTCTCGGCCAGTCTGGGCCACCCGCCACTTGTACCGATAAGCCTCGCATCCAAGCACAGCGAATCCTCGCAGAATGCGCTCCGCGCCTATTAATCGTGCCTCTTAATAACTTGCACCCGGAGTGCCTCGCCCCTTCAAGTAGTCTAAGTAAGTCATATGCGCTTGTTGCTGTACACAAAATGCTGAAAAGGAAAAGTTGTCGCGTAACAGTTAATTGTAAGTAACAAGGCTCACCGCTGTCGGCACTTTCCAAGTTTAAATGCAGCTATAGTTTCAAAATTGACATAAACGGAATAATGGTCGCTTTGTCTGTGCACTGCGTATTCAATTTAGGGCGTCCCGCAACTGTAGATGTAAGGAAGGATAAAGTAATAGCTCCTCCTGCACCTTCTATTTTGCGGGTGAGGCTGCGACTGAATCGACTTTACTGAGGCCAACATAATTCAGTCACGTATAGAATGAATAGTTATGTTAAGTAAAAATGTGAAATTGTATTAGAGAATTCGCTATTTGTTTTACGTGGGCCAAAAGAGCCCTTCTTGGCTACCTAGATAATCCATTGATGGTTTTGTCCACGACTTGCACGTCCAGTTTTGGACGTTACGCAACTGCGGAAGTTCTATATGTAATGTTGCCGTTTACATCACATTTCTTTCAAGTTTGAGAGTGGAACCATCTCTTCCATTTCCTTTCTTTATCTCCATAACATTCTGGGGCGTTCGTTTTTAGCTTTCTTTTTCCTCACCAGTAAAAGGTTGGTATTAAATTTTATAGCTCTTACCATTTTTACTGAGATAACTATCAACCAGTACTTTGCGAACATACAGAGTGAATTACGGAGATTTTTGTTCGTAAGTGATACTGTGGACTATTCTTAAGGGAAAACTGCATATAAACGCAAGCAAAACGGAGAAGGAATTGTGTTTAAAGTTACGTCGACGGCGAGGTCAGATGAGGAAAGGATCCATCCCGGCATTAGTGGTAGACGATTCAGGTAAACCATGAAAACCTAAATAAGGAGGAGTGGAACGGGCATTGGAACCACCGTCCTCCCGAACACGAGTCAGGGTGTGACAATTTCGTCAGCTCACTCGATAAACGTATGGTGTATTCTCAATCGTCCCATAAATGCAAGCCTATTTGAAAATTTCTTATTTGGTTTATTACTTCCGCAGATGGTAAGAAAGACCACCAACCACATCACTGTATGTTAACAGATGTGTTGCTTACTGGACCTGGAGCTCAGGTAACAGCAATGGTTAACAATACATCTGTCTGCGCGTACATCAACGCGCTATGAATCTGTCAGTGGAATTTTTGAACAGGAGCTGTAAAGGTAAATTAACAGTACAACACAAAAACTGCTAATTTATTGTTATTTTAAATAGTTGTATCTGGGAAAATACTGAGAATAAGGTATCGGTTTGTGTTATGTTAGGCCGGCCGCGGTGGCCGTGCGGTTCTAGGCGCTGCAGTCAGGAACCGCGGGACTGCTACGGTCGCAGGTTCGAATCCTGCCTCGGGCATGGATGTGTGTGATGTCCTTAGGTTAGTTAGGTTTAAGTAGTTCTAAGTTCTAGGGGACTGATGACCTAAGATGTTAAGTCCCATAGTGCTCAGAGCCATTGTGTTACGTTTTTTCCGTATGGTCCACACTATCAGCTTTTACGATAGGCAGGTTTCCCGCTAAGACACACTGAATAGTGTGGATATCAAGACCGAGAAGATGCATTAACAGGAAGGAAGGAACATTAAGGTTTAACGTCCCGTTGACGAGGACGTCGTTAGAGACGGAGAACAAGTTCGGATTGTTGCAAGAGTGGGTAGGAAATCGAATGTGCCCTTCCAAAGGAACCATCCTGGCATTTGCCTGTGGAACGATGTAGGGAAATCACAAATAACCTAAATCTGAATAGCCGGACGCGGATTTGAACCGTCGTCATCGCGAATGCGAGTCCAATGTGCTCAGATGCATTAGAGAGCGGCCGCCGCATGCACTGGCTAGAACTGCATAATTTATTTGGATAGCTTCCATGAACCTGGAGGAAGGAAATTAAGTTCGGGTCTTCACAAATATTACCACAATACTTTAACAGGGGCGCTGTATTATTAGTAAGAGTGAGTGATAGTATCTACAGTTTCTGCAATGAATCTCCCGTCCCACCGCCCCCTCTCTCTCTCTTTCTACCCTGAAAAGTTGATGTTGTTAGCAGCTGTCTGCTTTATCCCCGTTCAGGTATTAGCGCCCTCCTGTGTAACGCTGTGTGCTGTGTCAACGGCAGCCACCGGTTTCGGCAGTGAAATGCTACAAAGCAAATACTAGGACAGACGGGGTCGCTGCTGCTGCCGCCACCAGCCAACAGTGTACGTTTCTCATTGAGACCCAATGGTTAGCATGTCCGTTAAATACAACTAAAGAGACATAATAAATCACTTGCATGTTGACTCCCGGACAAATCAACAATACTTCGTCAACCCTGTAAACTCCCTAACCCCGAGGCAGACACAGCAACGCGCCGTTTCTTCTCAGACAGAACCTGAGTTCAATCCTAGACTGCCCGTCAGTAAATTGAATGTAGCTCACCGTTCTTAAAACTGTCGTGGGAAAGGGGTGAGGGCTGTTGCTGACTTATGGTATTTTATCCAGTGTCAAGGCCGTATCTCTCGAGAACCCACTTAGAAAACTTCAAGAAACATCATTCAGGAGTAACATGCCACTTTCAACAAAATCTCAAACCACAGTCGACAAATCTAGCTACTGATCTACATCAATTTGAGGAATTTTAAAAGTGGACAGGCTCATGATAAGTGGTCGTTGTACCTGATAGTTATCTTGTTTTTACGCTGGCTTCATCGCCTTCTTCTCCGGGTTATGCTTGTCTCGAGCTTCTCCTGTACGAAGAAATCTGTAATTTTCCAGAACAATTTTGTTTGTTGGGTTACTTCAACTATGAAGTATTGGTAGCTCATTCATTTATGCTTCTGTATTTAAGGCATCACTCTACAAATAATATACAACTTCCACATTAATAGGATATTCATCTGCTCACATGAGCTACCCAATACTAACTGTTCGTTATGTCTGCACAAAAACGTGTCCGACAATTTCAGCCAGCATTATAGGACTCCCTTCTACAACTACTTTTCCCGACAAGTGACGGAGAGAATTGAACGATTACATTTGTAGGCCAAAGATGATTTACATCTCAGATTATTTAGATTAACTGATAATATTCTTTAGATAAATTTAACAAAATTTAATACAAAATAGAGTTACATAATTTCGTGTTAAATAGCTTGAAAATTATTCTGCTCACGTAAACATTAAAGGGCAATGCATGACAAATGGTTCAAATGGCTCTAAGCACTATGTGACTTAACATCTATGGTCATCAGTCTCCTAGAACTTAGAACTACTTAAACCTAACTAACCTAAGGACATCACACAACACCCAGTCATCACGAGGCAGAGAAAATCCCTGACCCCGCCGGGAACCGAACCCGGGAACCCGGGCGTGGGAAGCGAGAACGCTACCGCACGACCACGAGCTGCGGACCAATGCATGACATATGACGTTTTTGTAAAAAGAGATTTGTTTAAGGTTATTGTTTTACAATGGGAATTATCGATAGCCAGTAGTATCACAGAGTTGATAATGTCCATTAGGCTTGATTACATCACGCAGGCCACTAACTATAAATATTCTACAGTCCTGACGTATCCATGGTGTAAAGTTTGTGCGGATAATATCAGGCAGCTAACAACTCGCACGGAATCATACAATCATTCTTCTCGCGCTCCATCCGTGAATGAATATCGGGAACATACCTTAAAATGCTGTGCAATAAAAAGTATGTTTTCCTACACACTTCTCAATGATTCGCAGGGTAAAGGTTTAGATGGAGATGCGTCAAGGTATATTCCCTACGCTTGTCAACTCCTTGTAAATGTAATTGATGTATACACTAATATGACAACAGGAAAGCGGATCGAAATTTTGCATAAGGTTTTATGTTAGTTTCAGATGTTATTGTGCCTAGATAGAATATTGCTGACAGGACTGACATTTGTGCAAAATGTATTCCACACACGGAGAAGTGAGTCAGCTGTTTCAGCATTACTAATAAGCTCTCAAAATGTTTATATTAGTGTGAACCAATGTTCAAACCTTAGTAAGATAATTAAAACGCATCCAACGATTATAGGTCTCACTTTTTAAGTTTTCTTTTTTTCGAGTACAGTTTTTGTCTGTTAATCGAAAGAGTCCACAAGAAGTAACTGTTAATAGCATTTCAGAAATACACATTAGAATTACGCCAAATGGTTTGTTGCTGTGGAAATTTAGAAATCCGTTAGTAGAGAACGCATCTTTAATTCGTCGGCAGATTGCAAGACGTTATGACAGATTAAAGCTATGAGCAGGACGGGGACTCCAAACTGGACCGCTGCCTTTCTCGTAGAATGTAAGGACCCGGTTTCGATTACCGACCCGTCACACATTTTTAGACTGTCAGGAAGTTAAAGTGATACACTCTTCCATTCATCTTGTGTAAGCTTTGTCAGCAGCTGTTCAGAAAACAGCATCACTTAGTTCATGACTGCCTGCTTGTAATGAAGCTGAGTTTCTGGCTTTTAATCAATCATCATTGTTATCGCAACTTTTGTTGATATTACAGTGTTTATTAAACTCGCTCATTAGCGTGTTAATCTGAGAGAAACATATAGAACGACAGTATAATATTCGTTGATTTTGTTTCGCACTCTTGTTTTGTAGATGAAGATCGCATCCATCCAGAGGCTGGAATAAATTTTATGGCAATTTTTCAGCGTTGTTTCGAATTTTAGTATCTGTAGAATTAGATGAGGAGATACTTGCGCAGTTTCTCTATTTACCGATGTCATCACTGCACATTCCGGGGCACTCTGCTTTTCCAAATATGAGTTATTGACATAATATGAATCGCACGGTATCTAGTGAAATGTCCCACGATTTTCGTGCAGCATCCGTCTCTCTTACTTTCGGCTTTGCGTGTGCTCCAATTAGGTATCTACGGATTATGGAGGTGCAACTTGTTTGGTAGTCTTTTGGCCTTCATTAATTATTGATTATTTTATAGATTTAATTTACCGTAACAGAACAAAGTTGACTCATACCAGAAGTTTACAATTCTAACGTAATATCGAACACCGCGTAAGCTAAAAATTAAATTATCCGAGGCAAAATATTACTTAGTATTGAGTTGCAGTACTTATTGATCTTTTCTCGTGTTGGTTTGCAAACGACAGTTGTCAAAGCTCGAAACAGACTAGCGTACGGAATAACTGAAAAAAAGCTGTGTTTTCTGAGAGTAAGGCCGTCGCGTTCACTTTCCGAACAATTAGTCTGATATGAATTAATGTATATATAACGATGGTCGGTGTTCACATGTGCTATACCTGAACATATAGAATAGAGCTCTACTACTGTCCTCCAGCATGTACCGCTCATTTCCGTCGTTTATTCAACCAATGAACGAAATAATAGTGGATAATTTTGTGCGTATCATCTATTATTTGCTGACATCTTTTCAGGAAATCATTTCTGACAACCATCGATAGAACTCGGTTATTCTGTGTACTTAATTTATCAGAAATTAATTTTACTTGATATGTTCGTGTCCTGGTTAAGTAGTTTAGTAATAAACAAGAAACGAAAGAGGATTTCTTTAATTCAAAACCTATAGAAGTCTTAAGGAACTTGTAGTTTCATAAGCGGGTTTGTACCACAATTCTTTATAAATGTGCGCACCTGTCTGTGAATCAGTGAATATGAGTGTGCAAATATTGACGTCCAACCCCATCCATGACGGGAGGCTAACTAAAATATTTACTACACATTGTTTTCAGTGAAACCATTGACAGTCCTGAAAAGCTGTTTTTACACTGATATTAACTGTAACACATATTTGAGCCTTAGAACAAAACTGCACCCACTGCTTAAGAAATTACGGAATTAAATGTGAATTACTACAATATGCAGCTACAAGATTTGAATATTATCTTGCGAACAGTAATATTTATAGCAAACAAAATGAAAGGTATCGCACATTTAGCGAACTATGTTCAGAGTTATGCTTATTTCCCATACACATAAATCCACAAATTCCGGATCTTCTAACCGAGAGAAGTGACTCATTGGCTGAGACACTGGAGAAGCTAGGCTCACCTTCTCATCTATTTAGGAATTTCATTATTCTCCCCCCACTCCCTCCTTCCGTCAGTTAGACCGATGTGGTTCCTTTACAAAGAAGAAAGAAAATTTCCTTCGTTGTCCTCCAGTCCGAATTTATTGCCTATTGTTAATCACAACATTGCTCTCCAATCGTGTTCTTTTGCACGTCTGACGTAACGCAACACACATTCGCTTAGCATATGTTCCGCGTGAACCTTTTGAAATACACACGCTTTTAATTTTCAGTTTGAGGTCTACAAGATGAAAATAATGAGACTTTGAAACAAGTTTTCGACTTAATTACGTACAAGAATAATTAAAATCTTATGTTCTGTTTCACAGCTCATCACTTCTAGAATCTCTCTATCTCTCACCGCAAACCCCCCCCCCCCCACACACACACACACACAAAACACTGACAGTACACTACTCACACAATGCCACATTCACAAAGTACTTTTGCTTTTCTCCAAGCTCATTTCAATAGCTTTCCAGTGTCACACTGTCTGATACAGACATAATAAAGGCGGAAGAGCAGAAACGTCCTTTATGTGAAAGACATAGTTAAATACGTCACACATGACCCTGAACATTTTGGCAAGCTTGCATTAATGTGAATAATTCATTATTCCTCAATGCTGTACATACTATTGGACATTAGTATATTTTTCTACTCTTTCTTACATGCACCTAATGTTTTGATAGTATTTATGTCTACAGATAACGCATTGAAAATTATTTTACATTTATATTGCATGTCACCAAAGTGGAAACCAGAATAGAATATTTTACTAAGTATTTTAGTTCAATTCTTTGTCTGTTTCGAAGTACTGCAGATGATGATTTGTTATGTAATTCGAATTGTAAGATAATGCTCATGGATCCAGTTTCAAAAATTGTTGTAACAGTTTCGGTGTCAAATTAAGTTTGCATAATACTGAGACGTATGTTCAGGAATCAGAGGGTCGGGTGTTCGATCTAGTCTCCGGTGTGCAAGGAATTTTCATCTCGTTCCTGATGACTTAACAGCAATCTTCTCTCTGGGACCACGCACGTTGCCGAACACATTGTTGTTGGAACTTGCATTACTCTATATATTGAAAGAACGGTGATGGTTCCAAGGGCGTAATTTGTTAGTGAGGAGGATGCTGACGCTGTCTAGAATGTGTAGAATTATACTTACCAATAAAGAGAACGGTTATATCTGTATTAAGTTGTACTTCAGTCTTCCTTGACGCCAGACGAGAGTGTATGTTTATCGTGTGTTGTGGGAGTGAGAATTTTTGTACCCCATGAAGTTTTTATTACTTTGGAGAGCGACTGAACTGCACAGTGAGGACGGTCTATGAACGGCTCACGTCCTGGCGGAACCGGCTCCTGGCCGTGATCCACGTGCACTGACCACCTTCTGCTTTCCTTCTTAATCACTCACCTAAGTATTTATTCCTACAGCTACTGAAAGCCGCAACAGCATGTTTTCATTCAGAGCTAAGGAGTTTCATCTCTTTGAATCGGTGAACGTGGGATGTCCCAAATCCTTGTGCTCAAAATTATATAGAGGACGGTGAATTGAATGTGGGACGAATAGTCGGAAATGAATGTTTCAGCTGGTGTGAGGTTTTGAACGAGCAATGTCTGCGAGGCTAATATTTGTAAACTGCTAATTTTTTTTGAATGCATTACATACAGCTTTTTACTTGCCTTATTGCATCTACCCGTTTCGGTATTATGCCATCATGACGGTATAGAAGATCGATTGTGAATCACATGTCATAGTGTCCATCAATTGGGCAATATATATATGTCCTATACAAAATGACAAGCATATGCAGAATCCATGTGGTATCATTTCACAAAAAGTATTGTGGCAAATTATAAATCGCAGTTACAACTGTAATTTCTAATTGCACGTAACATTTTTTGTGCAAAGATACCAGGTAGGTACTGTATATGTTAAGCAGTTTAGATGGCACAGGAATTACATGAACTACAATATTTATAGATGCTATGATATGTGGTTGTGAGCCAGCAGGGGTGGCAGAGCGGTTCTAGGCGCTTCAGTCTGGAACCGCGTGACCGCTACGGTCGCAGGTTCGAATCCTGCCTCGGGCATGGATGTGTGTGATGTCCTTAGGTTAGTTAGGTTTACGTAGTTCTAAGTTCTAGGGGACTGATGACCTCAGAAGTTAAGTCCCATAGTGCTCAGAACCATTTGATTTTGTGGTTGTGATGATGGTATAACAGCGATCCATGTAGTTGTAATAAAAGACGGTTAAACAGCTGCTTGTCATGCATTTAAAACAACTACGTTTCAGCTGTTGGAAATTACCTTCAAAATGATTAAACTATTCATGTTTTTCTATACACGTTGTTATCGACGGAACGTTAAACTTTAATGTCCTTCCTTCCAGTCAGGAGTCACGTTATGTCTTAGCTCTGTTCCATAAGCTTGTAACGCGCATTATTCGCCGAAGGATCGCTTCACTAGCAATTTTGGCTGTTGACGGTGTTGTAAGCATCTGACGATTACACCACATCTCGAAAGCATGGACTCTCCTGTTCCAGTGTTATCCAGTTGCTCTCTTTCTCACCCAGTAACAACACTCCAAACAAAAGTCTTAATAATATTTTTCTTACTCCCATATTGATGCTGTTTGAGGTGCAAAGAGTCATTTTCTTGTTAAAAGCTATTTTCACCTTATTTATCGTAAACTTAAGATCTTTAAGATTGGCTTCACCTGCTGTTACCTTCTTCCCGAAACAATAGAAATTCTCTAAATCGTACAGATGCTCTAAGTCGAGAACTGCATCAACAATTATGCCCTGTCAATTTACTACAAATATGTTTTATTTTTTCAGTTTGTATTCATTATTAAAAATTACTTTATGTCTAGTACAGAACTGGTGCAGCGAAAAGTAAAAAAAGAAAAGCATCAGAAGAAACTTGTTGCGAGTTAGGACAAAAATTACGAGGAATGACAAACATCGACGATAGGATGTTCTTTGTGAAATCAAAAATTGATTGTTTAGGGTAAAGTTATCTATGTTTTAAACAAAAAATTTTTGTCGATGGAAACTATATTTTAAGTGGAAGATAACGGTTCTTCCAGCGTTATTTTTGAATGGGATTTCCGTTTTAAATAGAACGATGCGTATTCAGTTACCACTGTGATGTGATTTGATTGGTGGTACAGGGTAAATAATGGCTAATTTCAAGTAAAAATTGGGATAAGAGTTATTTCCAAATTGCATCAACTTTTACGAATTTTTCATTGCTTAATACTGTCGTTTGCAAGAAACTATGCTTGCATTGACTGTGAAGAAGCATTAAATAAGTTTTAGCTTCTTCAGTCTGCTTCGTAATGTTTACTCTTAGCCGATCAGAGTTTGAGGAATTTTATAGCTTACACATATTCATTTTTTTTCCATGCAGTTTAAATCTCAAAAACAGAATAGCATATCATCGGAGATTTTGTTTAAAGTCATCAGTCTTTCGACTGGTTTGATGTTGCCCAGCGTGTTTTCCTATCCTGTGCTAATCATTTCATAACTACGTAACTTTTATACGCAGTATCTTCTATTATCCGTTTTGCGTGTTAGTTTCTGGTCCTTTACCTACTGTTTCTCCTCAACTAGTTTTCCTGCTTCTTCCAGCGCCGGATCTACTAATCCTGGATGTCATAGTAGATGTCCCACCAACCTATCCTTTCTTCTGGTACTGGTCTTCCATAGACTACTTCCCTCACATATTATTTTTACTACTTTAACACATAGAAATATCTTCTTTTACTTTGGTATTTGTCATGCTGTGGCATGGTCCACTGACGATGAGCAATAATCCATCCACTATTTAGCAGATCTTTTATTATAATTCTGCACCTCGATGTTCTTCCTGCAATCACCAACGTCTTCAATAGTCATCGAGTGCGGCAACATTTCGTCAGTCACGAAGACTTCCTTCTATTTGTATTCGCCTTTGTAACTATTTGTGCGTTCTGTTTCTGACACGAAGATGGAAATCCGGGACGGAATTTTCGTAGGCGCTACTGATAACCGCCTAAAAACTGTGGCCGGCCGCTAGTGGTCGAGCGGTTCTAGGCGCTACAGTCAGGAGCCGCGCGACCGCTGCGGTCGCAGGTTCGAATCCTGTCTCGGGCATGGATGTCTGTAATGTCCTTAGGTTAGTTAGGTTTAAGTAGTTCTATGTTCTGGGGAACTGATGACCTCAGAAGTTAAGTCCCATAGTGCTCAGAGCCATTTGAACCATTTTTTTTTTAACTGTGCCCAAACACAGAACAACGGCCGGCGCGCGGTTTACATCCGGGTCTCACCTTCCTGCCTTGCAGGCCAGCGCACTGCACACTATGCTATATAACCAGCTCCATACAACAGTTTGGTGACCATGTGTGTGGAAGAAACAAAAGTTTCTTAGACACATCAGTTTTGCAAACGCTTTTTTCTCTTCTTCTGGTGTATGTGGCTTTCAAACACTAATATATTTGGTGCGCGCTTTGCCTTCGAGACAGCCAGATGTTCTTATAAGTACACTACTTCAAGGTACGATATTACAGTTTACTTGCCGATAACTGGCAAATCGATCGCAAGAGAGGCTTGGCGGTAACCTTCGCTGAAGCAGATCGCATCATTTCGCCCAGTCGGGGCGATAATGAATTTGAATCACCTCAAAAGAGGAACGAGAGATATGTGTGTTGCACGATTTATAAACTGAGTTTATCACACATCAGTAGTCTACAAACGTGTTGGTAGTTAGTATTTAAATAAAACAATTAAAAAAGGAGGTAACGCATGTCGGTATTAGACTACCTTACCACTCATTTAAACCAATTTAAGTTAAACGAAGAAGGATTCAGAACAAGGGAGGTCAGCGTTTAATATCTCTTCACCGAAGAGTTCGTTTGAGATGGAGCGCAAGCTCTGATAGAAGAAGGATGACTAAGGTTACCGCCCGCGTCCTTTCCAAAAGAATAATTCCTGTGTTTTCACGGATAACCTACATGTACATGGCCCAAAGGGGATCTCAACTGCAGTCTTCTCGAGTGCGAGTCCACTGCACTACCTCGTACGGTAAAAGCGAGGTGGTATTGTGTCGAATAGCAGAGTATGATTTTTGTGCCTGTCCTTCCCAGCAGACGAATAACAGTCCTGTATTGGAATACATTTATTTTAACTTTGTGGTGGATACCCTTCCTGTTGTCAGTTGTCAGTTAGCCTAAAGGAGGGAGCTCTGTCTGTGACTCATGTTAACTTGTTCCTGTGTATTACCGTATTTGAACTGGCTGAGTAAAGCATTTTCTGGGACGTAGATTGGAGACCAGTCCATCATTTGTCAAAACGCACATGGAAAACCGCCTAAAAACATGAACAGTGTACCACACCAACGATTGTTAATGCGTCGTGCGGATTCGATCCGGTGGCTGGCTCACCTCTTTGTCTCGCTAGCTGCGCACTCCGGTTAAGCTATACGAGCAGATCGCTCTAGGTGATCGAATTAAAGTTTTTTATTTATTTTTTATTTTTATTTTTTTGTGAAATACCGATTCAGTTTGGAGAAATGATCCTGTATCATCTGACTGAAACGGCTTTGCATACTCCAAACTAGTTTGTTAACTTTGCTAGCTTGATAGTAGTTACGGAGTGAGATAGTGCACTGGGTTGGCATTTGGGAGGACAATGGTTCAAATCCCCGACCTGCCATTCAGATTTAGAATTTGCGTGATTTCCCTAAACCACCTAAGGCAAATGTCGGGATGATTCCTTTGAAAGAACTCGGCCCATTTCCTGTCCCAGCCTTCCGTAATTTAATAGCACGAAACAGGTTGCCCTGTTTTGACTTCAGACAGAATGTTTCCATATCCTATCAGTACTAATTTTACAACCTGTCTCTTTGAACTAAATATCGCAACAACTTCTTCTTTTCATTTGCACGCCAACTAAGGACCACATTTGAAGCAACTAATTTATCTCTACGCTTTTCTAAATACTGATTACTTGGTTTCTTTGTTTCTGTGTTCTGTTGTCCATTTCCTTCCTTGCTGTCTTTGGTTTGTTTGTATCTTGTAAATTTCAGTAGTCTTTAATTTTATCATTATATGTTGGTCTGTCTTCCGAATACTTTCGTAAGTAAATCAGTTTAGCTTTCATTTCTCGTTGCTGAACTTCTTTCTTTGTTATTCTGTTAGGACCTATTCTCAGAATGAGCCCACAAAAAACTAAGCAAATCTCTAGCTTTTTCTATAGGTTTGTGTACTTCTGTGTTACTACCTTATGTAACTGTTTCTCGTTATGTTCTAGGTCTCTATGTTCGTAAACGTTCTTTTTCCTTTTATGGTGTAAACAACACGCTGAACCTTTAGTCACTTAAGTGCATAGTGATCGGGGGATAAGTACTGAACACATTGAAAACTATGCTTTTGCACTTTATCGCTATAAATTCTTCCGCAGAACATTAAGAAAACCAGTCAATGCATTTACCATTCTTAAACGTTGACTGTGTATATTACAAAATGTGACAAATGACAGTTTTTTAAGTCTTCTTCATGAATTATCACGATTTCTATTTTCAGTGATACACACTAATTCATGATATTTTTCGGTTGCCTATTTTCTTGTAAATCTATAAGACAATACTAATTGGGGAAAAATCATGCAAGGAACAAATTAGAATGACACAATAGACTTTAAAGTGATATTCCTTATTGTTATGCAAAGTTTCTTTCTATACTGCACAACATCGTATTTCCATATACTGCATGATCATTAATATCTATTATAAATGTTCGTTAAAAGATTTATTTGGATCCGGTAGAGCAGGGCTCTTCTAGTAGCAAATATATTGAAGTGTGCCCTCAGTACACCAGTAGTGGGGAAAACAAGGAACGGTAAATGATGTCCAACGTGCAGAGTATTCCGTTACTCTTGTCGATCGCTTGTCTTAGAAATCAGATTAATAATGTTGCTCACGCAGCAAATGTTCGCTTTATCGGGCAACAACAAAGTTATTGCCTGTGGATAGTATCGTCAGAATGGAAATAATGAAGTCACTGTATAAAAAGTCATTAATTTTGGCACTTATCTTGAATGGATTCCCACGTAGCTTTGGTCGAAGTTGTTATGGTTCATCTTGTTGATTCTAGGGTGATTCCACTTTGACTGCTAGAAGGTCCAGATCTGTATTTTAGCAATATTTGAAGACCTGACAAATGCGTTTTTCAGGAAATCCTCAATGATCAAAGAATCCCAGATCAGAACAATGGTATGGTAGAGATAATTTTTGACTTGGTATTCACGATCCACATTTTTATTAAACTTCTTGTAAATTCACATACACTTCTTCTTAATTGTCACATCATCAACAAAACAGTTTTGTATCAATCTTCATATATTTAATTTCCACTTTAACCAAACACAAGAGTTGACTGTTCTTTTACAAAGTGAAATAACAACTTAACTTCTGCAAAGTGAAACAAAGACTGCTCTGTGCGCATTCGCGCCAAAAACGGTTACAAGTCAGTCAAAGATTATGACAGTCACACAGAAATGAATACACACAAGAACCATGTCACTGTAATATATCGATACATCGGAGTACCTATACATTAATAAAACCAAATATGAATATTGTCACAAAAATATGTCTGTTACCTCGCAGAAAAGTAGTACGATATTACTGGTATCGAGAACTGGGGTTGGAGTGCCGTAATGGTCACGTAAATAAAGAACCATTACAACATGCTACCAGTTTCGATGCAAAAAGAGCGTCACCTTCAGGCCTGAAGCATAATCTGCCATCAACGCACGAACCACAATGTCAAAGACTACCGAAGTCTGAACGTTGATGGGCTTGTTACCGTAAGTTATGCAATACAGTTGATTTTGGCACCGCTACACTCGACTTTGTTGGTTGCACATACTGGCGTAACATGCTTAATAAGCTGTACTTTTCCATTTGAAGACTCCGATTATCTTTATCATTGTGATTCGCACGTTGATGGCAGATTACGCTTGGGGCCTGAAGGTGACGCTTTTTTGCGCCGAAACTGTTAGCATATTTTGAATAAATGACTTTTGTATTACAATACAGCTGTTGGTTTCAGTTTTCATTATTCAATACATCCGAAATGGTTAAGGTGCCCGCTCCCGACAAGCCGGAAACCCGTGTTCGAGTCCCTGTCCGGCACAAATGTTCATGTGTCACCAACAAGTAATATATCATACCTAAGCCAGGTAATGTCAGAAAGAGTCCACAACTGCGAATATATTTCATAAATTTAGTACAACTGCAAAATCTTCACCACTGCCCGTTTCTTCAGACATTGTTAAAAAACAGAAGGCCGGCCGGGGTGGCAGAGCGGTTCTAGGCGCTTCAGTCTGGAACCACGCGACCGCTACGGTCGCAGGTTCGAATCCTGCCTCGGGCACGGATTTGTGTGATGTCCTTAGGTTAGTCAGGTTTAAGTAGTTCTATGTTCTAGGGGACTGATGACCTCAGATGTTAAGTCCCATAGTGCTCAGAGCCACAAAAGCAGAAATTCCATTATTCGCATGAGTTGGTGAAAGGAAATAGCGAGAAACTGCTTCTGTATATTACAATCGAGATAAACAAACTTATAGTGAAAACCAGAACGTCCTAACGGGTATCTGGACTCCGCACCTCCAGAGTACGAAGTCAGAGTCTAAACATCAGTGCACAACTTCGCTCTGTTTTTCTATAGTGTTGCTTTAATACAGCAAGCTCGAAATTTAGAACTGTATACCATACATCGAAAGCACTGAGATGAACTCCGAGGAGCCGGCCGCGGTGGTCTCGCGGTTCTAGACGCTCAGTCCGGTACCGCGCGACTACTACGGTCGCAGGTTCGAATCCTGCCTCGGGCATGGATGTGTGTGATGTCCTTAGGTTAGTTAGGTTTAAGTAATTCTAAGTTCTAGGGGACTGATGACCACAGATGTTAAGTCCCATAGTGCTCATAGCCATTTTTTGAACTCCGAGGACAAAAAATGTCTAATTTGATAATGGGTAATGAAGAGGCAGCTGCAGAAGACTACAGAGGAGAGAGCAAAAGATTCAGAGGCCAAGGAGAGTCCACTGTAGAAGTGAACAGGTGGTTGCACAGAACGGTGGCTCTAAACGGTACTCTGCACGTGATGGACACCTCCTTGTGGCGATAGCAATTGTCTGCCGGCAGTACAATGTGTCTATTGTCTTATGACTCGTCTTCATCCTTCCTTTGTAGCTCATTTCTGTATTGTGATAGGACGCAAAGACTACAGGATGCATTTTCTTGGCATCTGAAATGACATTTTGGAAAAAATAATACGTTCGTCTCCATACGCGTGCTTTTAGTGTGAAACTCTGTGGTTTTTAATTTGCTGTCGAGTCTCAGTGTTACAAAATGTATCACAATTATCTCAAATTATTTCCGTTCAGCGACTGGGCTAGCTCTTTTGTGGCATCCAAAGGGCCATTGGTTCGGTTATGTCTCAAGTACTGGAGTTATTTTCTTGTGCTCTGTGTTCCATATGCGATATCCTGCGTCTTCTGTTGGGGTTGATCAAGAGTAATAACAATTGTCTTATATGTATACAGATAGTGCATGAAACTGAGCGAGGTATTGCAGTGATTGATACAAGGATGATCTAGCATTCTGAAGGAGCGGTGTTCAAATCCCCGTCTGGCCATTGTGACATAGCTTTTTCGCGATTTTCCGAACCCGGGATCGTTCTCTATCAAAGACACCCTGTTGATTTTCTTCTCCATGCTCGTTCATCTTAGTTTCTGCTCTGGTTTCAATAGTCACGTTGTTGACGACTTATTAAGCTCTATTTTCCTTATTATTATTGGATTAAATGTTGTAGCATGCAGTCAGTGCAGTTCTTGGCTGATGACACTAACGATGTTGGATTTCTTTTCTCTCTATACTTAAAAAGATATCGGCAGGAAGCAGTTTGTCTAATACTCGAAGTTGTTGCTTTTCATGTGATACTGGATACTGTGGCAAACAAGTATGCCATCGTCCATGCATTATGGGATGCATTTATGAATTACTGCCACTATTTGTGTCTTATATCGAAAAACAAACTTGATTAACCATTCTTACTGTCACCATCTGTCATTTTACATCGAAAAAACTGAAGCAATCATGCTTGTTGGAAACTCAACTTGCGTTACTGTAGAAATCAGTTCCAGCTAAAGTGTTTTGAAAGCATTGAAAAGAAGGGAGGGAGACAACATGTAATTGTCTGGAATAGTCTATACCACCAAACCTTGCAGAGTTTTCATTTATTCGTCTTTATAGAACAGAAAATTTTTATTGCGTTAGAACAAAGTTATGTAATAGCCCAAAGCTAAAAAGGTAATGCTATTATCAAAGCAAAGGCTGCTTGGAACATCACTGCTCCTTCCTAGGCATGCTCCTGTCACAGGTGGTATGCCATTGTCTTATTCCGAGGTTTGACCTGACATACCGAGCCCGCTACTTGGCCTTTTTCACAGTAACAGATATTTCCAGGGGTGAAAGAACTGAAGAATGATAGATAAAAACCCGAGCCATATAAAGTGTTTCTGACAGTAGTGGAGAGTGATACTTGTGCGGAAATTGAATGTGTTGGCATTTCAGTGAAATCCAAGACACTTCAGGTAGTTTTTCTTTCATATTCGTTGGCTTCACCAACTCACAACAAAACTGTCTCATTCCAATCTAACACAGATTTTGTCTGGAGATGGACAAATCAGATGGTTAATCGTTTAGGAAATAAAGAGAATTTTTATATGGATCTATCACCATGTGCACCTTATCAATTGTCCCCGTGAGAGTGTGTTTGGGAAGCGGTGTTTGGCTCAGCGGTAAGAGATCGGATTTCGCATTGAAAGGCTCGCAGTTTCGACTCTGCCCTTTGGCAAATATTTTTGTGGTCCTTGGCAATGCATACACTACTGACATCATAAATAACCGAAACATCATACAGGTTATTTTATTTCTTTATACAAGCACAAGAAGATAGGCACAGGATGAAATTCGGGATTACAAACATTTAAAAAGGAGTTTTAGGTAACGAGTACACGGGAAAGTCGTGTATGTAAATCGACGTTCCCGTGTACGCGTTAACTACAATCCCTTTTTAAATGTTTGCAGTCCTGCATTTCATCCTATGCCTATACTTCATGTGCTTATATAATTTAAAAAAATACTCTATATGACGTTGCGGTTATTTTTTGTCAGTAGTGTACGCATTGCCAAGGAGCCCAAAAGTATTTACCACCGGGCGGAATCGAACCTGCGATCCTTTCAATGCAAAATCCGATCCCTTACCGCTGAGCCAAACATCGCTTTCCAAACGCACACTCACGGGGACAATTGATAAGGTGCACATGGTGACAGATCCGTATCAAAATTCATTTTACTTCCTAAACGCTTGGATATCTGAAGTTTCCACTTGCGGCACTTTCTTGTCTCACGATAACCTACATGTACCATGAATTAGGAGGAATTTGTCGATGAGGAGTAGGCATCGTCTCCTTGTGAGCCAATGAGCGCGAACCTATAATTTCTTTTTCTTTTCCCAGGTCTTGTCCTCTGACTTCACGGGGTCCGCATGTTAACCTGGATTTGGCAGTGTTATTAGTAGAGGGTTGCCTGATGCCCTTCCTGTCTCAGTATAAACAAAAAACTCAATCTTTTTCGCAATACACACTAGATTTTGTAGTCAAACTTGAGTATAGTTGCTTTGTTTTCTGATTTTGGAAGCTGTAGATGTTTTCATACAATGATTTCAGAAATTATTTGACATGATTCGATAGCGAGGTATTTATACCAACATTATAAGACACAGTTGAATGATTTTGTGCTAGTATACACGGCGAGTTGTGTAAGATGTTAAACACGTTTTATTTCCCGAACTATTAGTGATATCCAAACAGTTTTCAGTAAATATCAGTTCGGAGGGAGGCGCGAAGTTTTGTTGCACGTGTGACAGTAATAACTCTTCTACAGAAGCAACTGTGTTTTTTTAATGTAAGGGTTAACATTTATCAATGGGATTAGAAAGCTCTTAATGTGGTAAGCACACTTGTGTTGAAACCTTTGGCAGAGAAATATTCTAAAACAGATAGGCTAAGAGGCCATAATTAGCTATTGTGGTGCAAAAATCATTAAGCAGAGCTCTGAAGCCAGGATTCGTCGTTACATGCAGCAAGAACATCGGCCGAGGCTTCTAATATACAACGTTTTTCTCCTTTGGCCCACATTACGTGACAGAGACACAGGCTCAGCTATGAATTTTGTGAATGGAACTGTATGCTGACTTCTTAAGTTCAATATACGCTGAATAAACAGCGATGCCTGGCATAAGATCCATGCTTTTGGGTGTGTCGCCTTGCCTCTAAACGTTAGCACGTTTCTTAGATAGCTTTTATAAAGATTTTAATGCTTACATTAACAAGCGTTATGTCATACTTGTCTTTTCAAGAACATTCGAACGTCGTTAAAAACGTGTACTGTTCTGTTTAAAAGAACCACACTACCTTAAATACCCCAAATATAGAGTTAATATAAATCACCATATAATAAAATTACACGCCCTCGGCGAACTATCACTTACTGAAAACCTCGTTTCGATATCTTGGACCGTTGAGTAAACAAAAGGCGTGAGTCACGAAAAACCTTCATGACTGTATATACACTTGCTAGCATCTCAGACGAGCTATGCCTCTTGTACTTGGTGAGTAAATAACAACCGTGAACGTTGCAGGTGTAAATACAACAATATATGTACTCGGAGACGTTACAGACGAGGGCGACCTACCAAAAGTATAAATTTTGACTTGACAACGTTGCTGCTTCTTCAGAGTCTAAGCCAAGATTTTGGTTTGGGGGAGGGACTAAGCTCATAGAAATTTTGTGCCACAGTACAGTCTCCAAATTTTTTAGAGTAAACTTTTTATTTGCAATAGACCACTCACTTTTGCAAACTATCGAATCAGTAAATGATAACAGAAAGTACAGGCAGTTTGAATGATCATTCAAATGCTTTTTACAATTTTGAGTCGGCAAAATAATGAAAATCAAACGCTACATGCCTACAGAATTGAATGATTACACGTTTATATTCTAACCACCACTTTTCTGTATACTAGTTGATGATTGCAGTGAGCAATTTCAAAATTACAAACAATATCTGTATGCACAAACGTTATTAAATAAACTTTAAATGAAGTACGTAGGTGCCATATTTCAATGCACATACTTTTGTAAATGTCATTCCAAAATGCGAATCATTCTTGATTTCACAATAATTTAGAATCCAATCAATTGAAACCGGAGAAACAGTTTCTGTGTGTTATGTAACTGTTGTGTCGTCCTTTCTCTGTAAAGAATAGCAACAACCTGGATGCTAAATGCCTCAACGTCATAGTGACATTTCACAAGCTATTTACATTTTATTAACGATTCACACTCAATTGGATTAGCTTTTTTCTCTCATGCATGTCTTCTGGGAATGACATATTTGATTTGTTACATACCTTTTGCTTGACTTGTTTGTCAAAAATAACAGCAAAATACTATGAACTATGTTGCTGCTTAGCGTTTTCTACATACCTAAATTAGTGCCAGAGGAGAAACTCACGATAAGTGATACACAAGACCAGAGGACCGAGTGAGGATTGACCCCTGGACCTTTGGATTGGTATCCGAACACTTGCTCAAGCGAGAAATCAAGGGAAAGAAAATAATTCCCAGTTGCACTCTGATAATAACATGATGTGTGATAATTTATGTCATTGTCTTAAAGTTTTACAAAAATGTTTAGTGTTTCGGATGGCTGTTAAGAGACAAGAAATATACAGAACGCTACAGACTCTGCTTGTTACGCATGTGTAAACTATGTCAAGACAAAACTCACCTCTTGGTTACCTAGTCATCACTTACTTAATACGTTTCGAAAATTATAGAGGAATTGACGTAGGCTACCCAATAAAAGTGCAGATTTGACGCTTGAGGCTCAGGAAGTTGTCCAGAGTTCGAGAACAGTTTCCGCTGATGGAACCTCCACTAACAGTTATGTTCAAAGTCACACGGTACCACTTGGAAGCCCAGTGTATCGTATATTGTTTCTGAAATTCGCTGACTCATTCCTTCTATAGAGCTGCTCCGAAAGGAGATAGTTCGCCCTTGGTGACTGCGGTGTACATGTAGTGCGGAAGCCTAAAATACACACAATTCGTGAAACACGGCTTTTGACTGACTATTCATGAAAGACACTTTTTATATTCACTTACCACGAAGATAACTGAAGTAAACAGCTCTAATTTAGAAGGCATTGAGTCCGAAACCGAGTCCAGCCAACAGGATAGCAACATAAACAGTCTATGCAGCTGTAATTTTTTTAATGGTTTCCAGACAAAATCAGGAAATGTATGACTGTTTCAATCAAGTCCAAGGAAACGAACATTTCTAAGCAAGTATAGCAATGGCGGTGTCTCCGAATTATTACAATTTTATTTTTCACAACATGCATTTATAATCTCGTATTTTTTAAAAATCCTGAGTTGCAATAACAGAACTCTGAAAAAATAGGTGATACTTTTCAGTCAGGCGTTTCCAGTCCAAAGACTGGTTTGATGCAGTTCCCCATGCTACTCTATCCTGTGCAAGCTTCTTCATCTCCCAGTACCTATTGCAACCTACATCCTTCTGAGTCTGCTTAGTGTATTTATCTCTTGGTCTCCCTCTACGATTTTTACCCTCCACGATGCCCTCCAATACTAAATTGGTGATCCCTTGATGCCTCAGAACATGCCCTACCAATCGATCACTTCTTCTAGTCAAGTTGTGCCACAAATTTCTCTTCTCCCCAATTCTATTCAATACCTCCTCATTGGAGATGTGGTCTACCCATCTAATCTTCAGCATTCATCTGTAGCACCACATTTCAAAAGCTTCTATTCTCTTCTTGTCTAAACTAGTTATCGTCCATTTTTCACTTCCATACATGGATACACTCCACACAAATACTTTCAGAAACGACTTCCTGACATTTAAATATATACTCGATGTTAAAAAATTTCTCTTCTTCAGAAACGATTTCCTTGCCATTGCCAGTCTACATTTTATATCTTCTCTACTTCGACCATCATCAGTTATTTTGCTCCCCAAATAGCAAAACTCATTTACTACTTTAAGTGTCTCATTTCCTAATCTAATTCCCTCAGTGTCACCCGATTTAATTCGACTACATTCTATTATTCTCGCTTTGCTTTTATTGATGTTCATCTCATATCGTCCTATCAAGACACTGTCCATTCCGTTCAACTGCTCTTCCAAGTCCATTGCTGTCTCTGGCAGAATTACAATGTCATCGGCGAACCTCAAAGTTTTTATTTCTTCTCCATGGATTTTAATTCCTACTCCGAATTTTTCTTTTGTTTCCTTTACTGCTTGCTCAATATACAGATTGAATAACATCGGGGATAGGCTACAACCCTGTCTTACTCCCTTTCCAACCACTGCTTCCCTTTCATGCCCCTCGACTCTTATAACTGCCGTCTGGTTTCTGTACAAATTGTACACAGCCTTTCGCTTCCTATATTTTACCACTGCCACCTTCGGAATTTGAATTTTCACGGTAAATATCCTTATGCTCCTCTAGTAACAATTAGATCTTCGTATACGAAATAAAAGTTGCCTTTTTAGATTACGGTGCCTAATGCTTGAAACATTGGTGAAATTTGGAGTGGTGATGTTTATGCAACGACTCATAACGTCTGTCCGGAAACATTCTCAGCAACACAGCTTAAATACCGCCTCCCTACTCCCAGACAACAACAATTCTTACTTTATCGATTCTATATTACCAGTAGAGAGTCGGCGACGGTGGTTCAGTTACATTAGGTGCTGCGTATAGGATGAACCAGAACTCCGACGAATAAATTTGAGAGGTTTTTGGGGAAGATTTTCTGAGTATTTTGCTGCGAGGGGCCCGCGGTGTCTGGCGGCTCGTTCCAGAGTAAAAACGTAATTATAAATTATTTTGTTTTTATCCCAATCACCTTTGTTTTTGTGAAAATACCTTCATATCTATGAAAATGAGTGTAGTATGCAATCATTCTAACACGGAAAGATCCGATATCTCGTAGGTGTGTCTGTGTACAGATGCAGAAGTACTGTGATGTGGTGGACGTTTTGGCAGATTCTTGCTATTTCGTCTTTTCAATGTGTAGTTCGAATAAACCCAAACAAATACTGCCCATCTCGTATTTCATCACGGCACCCAGTGTCGATAGAAAGCGTCGGTTTATTTTCCATTACAAACAAGCAAGCTGGTTTTTAAATCGGAATTTTACGTGACGATGTGATAAATCGATCCAAAATTAGTCTATTGCGATATTATTTTATTGATATGTATCAACAGGGACAGTAAAACACAAAGAAGGACCAGTACTTCAGCAACAATAGCACCGTCCTAGACCGCGGTGAATGCCATCTCCATGCAGAAGCGCTGTTAAGGCGCAATTGGAGTGTTTTACTGTCCCTGTTAGTACATATCTACAAAACGAATATTGCACTAGACCAATCTGGGACCGCTCTATCGAATGGGCACATAAAATTCTGCTTTAAAAATCAATTTGTTTGTACCGGGAAACAAACCGACGCTTTCCGTGGAAAAGGGGCGTCGCATGAAAGACACGATGAGTGGTATTTGTTTGGCTGACTCCAGCTACACAATGCATAAACGAAGTTGCAAGTATATGCGGAAACACCAGAAAAATGCGCTTAACCACTCTTAGGAGGGACATCTGGTACGCATATGACAACTTGTGTTATTGGCTCTGCCATAGGGACAGAGCAGGAAGATTTAACATATACTGGTCAGAAGACAGATATTCGTTTTCTGTTTTGTATTGACGTTTTAAGTCGGTTGATCGGAAGCTCATAAAGACTGTTCAGTCGCTCTGTAGAAAAGGAGGTTTTGAAGAGATGACTACAGCTTCAGTGGACAAACCGTTCTAACAATAGCCCTGAGTCGGATGCTACACTATAGAACTCTTGATTCAGGGAGAGCGCATAGAAATTTGAACCTCAGTCCTACTTCGTTTCTTGCAACGTCTTGTCCGTCTGTGACTGTGACAACTGCTGATACAAAGATATGATGGAACTCTTGTCGCAGCATTCATCCTCGCTGTCAAGCCTACAGCACAGCCAAACGTTGTGTTGTGGAGTATTGATGCTGTCAACATGCACATTACGAAATTACGTTGCAGTTATATGACGTTTCCAGTAACGCTCTACGACAAATAATATTTAACGCTATAAGTGTAATGAAATTAACAACCCCCATGAGGGGTCTAGCTTTCACAAACGCGGACGAGAAGTTGTCTAGTGAATGCTGGCCGACACCTCAGTTTTAACATCACTTCTAAAACAAGTTTTGTTTGTGTTTGCAAAAGCCTCTATAAATATTTCTCGTGTGAATTCTTCCTTGTTCTGGTGGTCCTGCATATAGGCTGGATGAATTCCCTTTCAGCATTAACACGGACGGGTGAAAGATTATGTCACATTATCTTCTAAGTTAACTCCACGTTTTGAAAGTCAATGTTTCAGTATCATTATTATTAACTGTAGTCATGCTGGCTAAGTTTAGGAACTCGACTTTATGGAATAATTATTTGTATTTTTCTGCTACCGGACATATTTATTTATTTTATGTTTTATTTAATACCTCAATCTGTTGCATTAGTTATGGTTTAAGGCTGTTGAAGAATGAGTTTTTGAATTCTGTTATCTCATTAAGAATGTTAACACAATTTTTTTGTATTACGAATGAAAATTTCTATTTCTTCCATGCTATCCATTCCTCTACTTTTTTCGATTTTGTGCAAAATTTTAGGATTGCCTTGATATTTTTATTCACATGTTTCAGTAATCAGTCTAATTTCCAACTCTTTTTTTGTACTGAAAAATTATACAGAACATTGTACTGAAATGGTTAAAATATCATGTTTAATAGACAAGTAAAATAACGTTCTCGACGTAAATACTTTCTGATACCTGACAGATGTATTTTACCATAGCTTGAAAATCACACACTTTTACTTAAGTGCAGTTTTTCTGCTATATTCTCGGAGGTGCTCAAGACAATGCATGATCTTTTCATAGCCAATTTGAAGATATTTTTATTCCTATGGTAGTTTGATATTTCAGTTTGCACAAGTCATAAAATGAATAATACATTTCATTGCACTAAATCAAATTATATTAATGGTCCTAACATGTAATAAATATTGTAAAAAGTTCTATTGTACTATTCCGTTTTTTGGCTAATTTTTTGCTACATGACAAAATGATTGATGAAGCCTATGAGATGCGATTTCAATTTTATAAACTGCTCATGAGTATAAAAAATATCTCGACAGGGGCTGCATAAAGTTCACTCACCGTTGTCCTGTTTTCTCTGTCTATATTTATGTCGTCTCCTTTTTGAAATGTGTGAAACCATCTTAACTATTAAAGCTTCTCACACATAATCTATGTTACACACATACATCTATGTCCTGAGCTGAGATTATTTTGTATCCGCTTAAAATATTGTAATTAAAACAAATAATATAGTTAGGGAAAGCTTTAGTTGCATCACAGTACGTAGCACACATCTCAATGAAATGGGTCTTTGATAATGTAGATGAGGATAATATTAAAACACGATATTTTCGAGGAATTTACGTAACTAAAGGTATATAGGTCTCTTGTCGTTAAGCATCAGCCGAAGTACAAATGTTGTAATTCTGTGTGTCTGTAATGGTGATATAAAAATTCGTTTAAAATGTTGGGTTTTAGTGTTATTGTCATTGTTGTATTCCGCTACAAATAACACAGTTAACAACCATTGAATCGATTCAGCACACTCATCTTATTTACAATTAACTAAAATGACCAATGAGAGCAGATTAATTTTCATTATATCAGAAAGGAGCTACACGGTATTCTCGTGATGTCAGATTTGACGAAGATCTCACGGTTTTGACGACGTCCACGATCATCGACTCCAGGAGTAGCTCAATGTCATGCCTGCTGCTGTGGTAAACAGGCTGATTTTTTATTCATATTTGACGTGAAAATAGCACCGAAAATGCACCCTGCAAAGAACTCGTTGTCAAAGATTTTGCTGTCACGTCTGCGTTGCGAAGGGTTCTTCACGCTAGGGTTAGCGTTTTTCTGCCCTACTCCACTGAAGAACCAAGCGAGGGAAAACTATATATATATGCCACTGTACCCGCCCTAATCTCTCCTACCTTATTCGCATGATCCCTAAGCGAGATATACGATGGCGGCAGCAGAACTGTCACAGAGATACAATTTCTCTAAATATTCTAGAAGGTTTTGCGAGAACTACGTTGCCTTTCTTCCAAAGATTCCCGTTTCAGTCCCTGAGTATCTCTGTTCCACTGTCACGTGGGCTATACGACTTGTTGTGATACTACAAGGGCGTGCTGAAAAGTAATGCCTTCCAATATTTTATCGGAAAACTCTTAAAACTTTTTAAATAAAGCAAACCGGAAGGAATTCAGCACGCCATTCTACATCTTTCGTTCTTCATGTCTGCTTATTTGTTTCTCAACGTAGCGACGAACACATGTTTCCCAACGAGAGAGCAGTTTGCTGTTACCGTCACTAGAATGGTTGACTTTGTAGATGGAGCCACAACCTCACCTCGGTTAGCACCGCTTCATCACCACCAATGTGAAGTCCTGGAAGGTGTTCGTTAATTTTTGGGAAAAGATGAAAATCAGATGAGGACAGGTCGGGACCGTATGGAGTATGATCAATGACATTGAATCCATGTGTGGCTGGCGTTGTCGTTCTAAAGCAGAGGGTGCTTGACGTGTCGACGAACTCTTCGAATTCTAAACTCGATTACAGCACGCTGTTTACCACACGCCGACACAGTTACGTTATGCACCACCATTTCCACGTTATAATTCGAAGCTGTCTAGTGGCAGAGGGCTGAAAATATGTATACATTAAGAATAAAGATGTAGAAGTTAATAACGAGTGTTTTTTTTTAAATTTCCTCAGTTTTACAAAAAATTCGGAGGCGTTAGTTTTCAGATGACCTCGTACCAGCACACCTTTGAATTCTTCCAAAGTCTGCTGTCATGCCTACTCAATGAAGACTACAAACACTGGAACAGTACCCTAGAATTGACTACACTAGCGTCTTGTATATGAAATCCCTTACATATGCACCTTACTTCCCTAGGACACTTTCAGCAAACTAACTTTTACACAATTTTCATGTACGCCCCATTTCATATCGCTCTTAACGTTATCCCTAGGTATTTAAAAAATGTTATGTACTCTAGAGTTTGGGCACTGCTCTTCTTATCGGATGTTTTAGGGTTATTTCTCTTTGTTGTAGGCATCATATTTAAAGAGTTAACATTTATTACACCGAGCGGGAATTTTTACCAAGTCTTTCTGTACTTCCTTAGAATCGCCCAGCTACGATGCTCCCACGTAGACGACAGCATTGTCAGCGAAAACTTTGATAGTGCTTCTGAAGTTAACTGATGAAAAGTTCATGTGCAGAGTGGTTATAATTAAAATTTTGCTAATTGAAACAGTGAAGACGGACAACTATTTACCGCATGAGTACCCAACTTTATAGGAATGATTTTCAGACTGTGCACTGCAGGATTTGCGTCACTATGTACTGTTAGTATCATGACTTGCCGTCAGGCGCCGGTACTCGTGCGGCTACGTTGGGTTGAAACAAACACCTGCGTGCATTACAGCTGCAGACAGTCATCATGAATCTGGACAAGGCGAGCGTAGCTTTACTCATTAGGCTGTTTTATAGACACAGTAGCATTTGTGCTGTTGCTCTTCGCGAATATCGACGCATTTAAGGAATAGGGAGAAGCTCCCTTTTCGCACCCCTATTGAAGAACATTAGTCCGAAGTTTCAATTAACTGGTGATTTGGGAACTGCTTCTGTGTAAGACCGACTGACAATTGCCCCATAAATTATTGAAGAAGTTACTATTGACATGTCTGAGAATGCTGGACGCAACGTGAAGCTTCAAGCAGAGCACGAGTTGTGCGACGACAGCTGAACGTTCCACGGTCCACCATCCCAAAAGTGCTGCGAACATTTTTGAAACGGCATCTTTAGAGCGGTTCTAGGCTGTCGTGGATGCATATGGTCATCACATGGAGAAATGTGATGCGAACATTTTTGAAACGGCATCTTTAGAGCGGTTCTAGGCTGTCGTGGATGCATATGGTCATCACATGGAGAAATGTTTGTAAGCTGGAACGAAAACGTTGAATGCAGTTAACAAATGTTACCGTCTTACGTGCTCAAGTGGGAAGTAAATGTGTATCTTTCAGTGGATTATTCGTTATTTCTCTTCTGCATGTCATCAAAAATGTTTCCACAAAGTTTTGTTGTCCTACGATCACTCGTTTTACATGAAGATCCCCCTCAGGTAAAGTTTAATTATAACCACAAAGTATGCTGTGAAAGTAAGGGTCCTACTTAAGGCAAACCAGATTTCACTATCGTTCCTGTTTAAAATTCGCCTTACAGTGTAATGTACTGGGATCTATTAGAAAATATTCATCGATCCAGTTGAATTTCTGTACAGGTACTCTGTATGATCGTATCTTGCTCGTTAGGTGACGATATGGTATAATATCGAGCACCTTGTTATTCATTCGACAGGAATGTTTCATTGTTAGATTGAGCATCCTGTGAGGACACCACACTATTTTCATTCCAATACCGCCACCAGTTGCATCAGTTTCAAAGGATTTTACGGGCAGGGCGCTTCATTTTCGTTTTGAAAACAAAGGAACCTTTAAAGCGAGGTTACTGAACCTGTCTAACTGGATATTTAGGCTGCTTGCACAAATGGAGCCATAATGGCATGTGCATATAATCCACGAACTTCAAAAATGTGTATTGGAAGTGGCGAGCGCGTGTTAACATTTTAAATAGGCCCCGTTACGCCACGACTCTAACTCAATTGTCGGGCGGCGGCGAACAACCCGAGGCTGCTGCCGTGCAGTGCGACGTACGGACGGCGCCGACGGCCGCGCTGCACGCTTCCTTAGAATTCGCGAATTCCCTGTAGCGCAAAAGCCATCCTTAGCAGCCTTACCGAGAGAAGGAACTTTGTTCTGCTTTCGAACACCACTGCCTCAAATCCGATTCGGCAGTTTCTCAGCAATTTCTGAATTCTGAAGTGATCAGTTTTCGGAGAAGACGAGAGATCTGAAGTTGTTGTAGTGGTACGCGTCTGTTGGGAACGTGGATATCTCAGCCTCTAGTTGCTCTTGTTGGGCTACCATCTGACATCTGCCGTCCTTCATGGCGTCGGCTATCAGACTCTAGTTACCGTAGATAAAAATTAGCAGCGTCAGTGTTCGTGAAATTGTTACAAGGAAGAGGTCAGAAAGTGACAGTTCAATAGCAAACATATATTTCAGTCAAAACTGTTTTGTGAGGACCCAATTTCTACTTTATATACCATTCGAAACATGTGAGGAAATATTCTGCAGTAGATAGCTTGGCGAGATACATGAGCGCGATGGAAGATTCGAAACGGATTTTACAACGACTCTATGTTTGAAGCAAATATAGTTCCGCCATCTTATATTAAAGATGCTAAAATTATTAATCCTGATACTTAAAATTTTAGATTTATTGATTTGCAGTCGCAAGCAATTAATTTTTGTGTCTTTCACCAAATCGTTTTGTAAATAAACGAGTGGCAATTCTCTGACGATCATTACACATAATGACAGCTTTGCAGAGAGCGAACCGGAGAGCCCTATGTGTGTTGGAAAACTGTATTACTTCACTGCAACTCTACATTGCAACCAATTTTTCAAGTGTAGCCAAACGTTTTCTTCATTTTCCTTTAGAACCTATTCGAACGTGAAATTTACTTTGAATATAAGTGTCACGTTGGTTATTTGCGTAAATTGATAAAGTCAAAAAGATATGACAAATATTGTTAACTACAGAATGAGAGGAAACATCATGCCATTGAGCATAAATTTTTGACTTCTAAAAGTCTTCTGCCTTAAGCCTCCTGTCGTATTTGTTCATTACACCAATTTCAGTTTGTATGCCCGCTTTTGAGAACGTACTACCGTCACTGCTAACACGGAGTAAATTTAGACATAGCAGTAGTACTGATGATGATGTTTACAATACAGATCTGCTAGTGCAACAAAAAAAAAAAAATGGCTCTGAGCACTATGGGACTCAACATCTTAGGTCATAAGTCCCCTAGAACTTAGAACTACTTAAACCTAACTAACCTAAGGACATCACACACACCCATGCCCGAGGCAGGATTCGAACCTGCGACCGTAGCAGTCCCGCGGTTCCGGACTGCAGCGCCAGAACCGCACGGCCACCGCGGCCGGCGCTAGGGCAACATCTACAAATGGTTCAAATGGCTCTGAGCACTATGCGACTTAACTTCTGAGCTCATCAGTCGCCTAGAACTTAGAACTAATTAAACCTAACCAACCTAAGGACATCACACACACCCATGCCCGAGGCAGGATTCGAACCTGCGACCGTAGCGGTCGCTCGGTTCCAAACTGTAGCGCCTAGAACCGCACGGCCACTACGGCCGGCGCAACATCTACATCTACATGGTTACTCTGCAATTCACTCTTAAGTTCCTGGCAGAGGGTTCACCGAACAATTTCATACTACTTCTCTACCATACCACGCCCGAATGGCGCGTGGGAAAAAGGAACACCTAAATCTCTCCGTTCGAGCTCTGATTGCTCTTATTTTATTATGATGATCATTTCTCCCCACGTAGGTGGGTGTCATCAAATTATTTTCGTATTCGGAAGAGAAAGTTGGTGATTGAAATTTCGTAAATAGATCTCGGCGCAAAGAAAACCGCCTTTGTTTCAGTGACTGTCACCCCAACTCGTGTATCATATCAGTGACACTCTCACCCCTATTGCGCCATAACACGAAATGAGCTGCCCTTCTTTGCACTTTTCCGATGTCCTCCGTCAGTCCCACCTGGTAGGATACCACACCACGCAGAAATATTCCAGCAGCGGACGGACAAGTGTAATGTAGGCTGTCTCTTTAGTTGGTTTGTAGCATCTTCTAAGTGTTCTGCCAACAAAGCGCAGTCTTTGTTCCGCCTTCCCCACAATATTATCTATGTGGTCTTTCCAATTTAAATTGCTTCGTAATTGTAATTCCTAGGTAATTAGTTGAATTTTCTGAATCCGTGTTGGTTATGTATTAATAAGTAATTTTCTTCAAGGGGATTCATAATGTTCGAGTATAGTATATGCTCCAAAATCCTACTGCAAATTGAGGTCAGTGATATGGGCCTGTAATTCAATGGGTTACTCCTATTTCCTTTCTTGAATATTGGTGTGACCTGAGGTACTTTCTAGTCCTTAGGAACAGACCTCTCGTCAAGTGAGCGGTTGTATATGATTGCTAAGAAAGGCGCTATTGAGTCTGCATACTCTGAAAGGAACCTGATTGGTATGCCATCTGGACCGCAAGACTTGCATTTCTTAAGTGATTTGAGTTGTTTCGCGACACCTAAGATATCTACTTTTATATCACTCATGCTAACAGCTGTTCTGGTTTCAAATTCTGGAATATTTACTTCGTCTTCTTTTGTAAAGGAATTGCGAAAAACTGTATTTAGTAACCCTCCTTTAGTGGCACCATCATCGGTAACATTTCCATCGCTATCGCGCAGTTACGGTATTGACTGTTTTTTTGCCACTCGTGTACTTTACATACGACCAGAAACTCTTTGGGTCTCCTACCATATTTTGAGACAATGCTTCACTGTGGAAACTGTTAAAAGCATCCCGCATTGACTTCCACGCTAAATTTCGAGCTTAGCCAGTCTTGGGGATTTTGCTTTCTTCTGAATTTGGCATGCTTTTTTCGTTGCTTCTGCAACAGTGTTCTACACATCTACATCTACATCTATACTCCGCGAGCCACCTTACGGTGTGTGGCGGAGGGTACTTATTGTACCACTATCTGATCCCCCCTTCCCTGTTCCATTCACGAATTGTGCGTGGGAAGAACGACTGCTTGTAAGTCTCCGTATTTGCTCTAATTTATCGGATCTTTTCGTTGTGATCATTACGCGAGATATATGTGGGCGGTAGTAATATGTTGCCCATCTCTTCCCGGAATGTGCTCTCTCGTAATTTCGATAATAAACCTCTCCGTATTGCGTAACGCCTTTCTTGAAGTGTCCGCCACTGGAGCTTGTTCAGCATCTCCGTAACGCTCTCGCGCTGACTAAATGTCCCCATGACGAATCGCGCTGCTTTTCGCTGGATCATGTCTATCTCTTCTATTAATCCAACCTGGTAAGGGTCCCATACTGATGAGCAATACTCAAGAATCGGACGAACAAGCGTTTTGTAAGCTACTTCTTTCGTCGATGAGTCACATTTTCTTAGAATTCTTCCTATGAATCTCAACCTGGCGCCTGCTTTTCCCACTATTTGTTTTATGTGATAATTCCACTTCAGATCGCTCCGGATAGTAACTCCTAAGTATTTTACGGTCGTTACCGCTTCCAATGATTTACCACCTATGGCATAATCGTACTGGAATGGATTTCTGCCCCTATGTATGCGCATTATATTACATTTATCTACGTTTAGGGAAAGCTGCCAGCTGTCGCACCATGCATTAATCCTCTGCAGGTCCTCCTGGAGTACGTACGAGTCTTCTGATGTTGCTACTTTCTTGTAGACAACCGTGTCATCTGCAAATAGCCTCACGGAGCTACCGATGTTGTCAACTAAGTCATTTATGTATATTGTAAACAATAAAGGTCCTATCACGCTTCCCTGCGGTACTCCCGAAATTACCTCTACATCTGCAGATTTTGAACCGTTAAGAATGACATGTTGTGTTCTTTCTTCTAGGAAATCCTGAATCCAATCACAAACCTGGTCCGATATTCCGTAAGCTCGTATTTTTTCACTAAACGTAAGTGCGGAACCGTATCAAATGCCTTCCTGAAGTCCAGGAATACGGCATCAATCTGCTCGCCAGTGTCTACGGCACTGTGAATTTCTTGGGCAAATAGGGCGAGCTGAGTTTCACATGATCTCTGTTTGCGGAATCCATGTTGGTTATGATGAAGGAGATTTGTATTATCTAAGAACGTCATAATACGAGAACACAAAACATGTTCCATTATTCTACAACAGATTGACGTAAGCGAAATAGGCCTATAATTATTCGCATCTGATTTATGACCCTTCTTGAAAATGGGAACGACCTGCGCTTTCTTCCAGTCGCTATGTACTTTACGTTCTTCCAGCGATCTACGATAAATTGCTGATAGAAAGGGGGCAAGTTCTTTAGCATAATCACTGTAGAATCTTAAGGGTATCTCGTCTGGTCCGGATGCTTTTCCGCTACTAAGTGATAGCAGTTGTTTTTCAATTCCGATATCGTTTATTTCAATATTTTCCATTTTGGCGTCCGTGCGACGGCTGAAGTCAGGGACCGTGTTACGATTTTCCGCAGTGAAACAGTTTCGGAACACTGAATTCAGTATTTCTGCCTTTCTTCGGTCGTCCTCTGTTTCGGTGCCATCGTGGTCAACGAGTGACTGAATAGGGGATTTAGATCCGCTTACCGATTTTACATATGACCAAAACTTTTTAGGGTTCTTGTTTAGATTGTTTGCCAATGTTTTATGTTCGAATTCGTTGAATGCTTCTCTCATTGCTCTCTTTACGCTCTTTTTCGCTTCGTTCAGCTTTTCCTTATCAGCTATGATTCGACTACTCTTAAACCTATGATGAAGCTTTCTTTGTTTCCGTAGTACCTTTCGTACATGATTGTTATACCACGGTGGATCTTTCCCCTCGCTTTGGACCTTAGTCGGTACGAACTTATCTAAGGCGTACTGGACGATGTTTCTGAATTTTTTCCATTTTTGTTCCACATCCTCTTCCTCAGAAATGAACGTTTGATGGTGGTCACTCAGATATTCTGCGATTTGTGCCCTATCACTCTTGTTAAGCAAATATATTTTCCTTCCTTTCTTGGCATTTCTTATTACACTTGTAGTCATTGATGCAACCACTGACTTATGATCACTGATACCCTCTTCTACATTCACGGAGTCGAAAAGTTCCGGTCTATTTGTTGCTATGAGGTCTAAAACGTTAGCTTTACGAGTTGGTTCTCTAACTATCTGCTCGAAGTAATTCTCGGACAAGGCAGTCAGGATAATGTCACAAGAGTCTCTGTCCCTGGCTCCAGTTCTGATTGTGTGACTATCCCATTCTATACCTGGTAGATTGAAGTCTCCCCCTATTACAATAGTATGATCACGAAACTTCTTCACGACGTTCTGCAGGTTCTCTCTGAGGCGCTCAATTACTACGGTTGCTGATGCAGGTGGTCTATAGAAGCATCCGACTATCATATCTGACCCACCTTTGATACTTAACTTAACCCAGATTATTTCACATTCGCATTCGCTAATAACTTCACTGGATATTATTGAATTCTTTACTGCTATAAATACTCCTCCACCATTGGCGTTTATCCTATCCTTGCGGTATATATTCCATTCTGTGTCTAGGATATGTTACTGTTCACTTCCGGTTTTAACCAACTTTCCGTTCCTAATACTATATGCGCACTATTTCCTTCAATAAGAGATACTAATTCAGGAACCTTGCCCTGGATACTCCTGCAGTTTACCAATATTACGTTAACTTTTCCTGTTTTTGGTCTCTGGGGACGGACGTTCTTTATCAACGATGATAATGTCCTCTCTGGTAAGCCGTCAGGTATTTTATCGTTTCGCCCAAGGGGGGGTCCCTCTAACCTAAAAAACCCCCGTGTGCACGCCACACGTACTCTGCTACCCTAGTAGCTGCTTCCAGTGTGTAGTGCACGCCTGACCTGTCCCTACAGTTCTCCACCCAATAACGGAGGTCGATGAATTTGCAACCATTATAGTCGCAGAGTCGTCTGAGCCTCTGGTTTAGACCCTCCACACGGCTCCAAACCAGAGGACCGCGATCGACTCTGGGCACTATGCTGCAGATATTAAGCTCAGCTTGCACTCCGCGTGCGATGCTGGTTGTCTTCACCAAATCAGCCAGCCGCCGGAAGGAACCAAGGATGGCCTCAGAACCCAAGCGGCAGGCGTCATTCGTTCCGACATGTGCTACTATCTGCAGCCGGTCACACCCAGTGCGTTCAATAGCTGCCGGAAGGGCCTCCTCCACATTACGGACGAGACCCCCCGGCAAGCACACCGAGTGCACACTGGCATTCTTCCCCGACCTACCCGCTATTTTCCTGAGGGGCTCCATAACCCGCCTAACGTTGGAGCTCCCTATAACTAATAGGCCCGCCCTCTGTGACTGTCGGGACCTTGCCGGAGAATCGGCCACTGGCCCAACAGGCGAGGCATCCTGTGGTGGCTCGGAAACGATGTCATCACCACTAGGAAGCACCCCGTACCTGTTGGAAAGGGGTAAGGCAGCTGCCACGCGGCCAGATCCCACCTTCGCCTTTCGGCCAGGCACGCGCGAGCCCACCACTGTCCGCCATTCACCCTGGAGTGATGGCTGACCGGTAAGATGCTCACTGCCGGAAGACGCAGCGACATCAGGGGTTCCATGTGATTCCAAGGCCACCGAAGTAGGCATAGGTCTCACCACAGTTGCCCCAACGCCACTACGAGCCGACGCCTGCGCCTCGAGCTCGATGAGCCTAACAGACAAAGCCTCCACCTGCCCCCGAAGAGTGGCCAATTCTCCTTGCGTCCGCTCACAACAACCACAGTCCCTACACATGACTATGTTTACCCTACTCTATACGGTGACAAATTCCCAAGATAATCTTCTGATGAGCTACTCTGATAATCAAGAAACACTCACTGAAATACGAGACGCGAAAACTACGCTAGGTTTTCCCAGAAAAACTATTTAAAAGCTAAGCGCAGCAAATAAGTACAAAAACGCTTTATACAAACAGTACTCGCTGCTGCTGGTGCTCTCGCTCTGGCTGTCACAAGACAACTGCTGATTCAAGTGACTAGTGGCTAACGGCCGCGAAACAAACAAAAGACGGTTTTAGGGCGCTTTCTGTTCTAAACGATCAAGAAAACACTAAGAAATCTAACACGAAAACTACGTAAAGTTTTATCAAGAACTGTTAGTTACTATGCAGAGCAGATAAACACAAATAGAATCCCTTCCTTAGTGGAAGGTCGTAAACAAAATGCAAAATAAACGCTTTATACAAACAGTTCTGACAAGGATTTCAATATTTTTCTTAAATAAGTGAGATGAATTTTGGCATTACTGTTTAGTTTCTTTCCTTATCGATTCATGAAGTTAGAAGTACATCCTCTGTCACCTTCGACTAGCTGCTGGGGAATATTATTCAGTCCGGAACCGCGCTGCTGCTACGGTCGCAGATTCGAATATTGCCTCGGGCATGGATGTGTGTCATGTCCTTAGGTTAGTTAGGCTCAAATGACTCCATGCACTATGGGACTTAGCATCTGAGGTCATCAGTCCCCTAGACTTAGAACTACTTAAACCTAACTAACCTAAGGACATCACACACATTCAGGATTCGAACCGGCGTTCGTAGCAGCAGCGCGGTTCCGGACCGAAGCGCCTAGAACCGCTCGGCCACAGCGGCCGGCGGTTAGTTAGTTTTAAGTAGTTCTAAGTCTAGGGGACTGATGGCCTCAGATGTTAAGTCCCATAGTGCTTGGAGCCATTTTTTGAGGAATGTTAGCTGTCAACATGTTAATCGCTAGTGGAGAATATTGATCCAAAATAGTAATAGTAAAGAGAAGCAGCATCAGAGGGAAGTGATAAAAATATGTGACACAACTGATGAAAGAATACTCTCTTTTAAGAAAATGTATCTCAGCCATGGCAACGTACGACGATGCTCTAACAGAGGAGGAAAGAAAGATTGAAGTTTAATATTTCGTGGACGTCGAACACACTGGCGATGGAGCATAAATGTAGCTGGACGAAAATGAAGCAACAAGTCGGTCAAGGTCTTTTGGATGAAAATACCCTCCCCCATTCGCATCGTATGACTTAAAGAAACCTAAATTAGGATGTCCAAACAGGGGTATGAATCACTCCCCTGCCGAATAGGATTCCAGTACGTTCACTAGTGTGGCAGATGTGTTAGCTAAACACACTGGAGACTATTAGCACAGAAGGCCACCTTAGTATATTATCTATTTGGCACACGTATTCCAAGTCACTGCAAAGCGTGTGGAACCACAAAACGTCCATATACGCCCGAGCGCTGTGTGAATGATAGCAATCACCAGAAGAGAATTTGATTACACTTTATTTTAGGTGGTTCACAATCTTTTTCTCGTTTTGGTTGCATTTTCCCTACTTCTGCATAAGCTTCGATTCTAGTTCATTTGACATTAAATGTGTATTCTCTGTTTTTTTTCTGACGGCCATACACTCACAACGTTCTGCAACGAATTACGATGTCTGAGTCAATAAGGATATGAAAACGTCTGTGATATACGATGATTTCAGTGTTTATGCATTATGTACATTAGGCTATGCAAACACCGCTCAGTTGTTTGCCGAAACACATTGAGAAAGTCAAGATTTGTACGCATATCAGTTGAAAGACTCGTTATTTTCCCTCCGGTTTGCTGGTGTGTATCGCGTAATGCTTAACTACGACTCCGTCACGTACCTACGTGCACAAACTCCTATGGCTGAGGTAAGTCAGAATGCAAACTTGATGTAACTGACGTTACCTTTTCTGGCACTTGCTAGATTTGTTGAATTCTGAACAGTAGTTTCACTTTTTTGCCAAATAGAGAGAAATTCTCTGCTTGCCACGATCTGTTAAAACCGGCCTCTTTATTTAAGTGTGCTGCAAAACTTATAAGATTTGGCGAATTCGCTTCTCAGAACTTACGAAAATAAACACTAAAAAAATTAAGAATCCTCAGTGTAAAGGGTTCTTCAAGCGGAAATGCTTCTTAGTGCTAACCCCCCCGCCACCGTGCGACAAAAGAATGGCGCCAAAGTAAAACTGACCAACTTTCTGCTGCGCACTCTCTGATGCATAATAGGGCATGTTCAGTGATTTTACTTAATCTGGACAGGCTGAACCAGTTAGAAGTTGGGTTGGAAGTTTCAATTCAAACGCAACACAAAATTTGCAAGGGTGAAGATGCTTGTCATTTTGATAATCTTCTGACACAACTATCATTTAATTTCCACTTGCACAGCTAACAGGCGTTGCGATTTTTACTGAACTTTTCTGCAGGCTGCGGACTGATTTTGGATCGCTTTCTAACGGTCTGTTTGCTGCTTAGATTATGTTGTCGCGAAATTCAGAGAACATCCTAGGGACCAGTTGCATTTTGCTCACCCTGTAAATTGTGAATAAATATCAAGAAGCACGTAGTTTATTAGACTTGTCATTTCTGCGAAACGTACAAAGTACGTAACAAGTGGCACGTTAAAAGAGCGTTATACCAGCTGCTAAAAAATTAGTCGCCAACAGTAAGATTAAACAAACAAACATTGATATCAAGTTATTACCACACAAAACAGTCAACAGACTCTAAAAATATAGTGGGCGAAGGGACACAGTGGCAATATGCAGAACACGTGTTAGCGAGGACGTCAATTCAAATTCTGTCCGACCATCTCGATTTAGTTTTCCCGTGATATACCGTAATCGCTTAAGTCAAATGGCGGGATGGTTCCTATGAAAGGACACTGCTGATTTCATTCCCAATCTTTGCCCAATATGAGTTTCTGTGTCATCCGAAATGGTCTTGTTGTAGACGGGACGCTAAACCCTCATCTTTTTTTAATTAAAAAATCTATCGGTCGATCTATAGAGCTATGCCATCCAAGCCATCTAGTGTCTTACGAGTTGTTCAAAGATACCCAAATATTTAACGCAGTATTTGAATGCACTCCCGTCACGTGTTACACATCTGCGCTAAAGAATAGCCGTGGAACACGCTATCAGTGTATTCGGCACTGGAGGGAGCCATCGGCGCAGAAATGAAGCGGGAACTGTTGAGGCGAACACAGCTAAAGCGGCGTACCCATTTAGATGGAACTTTTCCCGTTGTTGACTCTTGACTGTGGTAGAGTGGATGCGAAATTGAATGTGGTGACGCTGATTCAAGGGTCTTTCCTCTCGAATCCTCTTGTCATTGACCTTCCACGCCTCGTAACTAGTAAACTACGCCTTTCCCGTTAAACGTTCATGGATTGTTATTTGGCTAACCTCGACATTAGAATGCAATAGCGCCATTACTGAACTAAATTAAGTAAAACACTGCATTTCTTTTATGAAGGTTTTTATTGGCGTATCCCAGTAATGAGATGTCGGAGATGGTCGTTTCTTGCGAAAAAAAAATCATTTCTTAGTGGAAAACGAACACAATCAGCGATGAAACTAATGAACTAAAACTATTCAAAGCAACATTTAGATTTACTCCCTGATCTGTTTCACTTTTCAAATAAAAAGTTTTGAGACACAAATCTTCGGTTCCAACAGAGACAAAATCTATACATTTAAACAAAAAATATGTTCACTTCATTTTATGCAGTAGCTAAGACTCGTTTTCGGGAGAACGGTAGTTAAAATTCTCGCCTGGCCATCTGGATTTGGGTTTCTGTTAATTGCTTCAGGCAAATGCCGGGACGGTTTCCCTATGCTTTCCCAAATGGTTCAAATGGCTCTGAGCACTACGGGACTTAACTTCTAAGGTCCCCTAGAACTTAGAACTACTTAAACCTAACTAACCTAAGGACTTCACACACATCCATGCCCGAGGCAGGGTTCGAACCTGCGACCGTAGCGGTCGCGCGGCTCCGGACTGTAGCGCCTAGAACCGCTCGGCCACCCCGGCCGACTATCCTTTGCCAATCATATCTTGTGCTCTATCCCTAATGAACTCGTCGTTGACGAGACGCTAATCACTAATTTCCTTATTTTCACTTAATTTCTTTCGGCGCAGTCAGGGAGCAGGACCTGTTGAGGATAGCGCATCTTAGAAGAACCTGCTAAGGAAAACGCAGCTAATGCTGCTATTCAACGGCTGCTCAAATTGCTCTTCCTAACAGAAAATGTGGTTAGAAATACTTGCCATTTAATGTTACTAGTGCTGTGCATTCACTCACCATACTGGAGATAAACAGTCGTTCTATTTGTGCTTCGGGAGGTTGTAGGTCATAGAAACATCTGCACTTTTTTTCCATCCATTTATTGTTTTCCATGAACTCCAGTTTCTTAAATGTTCTTGTGACGCTACATTTGTTTCAGTCTTCCTTATACTGTCTAGTACATTAACGCACACGCCTGTAAATATTAGACATCTGGGACCTTGTTGTTTAACAGAGCGGTAGTGCCTGGTTTGCCGTCCCATCATGTAATAGGTATACTACGTGCTGAAAAAAAACCTTTATGTTAACGTTTTCGAACTTATAGTGTAAATTAAGCTTGCAAAATAGCCTCAGAATATACCGAGTCAGAGTAAAAATATGGAAACAAAGATACATATCTTAAATACCGTAATACTGTAAAAAGCTTCGCAGACGCAAAACGCTCACTTCTACTGGGATGGAGATGTGGTGTCTTCAACTATAGTACCTGTGCCTGTTATAAACTTCTTATAGCCAACTTTCCGTCTACATTTTGCACCATATCCTGGTTACGAAAGAAATACCGTTGATCCATGAAGACATCTTGAAATCCCACTGAAAAGATTTTTTTGTTGTACTATAGATATACATTTTATTTACACATACTCGGTTTTCAATTTGAAAAATGGTAAAAAAAGAAATGGAAATGAGAAAGAGTACGAAATAAGAGAAGATAGAAAGTATGAAAAAAAAGAGTATTAAAGCGTGCCTAATGCTCTTGGCAACAAAGTAGTAATATTGAAGTTAGTGGAGAAATAAAAGTTAAGCAACCGATGTTTCAAAGTATGAGCCGTTCGTTTAATTTTTATAGTATATGACTGTGTAATTTCCTTGCTGCTGCGAGGCAGTTTATTCCACAACTGGATGTTTGTAACGCACGTCGTTTATGGTGTGAGAAGGAACTAATAGTGACTTAGATTGTAAACGTCTGGTGTCGGTGTGATGTGGGAATGCTGTGTTTGAGCATATACATATGTATATATCTGAACGTGTGAGTGCTACGTATATATTAAAACAAACATTTCGTATGGTAATCGTCCCGTCGCAGATTATGTAATAGGAACATTTGTGTGGAAAGCGTTTTCATTTCTCTTGTCTTGATTGATAATAACAGTCCATTCTAAACCACATTTTATTATTCCTCATTAAAGATTGAGCGTAATGATACGTCAGCGCATACTTCCATCAGTAATCGGTTTTGAGGAAAAAATATGTCATGGCTTCTTATTGCAAGAGTCTAGACGAATATTTTATAAGACAATACACAAATTCTGGGAAAGAATTATAACAGCAAATCCTAACTAAATGGCACCATGGTTAGACCGTTGGACTGGTATTCTGGAGTAGCTAGGATGAAAATACACTTTTGGTCCTCCTGTTTCATGATTTTCCATGGTTTCCCTATAGCTCTTGAGGCAAATGTCTAAATAATTTCTCGTATATGCTTACGATCGAATTTGTCTCCCATCCTTGTTTAATACGAGGCTGTGCTCCATCTTCAATCATATAAACATCAACAGGACATTAAAATCTCACCTTTCTTCTAAATGTGAAACAAAACATCTTGGCCAAGTTATCAATGTGTCGATTCTGTAGTATATTAGTTTATAAAGTGCTTGAGTTTTGTAGGAACTCCAAGACAAAACAATAAAATCAGAGATCGCAGAATCAAACAGCACCTCGTAAAGTCATACCAACGTTCTTGCCAAACCGTGACAATGCGGCACACAAGAAAAGCCGCATTCGCTGTCAGGAGTGGATTTGCTGCAGCCTTCAGTGAACTGCACCGTACTATTCAAAGAACACACCGGAAAAACACTTGTTAGTTGACTGTAGGAACAACTGCAAAGCCGTACGGCGGAAGGGTGATTCAACCGTAGCCAGCTGCGTCCTAATCAAGACGTTTTACTGCAGACATCTGCTTTCAAAGAAAAAAAAATGGTTCAAATGGCTCTGAGCACTATGGGACTCAACTGCTGTGGTCATTAATCCCCTAGAACTTAGAACTACTTAAACCTAACTAACCTAAGGACAGCACACAACACCCAGCCATCACGAGGCAGAGAAAATCCCTGACCCCGCCGGGAATCGAACCCGGGAACCCGGGCGTGGGAAGCGAGAACGCTACCGCACGACCACGAGATGCGGGCTTCAAAGAAAAATGAGACTATTTTAACCTCAGTTATACCTCTCAAGTTTGGCATCTGGCACCATATTCAATAAATATCGGTTATGATGGTGGAGTCTACCAACCTCAGTAGTTGTTGAACATTACAGAGAATCATTAGCACAGAGATCGTACGGCAAGGTGTCAGAAGTAATGTGTGTACTACACCTCTGATACCAACTGCTTTGATTGACAATTCTGGGTTCCAGTTTTTTTGGGTAAAAAGCGTTTTAGCGAATCTTTTGAAGAGGGACAAGTTTTTTGTTGCTGGCGAGTTGAATCCGGAAATCGGCTGAATATCTACTGAAAAAAAATTAAGGGTTTTGTATAATGAATATTATTAAACATTCGTTGTTAATGATTTAAGCTGAAAAATCTTTCTTCTGCTTCATTTTTAAAATAATCTTCTCCTTGTTACATTTACAGTCAAAAATGCTTAATCTTTACATTATATACTAATCGTTTACAAGTTAATATAAAAACACTCAGTTCCGTGTTTTCGACGTACTATTGTAGATGTCCAAAATGCTCCCCTCTTTCGATCTTTTGGGAAATGCAAAACTCTGTGCACTTGATAACGACAAGCACGTTTCCCATATTAGTTCTGACGTTTCAGTCAGTCTTTGTTGTAAGAACCTGTTAACACAATGTGTTACAGAAGCGTGTCCTGCTCACAAGAGAAGAGTCTGCTCTCTCTTCCCAATACAAGAATATTTTGATTTGTATTGTGCCTGGTCATCAGGGAAATAAAAGAGCCTGACATAGTCTGGCAGAAATAGACTATGTGTTATTTTGTAACTCCTTATGTTAAAAATAGTTTTTTCAAATTAAAAATCACAAATTTTATACTGTAAAAGTGGTGAAAATAAGTTCATTTAAGAAAGAAAATAAAAAACAAAACTGGGGATGCAACACTGAGAAAATATTTTTAAGTACATTTATTATCCTACAAGCTTTCAGTTTCTTTCTTTTAGCACTGTCTAACCCATTAGCTCTAGAGAGATTGTTTTGAATCCGGGCAACATTAAAAAACTGCCGATTTGGAAGAGGGAGCCACTTTTGCGAGCTGTGTTCAACGATATCAGTTTTGTAACATCTTTACATATGCATTCGGAAGTTGACGGATTGCAGACGACATCAGTTCCATCAATTAACTCTTCTTTAAACACCTTAAATTAGGTGTTTCATCTTAAAAAGTTTGGATGCACCGCTATTAAAAAAATGACTAGTGCAGTTGGTCTGCGACATTCAACATAAGTAGAAAAAGTATTTCCATTCATTATACTTGATAAGGAAAATGAAAGCAAGGGAAGGCGCCATAAAGATTAAACGTGCTCCCAGGTGGTTTTGGTTCTTACGACGGTTTCTGTTCGTTTCAGGTGAGCGTAGATTGAGGTGCGGGCATTATTCGTTTAATCGTGCGCGCGGGCGACTTGATATGCCGGGGACCGCTGGATACTCTACCGCTCACAGGAATTGAATATGACGTAAGTGGACGTTGCTATACGCTTTGCCATATAATGTGCATACGTTTCTTTTTATCTTCTGTTTCAGCCTTCACGGGGTTAGCCTGCCTGGACCGCGGGCCACAAAGGTCTAAGGTCACTTGACATCAATCACTGGCTGAGAACCGCACGCGTGTGTCCATACACCAATTACTACGTGTTAAGGCGCGCCTGTGTGTGTCTTATACGGTGTTCACACGTACTCGGGCTCGAGCAGTAATGATTAGTCAGAGCAGCGGTCGGTGGTGATGCTCCAACAGGCGTTAAGTCAGATGAGGCGCTAGTGGCCTCGGCCGAGATGAAGGCTTGCCTCCGGGTTCGTACTGAAGGGCTAGCGAAGCTGACGTCTAGGCAACAACTGTTGACGCCTCTGTCGCTTTTCACGAGGCTAATCGTGCCATGAAATTCTAGCAGAACCTGATCCACTTTCACGTTCTGATCGACTTTAGACTCTTCAATTGTTGGTTCCTTTGTTTGCGTGTATAGGGCACTCGACAGCGCGGTTTATCACGTCCTTGCTAATTTAGTCTGAACCGAATATGGTTAAAATACTAAAACATTGTAATCTATCCTGTTTGCTAAAAGCTCTCACACTCCATCCAATTTTCATTTGCATTGACTCATCTCTTGTTAATGAACTGTAAAACAGGTAAAGATAGTTGATTTGACCAGTACAGTGCATGACTAGGATAGTCTTGTTGAAGGTGGTATACTCTTATCTTCTTCCGGCGTTTGAACTAATTAACCTGCCAGTATAGAGTGACTGCAGTTCAATGTAGACTGCTAACCGCGATACAGCTTGAAGTTTATCACGTATACAAATAATTGCCGGGGCTGAAAAAAGTGACATGTGACCGATAAAAATCCTAGGCCTGACTTTTCGATTTGTAGTCTGACAGTTACCCACCTAGCCATTAGGGCACGCTCTCTATAGGATGTGAATTTTTTTCATAGTCTCTGGTAAAATTCAAATTAAATGGCCGGTAGATTTACACAGTGAGGTTAACATGAAATCTCAGGGATGTAGGGCTGGTCGATTATTAGCACAAAAAAAAGAAAGTCGTAGGCTCTCTTATAACGTATATTAAATACCTTAACATTACCTCAGGTAGCAGGTCCGACACTTCACAAAACCTTTAAACTCTTACCACAGTTGCCTCTTCGTCTGCTGTAACAGAGCGTAAACTATCTTCCGTCATCTTGTATACAAAATACATTTAGCTAAAATATGACGTCCTATTATCTGCACTGCACAATCTTCAGTTGTTATTGTGAAACATATCTCTGCAGAGTTATTGCTACGTGATACGTCTCTGTTGCTTATATATCTTTAACATTGTTTCCATGATCATGTAACAACAATTTCGTCCTTCTGTCTCAAGAAATTCTCTTTCCACGATCAAAATTTTTAAAACTTTTGCTGTGTCACAATATTTAGGAAAGTTTGTAACAACCACACGAGTCACACAGTTGAAACTTCTTATCCATTACTCAACTTTTTTTTTTTTTTTTTTTTTTTGGAGAGGCGTGTTATGGAATCGCGCCCATCCTAAAATTAGCATTTTTATATTCCTGTGGCCGGGATACCATTAGTAACTCGAAACAGTCATGTGTGTCTGAAAAGGGAAAGGAAACAGTATGTGTCTTCTATACCCCACTCAAGGAAATTTCGTTGCAGGTGATCGAGCAGTGTAAATGTTTGTGTGCTGTACGAACCCGCCATCTGTCATGACGGGTATGGGAAACCGTTCAAATACACATTCAGGTTGTCCGTTAATTAGGATCTCGGATTCGATTGTCATATCTGCTGACACTACGAGTATTTAAATAACTAAATAAATACAAATTAAATATAAGTTTTTCAAAATCGAACAGTCTACTCTACTTTTCCTTTATCTATTTCATAACTATGGCTCATTTTGACAGATTAAGGCTACGTCGCACTGTGTTCTCCGTGATGGAAATAGAGCTACATATTGTAAGTTGGTGATATTGGAATTTAGATGTCTGCAGTTGGAAAAGAGACTGAACAGTTAATATTAGCAATCCATATTATATCGTAAATGAATGTACCATGCAAAAAAGGAAATAAACCACTTTCATCTTATTTAAATTAATCTTATTTTAAAAAACTAGATATAAATCATTGCTAAAGCCCATCGAATTTTACTTAGGGCTTCATCATTGATCACCTGCGGTACGCTTTTTTCCTCAGGCAAGTGTTACAAGTTCAGATAACGCAAGTTCTTTACTCACAAAGTTTAACAAGAAAACTAGTGAATTATAAAAACCGGACGGTTAATAATAAGCCTACATGACAATTATCAATTCTGTAACTACTTTAAACATACGATTTGTTTGTTTTTGCAATGAGAATTTCGTTAAACGAAGAACCTAGTGGGTTAACTCCAGTCAGAAGAAATTCCAAGTTTCAGCCGAGAAGCACTTTTCTTCGAGATGTTTTCGGAATTTGAATATGACATTAAAGTGTCCTTTTTTACCTAAAATTAGGAACTAGATACTGAACTGAGGCCTTCGCAAGATAGCTAGAGCGAGATGCAGTGCTTTGGAACGGGGATGAGACGCGTAGCGTCCCGGATGCTGTGCAAAGGACAGCCCGAAGGTCAGCTATGTTGCGCAAGAAGGTAGCATTTCCATTCGTGGTATATGAGGGCGTGTTGCTAGTGCTCTGCTAGAATTACACGCCATAATGACAACATTGTTTTCAAAAGAAGCGTATTCCAATAGAATCAGCAAGTGTTCGAGTTGCGGTGGGTAACTTTTTAATCCTGGTACCTGTAATAACACCACGGTTCTGACAGACAGAAAGTGATTTATCTGCGATACATGCCAAGACCGTCTGGAGAAATTGCAATGAGAAGGACGTTAAAAACAGTTTGAACAATGAAAAAAGCAACGAAAACGTGAATTAAATGTTTGGTCAGAAAAACCTTGGTGAACTGTCGTTACGCATCTGACCCGACAGTGAAAGAAAATTACGATGCGTCTGGGGAACTATTTTTTCCTCAGACTGATTAATGTTCCGCTAAGCTCTATAGAATTTACGTTTGTACTAGCGAAATGTGTTTTTCATTTATCAGTTCATGGAATGATTGCTCTCTTCTTCTCTGCCTTCTTGTAAAAACTACTGAAACAGGCTTTAATTTAAAAAGTATGGGACGGTACTTTAGACAGCTCTTTACTGGAAAATTGTGATTTTTTCGTCATATGAAATATTGTACTACAAGCGTATTTGGAAGCTCGTGACTCCTATGTTTCTTAAAATGTATTTACTTGCTAACTGAATCACGTCGACACTATTAAATAACAGGTTTCAACAGTATAAAACGGATATCTTCATATTAGTTTGCGGCGTTGTGGTCTTATGCTCGATGTGGATCGTACCCGTTCTCTGCATGGTCCTCAGACTAAGAACACAGTGCTGCAAATAGCTCTGAAGATGACCATTTGATACGGTTGAAACCGATCTTGTTAGACGATAAACGTGATTTGTTGAGGAAATAAACAATTTTTTCATTAGACTGAAACAGTGGCGCAATTTTTCTGCAAGTAAAAACTAATCTTCTAAGAAACGTACTACACAAAAGGAAAATAGAGTTTTACATAAAGTGGACGGTTGGAATTGGTACACTGAGAAGATTGTCGACGCTATTCTTAAATGTTCATGTTTTTTTTTTCGCTTACGGGTGTAAACTGCACGAGCAATTGCCCTACTTTTCGTCTTTGTTTGGATGACTTACGAAACTTCCGCAAATATGTTTAATGTATATTTTTAGTGTATTTTTTAGAAAATTTACGACTCACTTGATTTTGACGTAATATACATAGTTATCGTTGTTCCTAGAGAAGTCTGTACGAAAAAATTGCACAGGTAATGTGAATAACTTTTTAACAGATTAATAATGGTTTCACGTTTTACACTGAGCACGTGGAGAGCCACGAATGAGGAAAAATTACGTGGACCGCAGGCTACGATGCACAAGTCGAGCACGGTTATCATTTTCTCCTCCGGGACTTATCTTTGACGAAAGAAGAAAAACAAAATTTTTAACGACTCACCGAAGAACCTCAAGAGCTGGACATATCATTGTCTGGCAGCTGTGTCTCAAGGCACACAAAAGTCCAAGAGCTTGTGAACCACCGGTTGCCGACAGTGACGAAGTGTAGAGTCTCGTGCGAAGTGAAGTTTGAACTGCAGAGCGGCCGTCGTCAGACAGAGGAAGAATACTGCACAGTCTTGCCGCTCTACCTCCTGGCTTATGCAGGAGCACAAGAACATTCGAAAGAGTCATTCACATTTCTTGATTTTATTAAATACACTTGCATTATCATTTATTTACATAGGCTATGGGAAAATATCTATTTTTATAGCTCAATCTGTGATACGAGGTACGAAGTATTTATCCTTACTTGTGACTCACCCTGTACATTTTTATGAATAACTTTTCAAAATGGATTTAAAGTTCAGGGAGAAGGAATACAGACTTAGAGGTTAGTCAGTTACATTGTAATCCTGTCTGAGACAGCAAAGGACTTGGAAGAGCAGCTAAACGGCATGGATAGCCTTTTGAAAAAAAGTTACAAGACGAATGTAAGCAAATAATAAAACAAGGTTAATTGAACGTAGTCGATTTAAATTAGGCGATGCATAGGAAATTAGATTATGAAATGTGAGATTAGAAGTAACAGGTGGATTTTGCTACTTTAACAGAAAGATGGCAGACTGATGGTCGAAACGCGGACAGTAAGCACTTCAGACAAGATGAGAATAAAAGTTTTTGAAATGTGGTGATACAGAAGAATGTTGATTAGATAGATATATCAAGTATCTAATGCAGAGGTACTGAATCATATTACAGAAAGAAAAAATTTATGGCACTACTCTACTAAAAAGGGGGATCGGCTGATCGGAAACATCCTGAGGCATTAAGGAATAATTAATTTGGTAATAAAGAGTAGTTTGACGAGTAACAGTTGTAGGGGAAGACGGCCTCGTCCATTAGACACTGCCGGCCGGGGTGGCCGAGCGGTTCTAGGCGCTACAGCCTGGAACTGCGCGACCGCTACGGTCGCATGTTCAAATCCTGCCTCGGGCATGGATGTGTGTGACGTCCTTAGGTTATTAGGTTTAAGTAGTTCTAAGTTCTAGGGGACTGATGACCCCAGGATTTAAGTCCCATAGTGCTCAGAGCCATATGAACCATTTGAACCATTAGACACTTATTCCCCCTTCCCCTCCTCATCGTGAGCCAGGACGACTAATTTCGACCTGGTGAGACTTGTCAGGCAGCATGTAACTCAGAGTTCACGTAACTTCGCTTGAAATTCTCATTCACTGTCTCGTCCTCATTATGAGGATAATTTCGTCACGAAGAGAGCGCAGTGCATGATAGCGTAATGTCTATATCGTTGCCGCGAATCCGTAATCTGTTGGCGCACTTAACAAGACTGCAAATGGTGTGAGAGAAGGCAAAACTATGAAAGCTGCGAGAAACGTAGTGAATAAGCCGTGAAATCGCAGAGTATATGTTATCGATGAGTCAGCGGGCGCCGCTGCAGAACCGTGCAGGTCAGACACGCTAAACTGTTAGAGCGACGCCACGCAGACGGCCGCATATTACGGGGGCAGGGCAACGAGATCTCCCCTTCATCTGCGTCGTTCATCATAGATCGATGCAAGTGCAGAGACAACTTTTACATCATTTCCTTCAGAACACATTCGTGAAAGGTCGGTTTCACAAGAGAACGTTTTTGCTTGTAACAAATTTCAAATTCGAATGTGTCTCATTCCGTGGATATCAGTACACTGAATTTCGAAATAACAATTACTTTTCTATCAGTTGATGTTCTGTTAATCAAAACGAGGTAGTAGTAATTGGAATACAACACATATTGTTTCAGCACAGAGAGTCCAAAATAAATCTGGAAAATTTGTAGCCGACCGGACTGGCCACGCGGTTCTAGGCGCTGCTGTCCGGAACCGCGCGACTGCTACGGTCGCAGGTTCGAATCCTGCCTCGGGCATGGATGTATGTGATGTCCTTAGGTTAGTTAGGTTTAAGTAGTTCTAAGTTCTAGGGGACTGATGACCTCAAATGTTAAGTCCCATAGTGCTCAGAGCCATTTGAACTATTTGAAAATTTGTAACGTTAAAAATGTGTAATTTGATGTATGACATGATGTATGAGAAAGGAATTTATCAGCTAAAAATTTGAAAATATTTAGAGTGCTTTTTTTTCTTTTAAAAGGCTATAACGAGTATTTTTAACACGATAGTTAGAGCAAATTAATACTGAACAAAAAATGGTTCAAATGGCTCTGAGCACTATGGGACTTAACATCTGAGGTCATCAGTCCCCTAGAACTAAGCACTATTTAAACCTAACTAACCTAAGGACATCACATACATCCATGCCCGAAGCAGGATTCGAACCTGCGACCGTAGCAGTCGCGCGGTTCCGGACTAAAGCGCCTAGAACCGCTCGGCCACCGCGTCCGGCAATACTGAACAGTGACTGGATTTTATAACATAATTTCTCTTTAGGAAAATGAATTTCTGTTACCAGGCGCAAAATAAATATTGTTTTATTTTGATAATCACTGCACGTTTCGAGATTTATTCTCATTTTCACATGGTTGTCCTTACGTATTTCAGATTCCTGCGCGCGATGCTACATTTTTACCTTTTGCTTCGTCTTTTCCTGGCTTCAGAGCTAAAAACAAGTCTAAGTAGCCTACTCTGTGATATAGTCATATGTTTATATAAATATTTAACGTTTTGTGACGATGTAGTAACAGAGCTGCAGCGCCAAATGTCCACCTTACAGTAAGTAGTATTGACACAGTTTAACTGAAAACTTCCATACATTTACTTAGTGCACTTAGCTCTGTTTTTCACTTTAGAGTAAAACGGAGAGACTAAGCAAAACGTAAAATGCAGTGCCATCCCTGGCAGTAACACAAAACCAGACGGTTATGTACACAAAAAATATGTAAATGCAAGCACCTGAAAAAGAGAATAGTGTCTCGAAACGCGTGTCGCTTATTAAAATAAAACAACAACAATGAATTGACAGGTCGCAGAAGTTAATATCCTACATGGTAAAATAATGTTATATTTACACTGCCGTAAGCTTCCACCAAAACTAGTATCTAAAAGATAAAGTGAAGGCTACATTTTACTAATTCTACTTATTCGGCAACACTACACTGTAATCCATTCTGAAACGCCATTACCAGAACTTCGTTCTAACGTACTTTGAAATACTTCAGAATAAATCTAAAATTGTCATTTAATAAACAGATATCAGATTTTTCAATTTACGCATCCGTAAACCCAAATCAATGATAATTTTGTGTTGAAACCATATGTAAAGTTACGGTAATTGACTGCCCCGGCCCCACGTCCCGCTCCTCGGGGGAATAATTTCGTATTTAAGAATGAAATACTACAAAATTGACCATATTTTATTATTATGTACATTCGGATGCATCGAATATTTCTCAAGCAAACAACTAATTATTGCCCTCAAAGAGGATAGTGTGTTGAAAAAAGGTGAAACCAGTTACCATTCTCGGCTTCGTCCTCATTTAACGTGTCCACGAGTTTTGTACTCCTAAGAAGATTTCGCCTGCAGAACACTAATAAAAACAACTCGAAACGTCGCTTTCAGACCGAAGGTGCTAATCGGCCGAAAACTTCAAAACTCTTCAGAGCATAAATTTGCCAAGGAAGACTGCGCTCTCAACTAAAATAAACTATTACATTTGAGGGGTGTGGGTCGTATTTAATTCGAAATACATATAATCTTAGCCAAAGAATACAAAAGTAGGGCAGAGGCAATGTTGTCAGTGAAAATAGTGAGAATAATACGCACAGATATGAGAAGCCAGGTTGCACTACGCGGATTAAGCCAATTATTAGACAGTGACTAAGCAATACAGATCTTCTTTAAAAAATAAAAATAAAAATTGTCTCATATTTCTTAACCACAACCAAAATTAGAGAGAAATTATCGATTGAAGAGTGACACTGCCAATTGTAAGACCTCAGTAGAGTGTTGTTTAATTCTACAAAACCCTGTTCATTTACTCGTTCTTTACTATTTTTATGAGTTTCCAGGACATAATTCAGTAGGAGATTTGTGAAATGACCTTCCGACTGTATGTGTCGCCTCTTTTATTTGAATGGGGGACTTAGTTGGAAACTTACGTCGAACTGCAATCTGTTCCACAATCCAGTTCCTGAGATCTTAAATAAAAAAGTTCTGGTTCTGGTGAAACGTCCATCAATGGAGGTCTAACATTCAAAATCTAAATATGCGCAGATGATATTTTATCAAACTATCCATTTATGGTCCTAAACAAACATCTGACTATGTATAATGCAAAGCTGTTCCCTATCAGAGAGTCAAAGAATTTCTGTGTTTTCCAAGCAGTAGTTACATTGCACTAATTTCACGTTATAACCATATCTACTGCACTGCATCCGATAAATCGAAAATCCTCACAAGTACTCAGCCTTCTAAAAATATCAATGGACAACGACGCAATTCTCGAATAATACAATTCAGTATATGTTCTTGAAAATAAATACTACACATACTGCGTCTGAAAATTCCCCAGCTAACTCTTAAATATTTGAGTCGACATAAACAGCAGCCCGCCAAATAATCTGGCCTGCGCAACAAATAAATTTACGCTTATCTCTTACGTATATAAACAATAACTGACGTTTTACAGAGTTAATTAAAATCTTCAATAGTGTCCAGAGTGATGGCCTTTGGACACACTGTTAGACCCACTGTTAACATGCTGCCATCGGGCAGGCTGCTACGACCAGGGACTTTCTTCCCCAGCGATTCAAATTACTGTGTGGCGGCATGTTATTTTACTAGAAAATTTATCACAAAGCTTAATGCAATATTTATCCTCCATTTGTAGCTTAATGCTGTCATTCAGCGACAATTTTCCACACCGCCCTACCTTATTACATAAATAGAAACGACGCATGGACGGACGACACAAGTGGAGTGTTACACCCGAATAAAGTCAGTAAGGATAAAACTTTTACGTGTTTATTTGAAACTTATTTAAGTCTTCTTCGTTAATACTGCATTAATATGAGAAATACGAACCTACAAGATCAATTCTTACAGTCTGTGCCTTGTCACTATAACCAGTCTCCTGTATTTCGTGTTTCGCTTTTCACTTCTTGATCATTTTGACATTATGTTACCTCCAGTAGATCTGCTACTATTATCTTGCCTGCCCTCCTCTTGATTTTACATCTCAAAAGGTTTTCTTCTAATCTATTTGTTAAAAATTTGTTGCTTCTAAATATATGACTGAACACTTTGATTTTCCATTTTTGGATAGCTAGTGCGAAGTTTCTCTGCTTATTGGTTACTTTCAAAATCCTTTCATTGGTTTTTCTTTCTGACCAGCTAGTCCTCACCTTTCTCCAAAGTCACATTATTATCGCTTCTGTGAGCGTTCTGTTATTATTCAACAGTGTCCAGCCTTCACCGCCAAACAAGTACACGCTTCATATGAACGTCTATGACATTTTTTATTCTCATTACTAAACGAATCATTGTCTTATTTCATAGAAAGCAAGTTTTACTGTTGAAATTATTTTTCTGATTTCCATGTTGCACCTTTTGTCTTTTGTGTCAATAACCAAACGTATCAACTCCGTCTATTTTCTTTCCTTCAACTTAGATGTCAGATGACCTCACGTTTGATTGGTTTACTATAAATTTTAATTTATTACTGATTTTAAGTTCAAATTTTTGTAGAATTATTGTTGAAAACTTCAAAACGTATATTCTGCGTATGGTTTTCACTACTAGCTGTTGAGGCAACATCATTCGCAAATTTTACAGCGAAAGAGACTTCTGTTCACCTTAGCTACAGGTGTATTTCTGTTGACGATTTGTAGAACTTTTCCGATGGAAAGGCTAAACAAATGCAGTGATAACGAACAACTTTGTACAACCGAGTTTCTGATATTAGCTTCACGTTCTCCTCTCCATTAAAAACTATCCTCTCTTTTTGGGATTTGTGTATTTTTAATAGTATTCTGTTTACGTCTACATGTTAAAGGCGAAGTTTTTCAGTAAAATAATAGCACGTTTCATCCTTATGAGAGGTTCAAACTACGTCTAGTAAGTAACCGCTTGTCATATTTCGATCAAATACTACTTATAGTTGTTCTGACAACCTGACGTCGTCCAGATATTGATACTGTCACGACATATTTAGTTACTAATAAATTAAATTAAAACTTATTTAAAAAAGGAAGGTGGCGTCAACCCATGTTGCAGAAAATAGAGAGAAAGATAGTTTTAGAAACACGTTTAGACAAAGTCTTTATAAGTAACATACAATGACACACCTCCAGCAAAGTGTGAACATTTTGTTTCACTTACACCAAAAAATACTTGCAAGATACTTGGTTGGAAACTGCGGAACTGATTTGCTACTATCAAACAGAAATATTATGCTCTGCAGTTCTTGTGCTATTTTCTTTAGTGTTATGAGTACAATAAATTTTCTCCTATTGTGAATAAAAATTTACGAACAACACTTTTAAATGCAGTCTCCTCCAGGTCATATCACGGGGTATCTTTCATTCGGAAACAGAGAGTGGCTGACTTACTTTCCACAAAATCTGAACATCATCAGTCGTCAGAAGTGTTGGAAAACTTTTGACATGCCACTGTACAACTCAGTAACTACACTTGGATTCTCATTGACCCGTCTGAAAGCAGCTACCGAAGTAACGAGCAGTTCGCTGAAGTAGTTTAAAACGCAAAAAGTGTCAGATAGGTATAACCTGGGTATCCACGCTGTTAACAAATCGGGCGATCTGTCCTAGTACTAACAGATATATTTACAGTTTTATATTTTCTCCCTTTCCGTAGGCCCATCTGACACAGCGTTACTTGGCCATGAAACGAGTCGCTAAATATACAATTCACCATTTTGACAGAAAAATAAAAACTCAGAAACGAGCAATTTGTGACAGCATACACAAAATACGAGAGGTTCTAAGCTACTGCTGGGAACTGTTCTTTACATCAAAAGTAATGTGCCTTTAAACTGAGATTTGAAAATCCACGATTTATTGCTCTGGTTTGCAGTTTTTATGGAACGGTTTGAAAATGGAACCTGCAGAATAGTGCAAAACTTTGTGTACAGTGGTGAAGGAAATGCTATCCAACTACGAATCGTTTTTCTATCTATTCTTTACTGAGTGAATGCTGAATTTCTCTTTGACTGAGTCCATATTATTAACCATGATGAAATATACGATAGGGATGGCAGGGTTATAATTCCAAGGCACCTGAAAGGCGACCTGCATGAAATTTTCGAACGGACGCGGCCGGTCTTTCTAATTGCCCTTTTACTAAAAAGTTACTTGTTAACGCGAAGGGTTGCCCCATAACATGAAACCATTGGTTTAAATATGGAGACAGTCAGCAAAGTAACCAAGATTTAGCGTTTCAGTATCAGTGACAGGGGAGAATCTTTTTATAGAGAAAGCAGCATAAAGTTTCTCTACAAAATCCTGAATCTGATACTTCCATTTATCTCCAGCACTGAAAATTTATCATATAGGACTTCAGTGATTACTAGATCATCGTGTGATAATAAAGTATTGCTTTATGGGCATTCCGTGTGAAATCTGTCTACTATGTGTTTTGCTGCAGTTAAGCGACGTTCCCTACTGTGTAAATCAAGAGAAGATAAAATCCACTGCCATGTTTGTTATTTACATTAAATTCCACATTCTTAACAATGACACATGCAGCATCTTGTAATGATTTTTTAAACTTTTTATGCTGGGTTTAGTAGTCGTATTATTGATGTATATCATGAAAAGCTGCAGACCTAAAGCAGACTCTTGCGGCGCCCTGCACTTTGCAACTGCTCAGATGTATCCGTATCTGGTGCGGCGAGGGTCTTATGTCCTACAGCGCACGAACCTCTATGGACTCTCAGGAGGGTCCGGCCGCCGATATTACGTGAATTTAGGTTGGCTATAAATATCGCCGTATTAATGAACAGATAACACGGTTTTCCGTATGAAAGTTGCGCGATGCGCTTATCAGGCGGTCGATCTGTAAACGCAATTTACACCTGGCCGAATATATGGATTTTGATTAAATCGTGAGCTCTCCGACACGGTAATGATATAAATTTATTAGACGGCGCTCGGTGTAAAGGCAGCTAGACGAAAATCTATTTTGCGCTCCGCTGCCCAAACCAGCCGACGCTCATCGTGAGCTTAATTCGTTCCGGGTGCGGCATGGTGGAGCTTACGTGCAGATCATCTGCGCCCGTTTCAAACAGCCTCTCAGCAGCCCAAGGTGCCGCCCAAAGGTGCTCCCTTTAATCAACTTCATCGTTAATTACCTTTATAATAATATTGATCATGCTTTCGCGGCCGTCAACTCAGCTGCTATCTATAGCATTATTTTTCGATTGTTTGGGCCGACATGTGTGCTCTGTCAAAGATTAAGAAGCTACCGTGGCGGCAGCTAACTGAGATTGTTTGTAAGAAGCGACGCTGTATTAAAACGTACCGCAGCCGTGTTGACCTAGTGCAGACAAAGTTCGATTAGCTACCACTTCGCTTGTCTAAATCACCTATATTGTTCCTTTACTCACAACTGGCCTTGATTAGCACACTCTACCTCTTCGGGAGAAGCACACGAGGCGTCCCGGTCGGTATGGATGCTATTAACATGCCTCTAGAGACAGTAAGGATTCCGTATGACTACTTACGGTAGACGTTATGGAGAAAGTTCTTCGGTGATATGAATAATCTTCTAAGAGTCAGAGCACTGTGGTCAACAGTGGATACGACTGCAAGCAGGGTTTCGAAAAACAGAGTCCATGACATACATGTATGATTTCTTAACGGTGATACACGCTAATTTATACTTCAATTTTATCAGTGCACATTTGTTTGTTTACACAGTGTTGTTATAAGTAATGAGCAGAATTTAATATTAGAACTATAAACAGAACGATGGCAACTCGCACGGACCTACGAAGAGTCAGGCACAGACGTGACAAGTAACAGGCAGAGGGTACCGCGCAGATTGCAAATGAAGGGCGGGAATGGAAGACGTCCTAAATATCATTCTTTCACAAGGCGTGTCTTCAGTGCTGTTGCTTTGTAGGTGCTCTGCTGCGTGTCCCTAGACTTGATCCAGGTGCCAAACCATGGAGAAAGTCTTGCAAACATGCGTTAGTAGATGGTGCTTGGTCTTTACTCCAAGCTGTGCTCCCCTCTGGAGTTCCAATGTTTAAAAGATTTGGAAAGTGGTTTTTGTTGACTTCATCTATAGAAGTTAAAAACCTAATGCTGCATTTCTGTATTCGTACTACCACAATTTTATCGTAGTGCCTCAGTATTTATGGCACTTGGAACAAAAACTTTCTTCAACCATCTTATTTTAATAATGGTATTTTTTCCACAAATAGCGCCGTTACCTTGTTCGGACAGACAGGTTCAGCCTCAGGTGGCTGTTCACGTTTATATTACATTTGTTGTTGTCTACATTAGTTGGAAAAAAGAGCCGACAATTATTGCAAACAACAATAAATGTAATATAGACGTGAACAGCCGTTTGAAGATGAATCTCTCTGTTAGAAACCGGTAACGGAGCTATTTGTATAAATAGCGTTATTAACATTGACTGTTGTTTTCTTCTTTGCAAGAATCAATTTGTAAAAACTTCCTTATTGCACTTAGAAGCAGTCGGTTTTCTGGTATGGAATTTAGAAAGCTCCTAACAAAGTATTATCTTTCTAATTTGTCCCATTATTTTATGTAGTAACACTATGAGCAGCATAATTCAGTGGTTACGAATAACTTCTTAAGTTTCTGGATGTAAATCAAGTATGTACACACATAGATACGTAATTTCTTTCATTCTCAGTATTACACATTCTTGCTCTCGTTTCGACCAACTAGGCACCACGTCAATCCAACAGTCCTTTTTCCTAGATTTAACTGCCTCCCAGTGCTCTTGCATCCGTTTCTGGTGTTACTCTTTTCTCTCTTGTGTCCATGCCTTCCCTGCCTTCGGCTTTTGCTGGCAACCTTTGTGTGTTCGTAGTTTTTTCTTAAGCAGATCTTGTATACTTTTAGGAGAAATTTCAAGTACTCGTAGATTTTTTTCTACTTCTGTGGACCATGCCCCTTTGGTTTTTGAATCCCGAAAGCACGTTAACATCCTTTTAGGTATTCCCCTGTCCTCACATGCCCATGAAAGGCAATCCTTCTTTTCCGAATCTGTCACATATTTTCGCCGGCCGCGGTCGCTGAGCGGTTCTAGGTGCTTCAGTCCGGAACCGCGCGACTGCTACGGTCGGCCGGCTGGAGTGGCCGTGCGGTTCTAGGCGCTACAGTCTGGAACCGAGCGACCGCTACGGTCGCAGGTTCGAATCCTGCCTCGGGCATGGATGTGTGTGATGTCCTTTGGTTAGTTAGGTTTAAGTAGATCTAAGTTCTTGGGGACTGATCACCTCGGATGTTAAATCCCTTACTGCTCAGAGCCAGCCACTTATCTTCTCCACGTGCTTATAGAGCTCGCGGTTGAGATGCCTTCTGTATTCACTGTTTTCTTTGATGTCACCCAGAAAATTTCTCAAAATTTTTCTTTAGCCTAAAGATCCTCCATTAGACCTTTCTTGTTAAAAAAAAAAATGGTTCAAATGGCTCTGAGCACTATGGGACTTAACATCTGAGGTCATCAGTCCCCTAGAACTTAGAACTACTTAAACCTAACTAACCTAAGGACATCACACACATCCATGCCGAGGCAGGATTCGAACCTGCGACCGTAGCAGTCGCGCGGTTCCGGACTGAAGCGTCTAGAGCCGCTCGGCCATCACGGCCGGCTTTTCTTGTTCATTATAAGAGTCGCTGCCACATATAGAACACCAGATCGGATAACAGTGCAGTAATGTCTAATTTCAGCTTTTAAGGATATTGTAGATATCTGTAATTAGGTGGTAGGTCGGTACGTTATTTTAATATCTTCCTTTGTTGCAAATATCCTTAAGACTGTAGTTTGAACAATGATAGAGTTTGTTGCAGCGCAGTTTGAGCTTCAAACAACCCACACTAGAAATTAAACAGTTTGATGAAATCATTGTCATCATTAGCAGCAGCCGTTTATAACTCATTGCGAGAAAGAGGTTTATTTCATTCTCTGTAAAATACGATCTTCATCTTTTTGCATCCAAGTTTGTCCTGCTTATTCCCTTATGTCGTCAAACCACGTTCCATTAGCCTCTCCTCTAAAGCTTTTCGTATCCCGAAACCGAGCACAGAAACTCTTTAGCTCAACACTCATTATTTGTAATCACTGCTCTTAACTTTTGACTCTCTTGGCGTAATAGAATGAAAGCTGTAGCCTTGTTGTACGTATTATTCAACTAAATGAGGCATTTAGATTCTGTTCCTTGATTTTCAAGTTCTACTACCAGAGATTTTATTGTCACAGAGTCAAATGTTTTCCAACGGTCTATAAACTCCGTACAAAGTGGCAAAATTTTTTGTCGACTCTTAGGATTTATGTAAAAAAATCTTGTGTACCAGTAACAAAAGGCTAATTAATCTGCGAAGCTTCACACCAGTCCTGCTCCCTTTCTTGTGGACCACAACAATGGCAGTGTTGTTCCAAGTATCTGGTATCTTCCTCTTATGCAAACATTCAGTTACTAACAGTGCAAGCTTGTGTTTAAGACCTCTTCCCCTGCTTTTATCATTTCTAGTGCCATCCCATCAATTACAGATCTTTTTTCCCCGTGCGCCGAACTGCTTTCAGTGCATCTTCCGATAGTACTTCAGGAATGCGCTCTTTCTCACAGCCTGTTATCTGAATGTTCGTTTGCTTTGGAGCGGTATAGAGATTTTCGAAGAAATGATCTCCTGGTTCTTCGTCCCAGTTTACACGTAATAATAAAATAATGAATAAATAATAAAATTTAAAAGAAGAAAGGGAAGGCGCTACGTAAATGATATCTCTCTGCAATCGTAATCACTGACTTCTGATACACTGTTCTACGTATTCTCCGATTTTAGTTTCGATCGGAGCACTATTTCGAGATGTTGCAGCTTGATGTTAGTCTTGGCACAGAAAAGGAAAATGTGAGGGGTTTGGGGGAAGTGGAAATGTGATAACATTCGCGGTTGACGGTCGCGGTTGTTACAAAGGTGCGGTGCACCTCCGTTGAGCTTAATGGGATATGTGTGCAGAAGAGCGGGACTGACACGGGATGAGCTGCAAGCGGCGGCGCGCAGTTGCACAAAGCCTTATCTGGCCTTATCTGCGGCGTGTGCGCCATTCGTCAGCTTTACGGCCGTCCCCGTGTCATACCCGCCATAATAATGACTGCGGCGCCTGACACGCCTGCGGGCTGCCACTTGACCGACATCCGACCCGCTTTTTTCTTACGACGGAGCGGCGCGGTAGACGGTAGCACGCTTTTTCTCGCAGGCCGCGCCGCTGCGAAATAGGCCGGAAACGTGTGGGCTGCTGCCTTTACGCGTCGACTAATTAATTCTCTCGGGGTCTGGCAGTCGGCAGCGCTCAAACGGATATGCGTCTTGCTCTCGGATCACAGTTCTGTCTGAAAGAAATAGAAAAAACCACGAATCTGTGCATCTTTCTTTTGCACTAATTGAATGTCTGACTATTTAGTTTTCTCACTCTTATTTCCAGCTTTTAATTAACGTAACCTGAATAAAAGAAGCAAGCGATAAGTCCTAGTAAATGACGGCTTCAATAACTATATGTGCCGACCGGGGTAGCCGAGCGGTTCTAGGCGCTACAGTCTGGAACCGCGCGACCGCTAGGGTCGCAGGTTCGAATCCTTCCTCGGGCATGGATGTGTGTGATGTCCTTAGGTTAGTTAGGTTTAAGTAGTTCTAAGTTCTAGGGGACTGATGACCTCAGAAGTTAAGTCCCATAGTGCTCAGAGCCATTTGAACCATTTAACTATATGTGTTTTGCCGTTAGCCGCAGACAGAGGGACCTGAACGATAAGAATTAATTAGTCAGAATACCGCAATGCAACACCAGCTTTTCACGCTATTCGCAATGCCCTCCCGTGAAGACGGAAGGTGCGGAAGATTAGCTTTCAAAAATGGCTCTGAGCACTATGGGACTTAACATCTATGGTCATCAGTCCCCTAGAACTTAGAACTACTTAAACCTACCTAACCTAAGGAAGCACACAACACCCAGTCATCACGAGGCAGAGAAAATCCCTGACCCCGCCGGGAATCGAACCCGGGAACCCGGGCGTAGGAAGCGAGAACGCTACCGCACGACCAAGGATTAGCTTTCCACGCCCCGTCGATATCAGGGTCATTAGAGACGGAGCACAAGCTGGCATTGTTTCAAGGACGGGGAAGGAAGTCATCCGTGCCCTTTCGAAGGAACCATCTTGGCATTTACCTGGAGCGATTTACGGAGATCACGAAAAACCTAAATCAGGATCGTCGGAGATGGGTTTGAACCGTCGTGCTCCCGAATGCGCGTCCAGTGTGCTAACTACTGCGCTACCTCGCTCGGTTTCCGTGAAGAGGCAGTGATGCACCGAAATGACATCTTTAAATAATTAAATCTAAGGATCTACCAGCAAAGCTGCAAATTCGCAAACCTTATGAATTTTACCTGCAGATCTACGTGGGTGATTCATTCGCTGGATATGTTGCTTACTTACATTCTCTCTTTCTGGTTGATGAAAAATCTTTCGAATACGTATTCCAGGATATTCCTTTCGAGATCGGGCAGATAATCACACATATTATAAAATTAGTCACTAACAGCAATCATTACGCTACTATCGTATACCAACGCCTCTGTACCTGATAATAACCTCAATTTCGCGAGGAAATCAGTCTACAGGCTTCTTCAGGTATGCCGCATCCATATGAAACCATTCATGGTTAGTTAGATCCTATAGAGCTATCACACTGCGGAGAAGTGTTCAAAGTATCCTTCGCTACACACCGTAAGTTGAGTTGCAGAGTTTAGATGTAGATGATGTTGATTGCTATGTTTCACCCGCTGTTCTAAATAGCCTCATATTTTTCTATGGGAATAGGGTCGGCTTGTCGAAGTGTGAAGTGCGGTACGGTGTCTGAGTGATCCTCAAACCAGGAACGTATGTGTGCAGCGCTGTGAACACAGCTGTTGTAAGAGAGGAATGTCCATGGACTATTCCTTATGAAGATGTAGAAGAGAGGATTCCTAGTCACCGATAAAGTTGAAATAAACATCCTGGTCCGTGATCACGTTAATAGTACAGGATGGGCTCAAGTCACGGTACGATAAATACCCCCAACACATCCCAGAACCACCTCTGATCTGAACTGCACCCGCCACACACCTCAGGTTAAAGGGCTTGGTGAACTCAACTGCCGAATCACTTGAAAAGAGGCAGAATCGTGATTCTTCTAACCATGCTACATGCCTGCAATCGGATATTGTCCACTGTTTGTGTTGTTTGGCCCATTAATGGCGTGCAACTTCATACGTCGCTGCGAGTAATGGTCTTTTACACGGTACCCGACTTCAGATATCCATTACATGCAGTTTCCTTCGCAATATTCGCTCAAAAACTGGATGAGGTGTACCTGTATTCTCTGATAGCAGCAGCTCTACATCTATATATCTTCATCCACATATATACTCCGCTAGTCACCGAGTGGTGTGTGGCGGAGGGCACTATTCGCGCCAAAGTCATATTACCCCTCCCCCCCTCCCCCCTCTATCCACTCGCGGATCGCGCGAGGGAGAAACGACTGTCTAAACGCCTCAGTACGAGCTCTAATTTCCCTTATCTTTGAATGGTCATCATTGCGCGATATGAAAGTTGATGGTAATAATATATACTTTACATCCTCGGCGAAGATCGGATTTTGGAATTTAGTGAGCAGCTCCTTCCGTTTAGCGCGTCGTCTCTCTGCAAGTGTGTCCCACTTCAGACTTTCTATGAGATCTGTAACGCTCTCGCGATGGCTAAATGTACCAGTCACGAATCTTTCCGCTCTTCTTTGGACCTTCTCAATCTCTTGAATCAGACTCAACTGGTAAGGGTCCCATACAGACGAACAATAATCTAAGACTGGACGAACTAACGTACTGTAAGCAATTTCCTTTGTTGAAGAACTGCATCGCTTCAGGATTCTACCAATAAACCGCAATCTAGCGTTCGCCTTACCAATCACTTGTGTAATCTGATCGTTCCATTTGAGATCATTTAGAATAGTCACACCCAGATACTTGACGGATGTTACCGCTTCCAAAGACTGGGCATTTATTTTGTATTCGTAGATTAATGGGGATTTTCGCTTTGTTATACGCAGTAGGTTACACTCGCTAATATTGAGAGATAACTACCAGTCATTACACCACGCATTTATTTTCTGCAAATCCTCATTGATTTGTTCACAACTTTCGCGCGATACTCCTTTCCTGAAGACTACAGCATCATCGGCAAACAGTCTAATGCCGCTGTCAATACCATCAACCAGATCGTTTACGTAAATCGTAAATAGCAGCGGACCTACTGCGTTGCCCTGGGGCACACCTGATGTTACGCTTGTTTCTGTTGAAGTCTCCCCATTCAGGACCACATACTGCTCTCTGTTTGTTAGGAAACTTTCTATCCAGCCGCATATGTCATCGGATTGACCGTAAGCGCGCACTTTTTGGAACAAGCGACAGTGCGAAACTGAGTCGAACGACTTTCAAAAGTCGAGGAATATGGCATCAGCTTGCAAGCCGGTATCTAGAGCCTGTTGTATATCATGCACAAAGAGGGCCAGCTGTGTCTCGCATGACCGCTGTTTTCTAAAACCGTGCTGGTTTCTGCAGATGAGCTTCTCAGAGTCTAGAAAGGTCATTATGTCTGAACACAAATTATGTTCCATGATTCTACAACAAATAGATGACAGTGAAATTGGCCGGTAATTATGTGCATCCGATTTTCTACCCTTTTTATAGATTGCTATGACCTGGGCCATCTTCCACTCCCGTGGAACTTTCCACTGTTCCAATGAGCTCTGATAGATGATGGATAAGAATGGTGCTATATTTGTAGCCTAGTCAACATAAAATCTTACGGGGATACCGTCTGGGCCAGATGCCGTCCTGGCGTCTAAGGATCTTAACTGTTTTACAATCCCAGATACACTAAATACTATGTCAGCCGTGCTTGCGTTTGTTCGATTATTGAAAGGGGGAATGGTGCTGCAGTTCTCTACCGTAAACGAGTTTTTGAAAGCTAGGTTTAGTATTTCGGCCTTCTGTTTATTATCATCCGTTACATTACGCGTACTGTCAGCAAGAGAAGGTATTAAATTATTTGTAACGTTCATAGACTTTACTTACGCCAAAAATTTTTTGCGGTTATTTTTAGAATCTGCAGATAAAATATTGCTTTCAAATTTGTTAGAAGAATCTGTCATTGACCTTTTCACATCTGCTTTCATTTCGCATAATTTCTGATTGTCAGCGGGGCAGAGACTACGTTTAAAACGACTGTGCAAAATTCTCTGCTTTCTCAGCAACTTCCTAATATGTTTGTTGGACCAAGGTATATCCTTTCCCTCCCCTATATTTTTGGTAGGCACATATTCCTCTAGCATGTGGTAGAGAATACCTTTAAATTCCGACCAAAGATGCTCAATATGTATGTGCCTCGCGGTGAATGCTTGGAGCTGACTATGAAGATATTCATTAATGACACTTTTATTTGCTTTCCCAAACAAGAAAACTCTACGCTGTTTCTTTGTTTGTTGTTGTTTTTTTGCAACTTCCACTGACATATAAGCCACAACGACATTATGATCGCTAATACCTTCTTCTAGATTAACCTCCTCAAATAGATCAAGTCTGTTTGTCGCCAAGATATCTAATATGTTCCCATATCGAATTGGTTTTCTAACCAATTGCTGAAGGTTGTATGTTGAGAGAGCCCCTAGAATAACTTCACACGAGTCTGCTTCTGCCCCCTGTGATAAACGTGTAATTTTCCCGTCAATGGGCGCCAGATTAAAGTCTCCACCTATAACTAATGGATAATTTGGATATTTATTTCCTATGTACTTAAGACTTTCCCTGAAACGTTCTGTGACGTTTGTTGCGGATGCTGGTGGTCTGTAAAAACATCCTAATTCAATAGTCACTCCTTGTCTGATTGACAGCTTTATCCAGACTATTTCACAGACCGACCCAGTATCGATCTCAACTGCGTTTAAACAGCTTTTAACTGCAATGAACACATCACCTCCCACAGCATCAGCCCTATCCTTCCTAAACATTGTGCAATCCGAGTTTCAAAATTTCAGTGTTATTTATGTCTGGTTTCAGCCAGCTTTCGGTACCTAATACAATATCGGCATTAGTACTGTTTATTTCGGAGAGTAACTCTGGGATCTTGGTACAGACACTTCGATAATTTACTGACATGAGAGTTAGCATATTTAAATCCCTTGGAATGACCTGTTTAGTTAAACTAACAATTTTTACAGCTGGCACACTCAACATCAGTGTGATGAACTGGTAATTTTTCAGGCCAACGGTGTGTTTCCCGTGGGGAGGAACCTAATCTAAAAGGAAAAAAAAACCGTCGGCTGCCGTGGCCGAGCTGTTCTAGGCGCTACAGTCTGGAACCGCGCGACCGCTACGGTCGCAGGTTCGAATCCTGCCTTGGGCATGGATGTGTGTGATGTCCTTAGGTTAGTTATGTTTAAGTAGTTCTAAGTCTAGGGGACTGATGACCTCAGAAGTTAAGTCCCATAGAACTCAGAGCCATTTGAACCATTTTAAAAAACCTCCATGTGCACGCCACAAGTACTGTGCTACCCATGTAGCTGCTTCCTGAGTGTAGTGCACCCCTGATCTGTCGAGGGACGTCCTACAACCTTCCACCCCATAGCGTAGGTCGAGGAATCTACAACCATTTTCGTCACAAAGTTGACGTAGCCTCTGGTTTAAATTCTCCACTCGACTCCAAACCAGAAGACCCCCGTCCACCCTGGATACTATGCTGCAAATTGTCAGCTTGGCTTCCACTCCTCGAGAGATGGAGGCCGCCTTCGCTACTTTAGCCAGCCGTTGAGAGGACCCAAGGATTTCCTCGAAACCCCGACGACAGGCATCGTTGGTATCGACATGCTCTAGAATCTGCAGCTGGCTGTATCCCGCACGCTCGATAGCCGCCGGAAGAGCCTCTTCCACATCCCGGACAAGACCCCCTGGCAAGCACACCGAGTGAACGGTGGACTTCTTCCCCGCCCTAGCCGCTATGTTCCTAACATTGGAGCTCCCAATAACTAACAAACCCCTATCCCCACGTGCCTGCCCGGACGTTGCTGAAGTAGCGGCCACTATCCTGGCGGAAGGTGCATTCTGATCTGGCTCAGCCTCCCTCCCAGCATCAGATAGCACACTGAATCTATTAGCAAAGTGCATGGGATTTGGCAGAAGCCTGTGTCCCCATGCAGCCTTCGCCTTGAGGCTCGAGATCTCTACACAGTCCGCCACCCACACTGAGGTGAGAGTAGGCCTGCCGGCTCAGTCGCATCTGAGGTCGGCTCAGTGACAGACAGCTGTGACATCCGTACCCCCCCCCCCCCCTCCCCTGCACATCTAGTACTACAGAGGCTGCTCAAGGCACCTAGGCACCTCATCCCCACCGCACCTCAAGGTGGCACTCTGGAGCCTGTTGACTGTGGCCATCAAAGCTTCCAGCTGCGTTTGGACTGTGGGCAACTCCTCCTGCATCCGTACACAACAGACACAGTCCCTATCCATCTAGCTAATATGTGATTTACTATAAGAAGCTTAAGGAAACCTACTGCCACACAAGGTTAACAGCTACACTCTAATTGGCAGAAAGGACGCTCGACAATGAAAAACAATAAAACTGTATGGTAGAAGCTAGATCTGGTGCTTTCTTTCCAGCTAGAGGCTATCTATTGAATACTAAAGAAAAATAAACAGTGGCCTACAGTAAACTGCTAGGAGCTATCTAGCGAATATTATTAAAGAATTAAACAGTAACTGACGGTAAGCAACACCTACTGATTATTCCCCGTATTTATAATGTAAACAAGCGAAAATGACCTAATAAAACTATAAAAACTGCTACCTTCAATGTATGGAGTCTAAATGACCCTAATAAACGTGAATACTGAGTATTGTACACTAACTTAAACTGATTAACCCTCGTATTTATAATGTAAACGAACGTTTACTTACAGGTGAAAAATGACCTAATAAAACGTATAAAAACTGATACTTTCAATGTATCGAGTCTAAGTGACACTAATAAACGTAAATACTGAGTATAGTACAGTGACTTAATTGATAATTCCACGTATTAATGTCAGTTAAGAATGTAAACAAACGTTAGCGTACACGCGAAACTGTTCTATACAGAAACTTCACTTTTCCTATTCAGACGCAAATAAAAACTGAAACCTTCAATTTATCATGTCATCTGACACTAATTCACGTAAATACTATAGAATATATAGGCTTGGTTCAAATGGCTCTGAGCACTATGGGACTTAACATCTATGGTCATCAGTCCCCTAGGACTTAGAACTACTTAAACCTAACTAACCTAAGGACATCACACACATCCATGCCCGAGGCAGGATTCGAACCTGCGACCGTAGCAGCAGCGCGGTTCCGGACTGAAGCGCCTAGAACCGCTCGGCCACAACGGCCGGCCGTAACATCCAAGTTAAGGTCCGTGCATTCATCGTAAATAATCGTATCGTCTCTTTCGTCTGCCATGATGAAAGGGCACAAGTACTTATAAAAACAAACAAAAAATTGATGACGTGTATAACTTACTGTTACCTAAACAAAACTCCAACAGAATGCAAAAGATACACTACTGGCCATTAAAATTGCTACACCAAGGAGTGCAGATGATAAACGGGTATTCATTGGACGAATATACTAGAACTGACATGTGATTACATTTTCACGCAACATGGGCGCACAGATCCTGAGAAATCAGTACCCAGAACAACCACCTTATCCGGTAATAACGGCCTTGATACGCCTGGGCATTGAGTCAAACAGAGCTTGGATGGAGTGTTCAGGTACTGCTGCACATGCAGCTTCAACACGATACCACAGTTCATCAAGAGTAGTGACTAGCGTATTGTGATGGACCAGTTGCTCGGCCACCATTGACCAGACGTTTTCAATTGGTGAGAGATCTGGAGAATGTGCTGGCCAGGGCAACAGTCGAACATTTTCAGTATCCAGAAAGGCCCGTACAGGACCTGCAACATGCGGTCCTGCAATATCCTGCTGAAATGTAGGGTTTCGCAGGGATCGAATGAAGGGTGGAGCCACGGGTCGTAACACATCTGAAATGTAACGTCCACTGTTCAAAGTGCCGTCAGTGCGAACAAGAGGTGACCGAGACGTGTAACCAATGGCACCCCATACCATCACGCCGGGTGATACGCCAGTATGGCGATGACGGATACACGCTTCCAATGTGCGTTCACCGCGATGTCGCCAAACACGGATGCGACCATCATGATGCTGTAAACAGAACCTGGATTCATCCGAAAAAATGACGTTTTGCCATTCATGCACCCAGGTTCGTCGTCGAGTACACCATCGCAGACGCTCCTGTCTGTGATGCAGCGTCAAGGGTAACCGCAGCCATGGTCTCCGAGCTGATAGTCCATGCTGCTGCAAACGTCATCGAACTGTTCGTAGAGATGGTTGTTGTCTTGCAAACGTACCATCTGTTGACTCAGGGATCGAGACGTGGCTGCACGATCCGTTACAGCCATGCGGATAAGGTGCCTGTCATCTCGACTGCTAGTGATACGAGGGCGTTGGTATCCAGCACGGCGTTCCGTATTACCCTCCTGAACCCACCGATTCCATATTCTGCTAACAGTCATTGGATCTCGACCAACGCGCGCAGCAATGTCGCGATACGATAAACCGCAATCGCGATAGGCTACAATCCGACCTTCATCAAAGTCGGAAACGTGATGGTACGCATTTCTCCTCCTTACACAAGGCATCACAACAACGTTTCACCAGGCACTGCCGGTCAACTACTGGTTGTGTATGAGAAATCGGTTAGCAACTTTCCTTATGTCAGCACGTTGTAGGTGTCGCCACTGGAGCCAACCCTGTGTGAATGCTCTGAGAAGCTAATCATTTGCATATCACAGCATCTTCTTCCTGTCGGTTAAATTTCGCGTCTGTAGCACGTTCTTCGTGGTGTAGCAATTTTAATGGCCAGTAGCGTACTTAAGTGCTTTCGCCGGCCATGAGCGATACTGTGGTCACGACACCACCGTAGTGTCGCCGGCCACTGAGCGATACTATGCACACGACACCACTGTGCTGTCGTCGGCTGTTGACCGGTATTTCGCGCACGACAGCACTGTGGTGTCGCCGGACGGAAGCTCTGTGACGTCGTCGAGATGCTAGTCGCCAAAATTGGAAATTACAGCGCACACAGGTTGTCCGTGAGTAACTGCACTTTAATCATTGTAGTAATGTACTGATTCCATACAACAGAATGGCACATGCCGCTTCACTGCAATGAGAGGCGGTTACATGACTGACTGGTACCAGTTCTAAGCCATAGTGACCAGTCTGCCCTTTTACTATGGTGACTAATATTTTGTCTGGAGAACTTACGGTTTTTGAATACGGATGCGCGAATGGTAAGGGACACGAGGCAGCGCGGCCGTATCAAAACGTGTTTGCAGCTCGCGCGGGCTGTCAGAGAGCGCGTTAGCCTGATAAGCTGTGTCTTGTTGTCGAAACAGGCTGTCGGGCCGCCGCCGCCCCGCGTAGGCAGCGCGCATAAATTAATGCGACTGTGGAAAGCCGACAGGCCGCGGGCAGCATTGGGTTATGGTAACCGGGAAAAGGCGGCGAAAGGCCTCACGGCCGGATCGGTGCCGACACTGGCGACTAATTGCTGATGAGCCGGCACCTCCACGCGTCGTGCATTCGTTCTTCCATATTTCGTTGCCGGCGATTAACTACCTGTCAGTAGCGAGTCTGTCTGCTGGCCCACTGGCTTTTAAGTATGCCGCGCGGAAACCGACACAGCTCCGTAGCCGCGGTCGGTAACGCGACCAAGTAAAGTGGATCTCGACGCCGAGGTAGACTGTTCGAATTCTGCTAACGGAAGGTACAGTGTAGCTGATTCCACCGTATTGCTCGGTTAATGATTCATTCCAGTCTTAGATAGGAAAGAAAACGATCTCTCTCTTCAGTGAAGGAACAAACGTAGTTAATTTACACGCCACTTCCTCTTTTCCACTATTCAAACCTGCAGTGGCGAAACGTCATCTGAACAGTCAACAATAGGCTTGACAACACCGAAAACTGCAAAACTGTTATTCGACACTATTATCCCCCCCCCCCACACACACACAGACACTCGTACATGTAGTTCTATTTTGATAGAAGTGTGTGTACCGGCGTTTAAATTTCTAGAATTAGAAATTCGCTGACGACAGTACCTCAAAAACAACTGCAGCAAGCGATCCGTTGATTATATGATTACATGGTGTCTGTTCTTTCGGACATAACATCATGCAGTCATATAACTGATTTGCCTCGATGGGCCACGAATCCACCACCTTCACTATGGAAGCACAGTTTCGTTCGACCTCTGGCGGGAATCTCAGAAGTAGCGAGCATGGAGGACATGCACGGGGATTGCGGGGTGGGAGTGTGGTTCGGCCGGGAGGCGTGCCGAGGCGGTCTGCACAACTGTGATAAACACTGTGTCCGGATTGCGCAGTGGTTAACCGCAACTGCCAAGCAGGCGGCAGATCCCGGGTTCGAGTCTCGGTCTCGCATACATTTACACTCGTCGCCGCTGACTCCACATGAAGTCGCGATGCAACTGTCATCAATAATTCCTTCCCTTTCTTTTCTCCCCCCCCCCCCCCCTCCACCTTCATTTTTCATACTCCGTTGATTTCCGATTCCGTAACCGATGATCAGGTAAAATAACTCAGAGATTTTTTAGTGTCTTACAACAAGCTGTCAGAGATATGTTTCATTTCATGGACCCTGGACTTCACAATTCCAAAAGTTAAGGATAAAAATGTACAGTCTGTTGCGTGGATAAGTGCCGTAGCATAAACCAGTGTATTTCGCTGAGGTTTCAGGTTCAAATGGTTCAAATGGCTCTGAGCACTATGGGACTTAACTTCTGAGGTCATCAGTCCCCTAGAACTTAGAACTACTTAAACCTAACTAACCTAAGGACATCACACACATCCATGCCCGCGGCAGGATTCGAACCTGCGACCGTAGCGGTCTTGCGGTTCCAGAATGTAGCGCCTAGAACCGCTCGGCCAACCCAGCCGGCAGATTTCAGGTATTCCAGATGATTGCCAATGAGAATGTGAGGACAGCAGCGCTGAAGATGGGAGTAACACCTCAGCTGTGAGTTTTTGCTGCATTGCTGAGATGTATCAGCTCTGTCTGTTGAGTTTCACAAACGGGTCATATATTTTGTACAAATTTGTATTTTTGTAATTGTAGTACCCTGATGTGTTCTACCCACAAAAACGGTTATTTCTCTGAAGATAAATATCTTTACAATAAAAAGTAGCCCAGGTAGCTAAAGCACCCGAGTGCCGCCGAACTCGACACGGAAGTAGACGGTTAGAGTTCTGGTAATGGTCGGTCACTCGTTCATTCCAGTCTTACGGCTAGCATGGAAAGGAATTACGTCTGTCAACAGTATAACAACAAACAAAGTTTACTTACTTGCCAATCCATTACACCACTACTCCCACTCTGCGGTAAAATGTCATCCGAACTGTCACCAGTCTGACTAACAACACTGAAAACTGTGGATTCGACACTAACGTCGGTCGTTTTCGACTATTTTTGCATGTTTCCTTTTTCTCGGCCTACCCCACCACTAACTGTATTGGACAGGCTTAAACTGTGTTGGATGGGGGCTCAATACCTTTGCTGGGCACTAATCTTACCGCCAGCCGTTGTGACCGAGCGGTTCTAGGCGCTTTAGTCTGGAACCGCGCAACCGCTGCGGTCGCAGGTTCGAATTCTGCCTCGGGCATGGATGTGTGTGATATCCTTAGGTTAGTTAGGTTTAAGTAGTTCTAAGTTCTAGGGGACTGATGACCTCAGATGTTAAGCCCCATAGTGTTCAGAGCCATTTAAATCATTTTTAAACTAATCTTACCAGCTGAGCTATCCTGTGCTTCCTCAGTTCCCATTCAAAGGCTAAGCCATTTTTACCACTACTATATTTGTCCATGAGATGATAATCCAGTAAGGTACGTACGAGAACTTCTATGTAGTTGGGAACGTAGGTGAGACGTGCCCACAGAACTGAAGTTGAAAGCCACTTACTCTTTTTTGTAACTGAAATGAGTATATGAAAATACGTGGCATCAACAAAGGGTCCTGAAAATTCGTCCCTTTTGTACAAAATTTTGACCCATGGAATGACGGATAATGCTATCCGATCACAGTTTTATTAGCACATTTATGAGTATGGGGTGCTTATATTGCGCAGCTGGAAGAAATGAGAACGTGAATGAATTTTTGGGATCATGATTACTTGCCGAAGATGGTTCAATGGTTCAAATGGCTCTGAGCACTATGGGACTCAACTGCTGTGGTCATAAGTCCCCTAGAACTTAGAACTACTTAAACCTAACTAACCTAAGGACATCACACACATCCATGCCCGAGGCAGGATTCGAACCTGCGACCGTAGCGGTCGTGCGGTTCGAGACTGTAGCGCCTTTAACTGCTCGGCCACTCCGGCCGGCCACTTGCCGAAGATTCGCTATCTGATTCAGTGAACGTAAAGTTGATATTTCTTGTTAACAGACGAAGTAAGACGAGGAGGTGAGCGGCCGTCTGATAGCCTGACCCCCGAATCGCGTCGAACATAATCTCGAAAATTGCAAGTAGTCTCGTGGTCTCCACAGTACTACTTACCTTCCGAGCTGTAAGGCCATGCAGATATTTTGTAAAGTACACATGTTGTGCTGAGGGGCGTTCTGTGCAGTTGGACATGAACACACTTCATTCGCGGCGATCGCAGTATAGAAACTTTTATTGTTCCAAGATGACCGGTTTGAATAGTGTTATGCTGCCATCATCAGATCTAAGGGGAGAACATAAAGATAATGTCGGAGAGAGACTACAATTAAATACACCTATTATATAAAATACGTACAAAATTTTACGTACCTTATGGAACATGAAAGTACCATGTTACAGTACATGAAGTCAAAGCACAAAAGGCACTCCACACATATACATATCTTGATAAAAAAAACACCCACACAGTGTTGACATCATCGAACCATCCATGCATATGTCGGACGTGACTCTACTAAGTTTACCGCCCACCACTACGCTACAGGCGGAGTGTTAAAAAAGTGACTACAGATTCACTACAAAAGAACCTATCTCGCCGCTGGATGGGGTAATTAGTATAAGCTAAATGATCATTTGCTGAGGTTACAAGCACTGAATAGAAGTGCACGAGAAGTAAAGGTGGTTATCAAAATACCCGGTATAACAATCCGGAATGCCAACTGACCATACTTTTGAATTTACCATGGGCTTGCGCACTATTAACTTATCGTGAACTGAGGAAATTTAGCGTGTACTACATACGCCATCCGACTGCGAGATTGCAGCTTTGTGGCTGATCTGCGGCCACTATGTTAACACTCCGCCTGTAGCGTAGCATTGTGCGGCGAGCTTGGGAGAGTCATATCCGAAGCCGATAATGCATGGATGGTTCGAGGATGTTATCAGCTCTGTGCATTTTGTAGACTGTGTATTTTTTATCAAGATATCTATATGTGTAGAATGTCTGTTGTGATGTGATTTCATGTAGTGTAACACGGCACTTTTATAACATGTTCCATAAGGTACATGAAATTCTGTATTTTATATAATAGATGTAATTAATTGTAGTCTCTCTCTCCCCCCTCATTATCTTTATGTTCGCCCCTTCGACTCTTCCTGCGATGGGACTGGTGAACAAGCTTTTATCAGTCAGGAAATGTGATAAAAGAACACTCTCCGCTGCAGGCTGAGATGTTCGTTCTGGAATCAAACACAAAAGTACAATTTATAGCCCGATCTAGATCATTGTGTCTGGCAATGAAAGCAGCATTGCACTGTGTCGTGCTTCAGAAGAAATTTTATTTAACGTTGTAATTTATCAGTAGCCCATTATACGGAGACAATGAGGAACAAATCATCCGAAGAAACTCCGTGACAATATTGAAAGTGGATCTGAACTGGAAATCCTTGTCTTTCGTAGACAGTGCAGTTACTGGTGTAGTCATACAGGCGCTAGATGCGCTCCACAGCGTCAACCTGCTAGAACCCCTCCTCTACTTTCCGAACTCCTGTATCCTTACCGGGAACAACATGAATAATTTACATTTTAATAAGTTTTTTTTTTGGTCGGTGCTGCGAATGAAATACTAAGCCTTGCTGCGATCTAGCGGAGCGAAAGCGTGTAGCGCAGCGAATAGGAAGCATTAAACTCTGCCGTAAGCTTGAAAGGATGGAAAGAAGGAAGATTTGACGTCCCGTCAACGACGAAGTCATTACAGAAGGAGCACAAGATCATGTGGGAAAGTAAATCGGCCATGCCCTTATCAAAGGAACCATTCCGGTAAGCAGAGTTTATGTCTCATTGTATAGGGATCATTGAGAGCGCGCCGTTCTAATGGGACCGCGTCGACATTTTGAACAGCTACTACGAGCTCAAGTTGTTACTGTAAATTTCAAATTGTTTATGACAATAATAAACTAAATATTAATTTCCTTATCTTACAGCACTCATTTAGGGATAATTTTGACTCTGTATACCTCGCATATACTGCTGTTGTTGAATTTTCGATCCGATGCACCTTTGTGCCTCTCCCTGCTGTCCTGAAATTGAAACTAGTTTCGAAGACTGACACCTCACGCACGGATGCTGGTTCCGCCAGCTTGCTCGGACAAACGATTTTCCTTCAGGCTTCAGTGCAATGGGAGTTAATGAAGAATAATGTTGCTTCACGAAGCTCTCTAATTTACTGCGGAAATTAGAAACCGTTTTTCCGCTCCGGAATCCGAAAAAAGAAACAGCAAACGGCAAACATCTTTATACCAGCGAGCGGTCATTAGACCTGTGACCAAACAGCGAGCGGGAAAAGAGAACAAGACTCCTCACCGTACACATGGCTCCATTAAACTTATCGTGTTAATTGTGGTAGTCGTCCGGACCAGTCCAGATGCGCTCCACGGTACATCACTTAGTTCCGCAATCTGAAAATAATCGCTAGAAGAACGGCGAAACTTGTTTCACTGTGCCACAGCGATTGGACATTCTTCAGCAAACTTCGAATTCCGCATCAGTGATTACAGTCATCCGACTTCATTGGAACATTAACGTTGCAGAAGGTGTTCGAGAAAGCACTGTCGGAAATACTGCGACTATTACTGTGTTTTTGGCTAATCTTCTGCGTCGTTTGTGTACGTCTGATAGTTGGTTTCTTACAGTGCATTCGCGCATCTTCCAATTGTAAAAAGCAATTACTGTAATGCTTATTTGAGGTACAGCAAAGCGTAGCGTTTTCATTTTTATCTGCTTCTAAATATTCACTTTTTGCGGCAGCATTCGTCGCCTTCACTAGGAGAGCCGCTACCAGATGAATACCAGTGAGGTATGAACAGTGAGGATGACTGATGAACTTTCCTAGAGCTGGTATTGGAGCTTGCTGGCAAATACCAGAATTCTGCATCACTGAACTTGCGCCGTACCGAATTTCAGACTTTGGACAAGTTGGTATAAGTTCCCAGTTATTTTCGCGTGGTAATCTGGTTCAGATGCAGTGTGCTACTGTTATTACTTCGAGAAGTTATTTTGAGATTCCTAAGAAGCGGACGCTTCTGAACGGGGAAAACTTTAGGAAGAAGAACTCTGGACACGAAAACCAAGCGAATAACGTAACGTCTTCCACTCACTCTGCTGATCAGTCAACAGCACACGAACCAGCTTTCAAGAAATACGAATATAATTTTACGCCAACAGCTCTGAAATTAAATTTACGAATGGTCATTTGGTATCCAGGAACCCGTTGTATACAAGGATGTACCCAAGCCGGCGTTGTATGGTAGTTTGGGATCCACTAACGATTCAGTAAGCCGGAGCAACCCGTGAAACTTAACAAATACTACCCAGTTACAAATATGTGCCACACTTACAAGTAGTGAATACTAAGCTGGCAGTAGCTTTACAATGATTTTGGCAGTGGCGACTCCATGCTGTAAAGTAATGCCTCTGAATTTTCTGTGTGAAGTCCACACATGGATCAGCCTCTCCATCAGCATGACAGTTCCACACCACACGAGCGCTGCGACATCTGCAACAATCCGACACCCTTGATTCACTGTCAACAATCATCCTCCGTACTTGTCCCCATCCGATTTTTATCTGTTTCCAAAACTTAAAGAACGCGTTCCACGACTTCACTTACATGGTGATGAAGGGGTGCAAGCAGAGTTACGGTTGTGGCTCTGTCGACAAAGCCAAACGTTCTACAGTGACGGTATCAACAAACTGGTCTCTCGCTGTGAGAAACGTGTTCGTCGCCAGGGTTCAAAAGGCTCTGAGCACTATGGGACTTGACATCTGAGGTCATCAGTCCCCTAGAACTTATAACTACTTAAACCTAACTAATCTAAGGACACCACACACATCCATGCCCGAGGCAGGATTCGAACTTGCGACCGCAGGAGTCCCGCGGTTCCGGACTGAAGCGCCTAGAACCGCTCGGCCACCTCGGCTAGCCGTCGCCAGGGTGATCATGTTGAGAAATAAATATGTAGACGTAAAGGATAAATATGTGGAATGTTAATTAAGCTTGTTTTCTTCGAAACGTTTTCAGATTTCTTACATAAAAAAAAAATTCGGAGGGATTACTTTTCAACACGCTCTCGTAATAAAGCCTATATGTAGGTGTGGTTGGTTCACCGCAAAACCGGTGAAGCCCCTTAAGTATCCCGACCCAGCACTGGCTGGATACACGGCACCGGAAGGAAAGACAGAGAGGAAACACAGAGCTGCGGAAGTCATCAAATTCTGCCTTCACAGTTTTGAAGAAGGAAAGAAATGTAAATTTTATGTCTTATCCGTGAATCGGTCCTTAGAGAACAAGCGTTTCTTCGAACTGGGTAAGTATGAGGCTAGAAATAAAAGAAGCCAACTCGGCATTCCTCTTAAGTCATTTAGGGAAATCATGAATAATTTAAATCTGGAAAACTGTACGGATATCTGATCATTACACCTCCTTAGTGAGAATCCAGCCCTGAAACATTGCGCCATCTCTGTCAGAAGTATATTTTCGATGTCAAATTAGATAAACTGCTGTGAACGTGAAATTATGGAAGCACATTAATCTGAAATATTTCTCAAGTATAGAATTTCTTTATGGAAGCTTCCACTTTCGCAGCGCCTGCTGAAATTCCTCAAGTGTGGTAGTAACCCAATGAGAATCATCTGACGTTAACAGAGCGAACTGCCTCGCTCGTGCAGCAAGTGTTGAACCTTGATCATAATATGTAAGAAATCTCAGAAAGTCTGGCAGCGCAAAGTATTTTTGCCAGCAGCTAATGCTGTGCAATCTTTTCTGATAATCTACCCATCGAAACGATACCAGGCGGACGGAGGCCTGCACTTGTATTGCGTGGCCGAGACCCATGATATTTCAGAGGCGATCTATTGTGCAAATGCGCTCTTGTGAACTAAGGCAATCTGTCTTCTGGAAGGCAGTAGTTACGAATGAATCAATTCTACTCCTGAAACAGAAACGTTGCCTCAAAGATGTTAATTAGTCTCAGACATCTTCCATGATTTCTTACGACTATCCATTTCTTACAACGCGTTCGATATTCACATCGTTTACGCGTTTCGTGCCATACTTATCATATACATTGATGACGTTGAAGCTCTTCGTACTGTTTTACCCACCATTCATTTTAGTTTTCTTCGGCTATCATCATCTGCGTCTTATAACTCCTCTTAATTTCCGTACTTGCAATGAAAAATTGAAGAAAATTTCCATATTATGTACGACACGGATCGTTTATTTTTCTATTACCAATTACATGTTTCAGAACTTTCTTTGGTATCGTAAGTTTTTTTTTTTTTGTTATTACGCTAGAAATGCTTTCAGGCATCATTAGAACGTTCGGAAGCTCTTATGAATTCTGATTAAAGCTACTTCTATATCAACAGGAGTAATAATCTGACGTTAATTCACGTTAGAATGCGTCTATAGCTGAAGGTTGGGACACAAATTACCATATACCATGAAACATACGTCTGTTATTTATGCTGTGCCGAAAATCGGGCCTACAATAGTATTTTGGAAAGTAGGATAACTGTAGTGTTAGTTTTACCTTATATAACTCTATCAGTTATTTTGAGCTGTTAGTGTCACATGAAACATATTTTATACAGCTCTTTATCTGCGACCAACAAAATATTTTCTATTTTCTTTTTCCCTTTGATTTCAGATTGAAAATAAATACATCATTTTCCGTTTTTAACCTATTATTTATAATTTATAGTGCCATCGCCTTATTTACCGTCGTACTAGAGGTGTTAAAGTATCTTTTTGTTCGCTATCTCTGTTTTAACTATTATTGTGTGAAAGAAAAATAAATTAATTTTGTTTTGCATAAAGCGGATTTTTTCTCCATTTTATTTCGGTGAAGCAGATTATGATGAAATGCAACACGGTCTGAATTCAAAAGGGATGGTCCCGACATTCATCTGAAGCGAACAGAAACAGTGGAAAATCTGTTAAGATAGATCGAACTCTGTTTTGGACACTTTATCTTTCGTGATACAAACGCAATGTTTTTATTATAATGCTTACTTGCTCTGTACGTTATTAACAAAGGAACCATGCTACAGAAACTATTCTACGTTTTCTTGATTGATTAGTATTACTATTCAGTGTCAGAGTGATAGACGCGACATCTCCTGATTTAAAAGTAATATCTTTAATTATGATCAATATATTTTCACTCCATGAGACTTAGTTTTGTGCTTTTGGCAATAAATACTTTAACTGCCTCAGGGCATAAGAATGAGACTAGAAGTACGAACATTTTGAGTTAGATGTACGGGTCGTGATGGCAAGATTACAGGGAGAACATGGTTTCATTTCCCGCTGATGATGACATCGTTAGAGATGGAGCATAGGCCCGGATTGGGAAAGGATACAGAATGCAAGCGACCATGACCTTTCCAAAGAAACCATCCCGGAATTTACCTTCATCGATTTAAGAAAATCACGGGAAACATAACTGCGGAGGGCCAGACGGGAAAATGAACCGCCACTTTACCGAATACGATACAGCGCGGGTCTTGCTCCTGCTGCCTTGGGCGATGTTTTATAATCTACTTGTCTAACAAACGTCTCACTGAGTTAACAATCAGATATTCGGTTTTTGTTTTTTTGTTAGTTTTCTACTCTATATGCTGCTCGCTAACTGACTGGGTTCAAATGGTTCAAATGGCTCTGAGCACTATGGGACTCAACTGCTGAGGTCATTAGTCCCCTAGAACTTAGAACTAGTTAAACCTAACTAACCTAAGGACATCACACACATCCATGCCCGAGGCAGGATTCGAACCTGCGACCGTAGCGGTCTCGCGGTTCCAGACTGCAGCGCCTATAACCGCACGGCCACTTCGGCCGGCTAAACTGACTGGGTCGTCTCCGTTCTGACAAGGTTAGTTATGACATCTTGTTCTGTTCTCATGAACACAAAATGTAATAGGCTTGTTTCTGTTGTAGTACAATGTACGTAAAACAGTTTCATACACTGGATTGAACCCAGTGTATATTCTTGAACATTACGAAATTTTACTTAGTTACGTATCCTGAATCAAACATGTATCTGTACTGACGCAATAAGAAACTCCAACAGAAAGATGCATTCAATATACTACGGAGAATCAACGCACCTACGACGGCACTCAGTACTTTTAAGATTTGTAAGCTCCCGTTATAGTGCTCAGTAACCAGTGCTTGGACTACGAGGAACTTGTCCAGTCTGTTTGACGAAGACGTTGGTGGATGGTATGTATATGAACGCCCACATGTGACCGCAAGCCGCTGTACTTTACGTGGCAGTGAGTACTGCGTATCAGTATCAGCGATTTTACGTTCCATTCTATTCGCGTATTGAGCTAGGAAAAATGATCCCATATGCCTCGGTATGTGACCTAATCTCTCTTATCTCATTCTCATGATGCTTAGGCGAGATTTATGTTGGTGGCAGCAGACTAATCGCTCATTAGCCCTCGAATACCGGTTCTGTAAATTTATCCAACGTGGTTTCTCGCGAGCAGCGCCGCCTTCCTTCCAAAGATTTCCATTTAAATCCCCTATGCATCTTAGTTATGGGCTATACCGTCCCGAAATATTCTAATTCCTTCTCTCAAATTCTTCGATGCCTGCTGTCACGTCTATTTGATAAGGACTCCAAACACTGGGGCAGTTCTCTAGAACTGGACACATTAGCGTCTTCTATGATGTTGCCTTGTAGGCGAAATGCAGTCGTGAAACTAAATGCCAGAAATGGTAATAATAGGGTGCTAGCGTTGGATAGTAAGTAATGTGTTAAACTGTGAAAACAAAAATTTAACGTTTTTAAGTAATGACTATTTTCACTGTGGCCCTTTAAATTTTTCATGGAATGTACGGTACGCACCATTTCATAAATTAATTTAAAAAGTTGACAATCGTCTTCAAAGAAAATATTTGAAGATTCATTTAAATGACGTTAAGATTATGTCTGTATAAGTATTTTACACAAATGACAAATCCACTTTCTACGCAAGATGAAGCAGAGATTTTTGACTATTGCCACTACTGTAACACTGCTTACAGACACTTCATTAATTAATTTTAATTTTCACCGAGCATGTTCTGGATTCTGAGTGGTGCGGAACAAAATAATAGTATCTTATCAAAGGGATATCCTTTTCTATTGGCCGGTTAGAAGTAGGATTTGAACATTGTAGGCAAGACTTCTGACTTTATAATCCAATACAACAACTTCATAAGAGATTCACGCACATCGCATAAAGTCACTTTCCCCGCGTTTAACATCACTCGGTGTCCCCCTTTTGTAGCTCATTGAGGTCGACGTGTTTTCTGTCATATCGTCAGGTTGCGTGTTTACAAGCAGCTTCGGATGCGAAGAATAACGCAACCGCAAGCAGGGAATCTCGTCCTACCAGAGAGATCCTCTTCGGATGAGGACATAAAGAGCGTAAATAATCTTTGAAGCTGAGACAAGGTACTGCCGTAGTAGCCTCAGTGGGCGCGACTGAAATTGCCTATTACCGTACGGCATCCCCGTTGAATCAACGTGTAAGAAGAGTCCGAACGTTAATGAGGACTGCGCAGGCTGGCGGAGGTAACGATCAGAGGTTAATAGCACACTTCCGTCACACGGCTTCCATGTCATTAACGTGCCCGGCAGCAAAAACAGGCTTCAGCCGTTCAATGAAGTAATGGGTATCACTTCTTTCATTTAATTCGACTAAAGGGCATGTCATTACCACCACCATTCGGTGGAAAAAATTGCACAAGAGTACTAACAATCGGAAGAGTACACTGTATCAAAATTACTGCTCGTAAAATTTAATGGAAAACAATGAAAGTTGTAACAGAGAAACGGCACCCGAGGCGAGTCCGACAGTGAAAGCTATAATGCTATACACGCGAAACAAAGACGGCGCAGGGCGATATCTTCCTTATACCAAATGATTTCCGTTACTTCAGTTCAAGGTCGATCGCTGAAACATCGCTTGTCAGTTAAGGCGGTGTTCCACAACGTATGCACTTCTTAATAGCTACCGCCGAGATTGAGAAACACTTTGCCGCATACACACTGGGTGGTACTTGGGGCCTCTCGGTTAATATCAACTTAGGAAGAGCGTGCCGAGTGGTGTCTTCGTTTAAATACTGGGCCTCGATTTATCTGCCCTTTTCGGAAGTTCAGAAATACATGAAAACAAGCTGAATCGTCACTTATTCAGCGGAAACCACTCGGGTGGAACGCAGATTGCTTTATTCACACACATCTTGCAAAATTTAGAGGCAGGTGAAGAGGTAGATTCCGTCTTTCTAGATTTCCGAAAGGCGCCTGACACTGTACCGCATTCTCAACTGCTACTCGAGATACGATCGTACGGAGTGTCGTCGCAGATATGTGACTGGCTGGATGAATGTCTGCCTAACAGACAAGTGTCCTCTAGAAACGAAATTAACTTCGGATATGCCGCAATGAAGTGTAATACGAACTTTAATGTTCTCAATATACAGGATGTTCCACAACTTCTGTTAGAGGCTTCTAGTGATTGTCGAGGGGTCTTAGCACATAAAGTTTTGATAAGGAGCCAACATAACCGGAAATGTACCGTTTGGATGTAAAATAAGTTAGAAGATCAGATCACCTTCAAATCTCCTGCATCACGGTGCCCATACAGCAGAGACAATGGGCTCTGACCATTATATCTATACAAGTAATATATGCTTAAGTCGCACGTCATTTTAACGCTGGCAGTGACATTCAGTTCTCACCTGGAAACGCGTAAGAAGCTGTAAGGCCGTTCGTGAACAATTTCATAATATTTCCAGTACCCCAGGCACATATTTACTATTTAATATTGTTTTCACATTCTGTCACTCACTGATGGAAAATTCAGCTTGTGTTATTTCATGTTAATTGAAATATCGTCTTGTATGGTAAACCAAAAGTCTCAACCGATGTATTTTGACAAGCTTCTTCGATTGAGACTCCTAATTAGTTAAAAGAGCTCTTTCTAATCAAAATGGTGCAGTGCCTTCGTATCGGATGTGGCGGATCTGGCTCAGGTAAGCCGTCCACCACAAAACTTGTTATCTCACGGCGAATAAAATATGGCTCAGACTGTCAAAAAATTTTGACAAGAGTAGACATAATTTCTAAAACTGAAACCAAAAGCGAAAACCTTTAATCATACGATGACTGATGAGTGAATAAATGTAGAGGACGTACAAAAATACTAATTATACGAAATTTTAGAGTATTTGGAGGAGATAAAAAGAAACACTTTTTTATGCGACACAGGTGACCATGTAGGTTTTGACACTAGCTACATTCAGAGGCAGTCTTCAAACCGCCGTGTGACGAATATAGTTTTAGAGATGTTGCTGACGTCCTATGGATTTCTTTTGCTGGAGGAGATGAAGCGTTTGGTGTACGTGATGCCGATAGCAGAGCTGGTTGTCCGTTTGGCTAAATCTGCAGCCATTATTTGTGAAACACCTGCTTGTTTTGAGGGTGTTAGACAATCACTAGGACTCAGATATCACTAGTAGATTAATGTAAACCAGTGGTTCCCAATCTTTGTAATACCATTGTCCCTGACTGCAATCAGATATTAGCTAGTATTCCCCCTCCCCCTCCCACCATCACAACATTAGTGCCTAATTAAACTTTAGAATGAAAAAGGATTTTCTTTGAACACTTTTATTTTTAAAGTAATGAAAGATAAATTACATGTAGTTTTTGTAGGTGTTTTATTAAACCACGAACTAATGAGTCAGTGAGACAATTGGCACTACTTATTTATAGTAACCTATTTTACGTAGAACAATGAAACAGTTGTCAGTAAATCGCCAGTGGTACATGTAACCCCTTCTCAGAATAGAAAGCTAACTATCAACGTTGAGGGTAGACACTTGCTACAAAACATGCTTTCACTGCAGCACCCCTCCTCTAGCGACACTTGCTTCAGCGGGCATTTTAATGAGATACTTAAGCATATGTGACGCATACGTATATGTCAGTTTTACTGTCATAGATGCATGGTAAAAAGTCCTTGTGTATTAAGTAGACTCTGTGACGAAGATGATGTTCATACATATGTTTCACAAGCTGTGACCTCCATCACAATGTGTGACGTGTTTGTTAGTATTTAAAAGAATGTGGTAATTGGTAACTTATGTAATCAGTATTACAGTCTTACGAGGCAGTGATATTCGTACTGGTCTTTTAAAAATAATTTAGTTTCATGACCGAAACACAATCGAGCCTTTTGTTTTTACCCCTCAGAAAACTTCATTTTACTCCGCAGGGGGTTATTACCTGCAGGCTGGGAACCACTCATGCAAACGGGCATCTTCAGTAACATCTCTAAAACAATATTCATCAAACTGTAGTTTGAACATCATCTCTGAACAGCACTAGCGTCAAAACCTTCATGGACCCTTAGCTGGGAGAATGTGCATCTGTGACATTTTTGTCACATAAAAAATATTTCTGTTTATGTCCTCTACACACTCTAAAATTTAGTATACGTAGTTTTTTACCTTGTATATAAAATGACTGGTAGACAAACAGGCAAGCATCCTCATGTTGCAGTCGAAACTCGGTGTTGTGTTGTGTTGTAACAGGACAAACTTAAAAGGTAAAATTTAGGTTAGAGAACTAAAGAGCTTTTAATCAGAAGCAATCTGTCAAATATCGATCGAGTGCTAGCTACCAGTCGAGCCCGGTTGATTTATGTTCAAATGTGTGTGAATTCCTAAGGGACCAAACTGCTTAGATCATCGGTCCCTAGACTTACAGACTACTTAAAGTAACTTATGCTAATAACAACACGCGTACACTCATGCCCGAGGGAGGACTCGAACCTCCAGCGGAAGGGGCCGCGCAGTCCGTGACATGGCGCCTCTAACAGCGCGGCGGTTGATTTATGAAAATTATAAAGGGCAACAAAAAAAAGTCTCGTTTGATGGCGTTGCCGCAGCGTATCCGCAATCCAGTGAGCCTCCGAAGTGGATATATAAGCACCGACATGTAGGCAAGACGTTAGCGTGTCCTTCGAACGGTTTCTTTTTGATCGCCGGAAAAATTAAATACCGACAGCCATAAACGACAAAATCTGGAACTTGATGTGGCGGAAACAGCAGTTGTCGAGAAGAATCATCTTTGCAGTAACAGTCGAAAAATATTTCATCGAAACTAAACCATCTCTCATACCTGAACTGCATGAAACACGAACACAAATAGTCTCGGAAGATATTCGTATCTAAAAAAAGTGAGGTACATGAATTATTCAGCTTATCATGCCACTTCCTAACTTTGTCAGGCTCATAAGCACTTTCTCGATGCCAGGATGAAGCCACTGGAGACAAGTGTCGTTTCAAAAAGCTGGAAACGCTGTCACTGTGGTGGTACTTCGTCGCTAATGGACCAGCAGGACACAAGCCATTGTTTCCCATTAACAGTTACCGCCAAAGTCGACGGTGCTGTGCTGCGACATGTATCTACTAAAGCCCTTTATCTTAATGCGAGAGTAGCAACAGCGAAAACAACACGCTGTCAGCAATGCATTAAAATCCGTCTAATGGCCATCGAAACGTGGCGAGAGAGCGCATTCCGCGTAAAGGTCTTACACGGTATAATTGGGTTAAGGCTGGCACAGCGCTTTGGGACGTTAATGAAGCAGGTGTAGTATGCACGTTTGCGGGCCGTTTTAATTACGCGCTGTTCGGCGGTGGCAGGGCCGATGTGTAAGCAGCCACGGCGCGACTCTCTTGTCCGCCGTAATTGGCCCGGCACCCACAGCGCGGCGCCACCGTCGCCCGTCGCCGACCACTACCCGTTGCCACCGCACCAATTACCCGGTTCTCTGCAAAACGTTTGACTCGCCTCCTTTTTCGGTCCAAAATAAATGTCGCCACATAATGAAGAGGGGTGCTTTAAATCCAGTTTCACAATGCGTGCTTTACGCTGTTTATTAAGCAGTGCTGGGAAATTTCATATGTAAATGTTCACAATGGCATTGTTGCTTTTCATATGTGTCTGAAGAAGAGTGCTGTGTTAACAAGAACGTAGACAGGATGGTGAACTCTTTTTTACTGAATTATAATAAAAAGAATATTAAAAGTTGCAGACAAATTGCGTGAGTACTGACATATCATAAATACTCGTCTAGTTCTACTATGGAACGACCATTGGGGAAGCAAAACATAATATTTCGAACTGTTTACTTTTCTGAGAATGTCCAGGGATAAGAAGTTGTTCTAACGCTAGCAAATTGTACTTGTGGTTCCTTTATGATGATGTTCGGACATAAATTCCAATTTATGATTATCCTGTAACGATGCGGTTCCTAAATTGCAGAAAAATATTGTATTCCTTCCGACACCAAATATTTCGGAAATAAATACAAAATGTCGGGAGAAAGTACAAAGAATAGTTTCATTCATGCGTAGGAACTAACTCTGTAAAATAAATTACTTGCACGTGTTAGAACAAAGCGAATCAAAATGGCGCCGCTTCATCGAATTACCATGTATCAAAAGAAATGCTGTAATTTGAAAGTGTTGAGGACGCTCATTTATCTAAAGCGTGTGCTAGACAGAGAGCGCTACAAATAACTTTCCAGTTCTGCAGCGATAAATACATTTATGAAATTCTTTTATGATTTTCACCTAGTATTAAACGTACAGACACAGGTATGTTTTCACTCTCAGCGCATGAATTTCATTCTTAAAACTGCTAGTGGCTGTTGGTTTCATAATTATGAAGTTACTTCAACAAAACCGCCTCGGCAACAATTATTAAATCATACTGATTTTTATACAGTCTCATTTGTATTGGAAGTGACCATTTCTCACACCTTCCTACTATGCAAATACAAAATAATTTCAGCTTAGGTTAGAACTCTCAGCCATCTGCCCACGCATCACAGGATTGTGATTTGCAGTTTGCCACTACAGCAACTTCTAAAAATCTTTCTGATAAAGTCACCAACATAAGTCAAAGTATGGGAAATGTGACATTTTCATGTGAATGGAGTCAAAAGAATACGTGATTCACAGAAGATTATTGAAATGTTTATTTACTGCGGCAATCACTAAATATTTCACCCAAAAATGTTTGACGTGAAATATTTTATGACTGCGGCTGTAAATTCGGTAAATAAGTAATGTCGAAGATTATGGTTCAACGAATTTTATAGTTTACGCTATTCGGCGTGGTCACTGATGTACACTAGTTTCTAATCCCACAGGTAGTCATTTCGAACATTGGGTCTTGGGGCTGATGGTCTCTCTCATGTCTGAGCAATAAATTTTTATCACCAGCATTTGACCATCGCAAGGAGCGGAGATTGTGATGATCATTTCCGTGCCATCAGACTGTGCGCCAGTGTATCGGTTTAACCTCTCCGCCGTTGTTAAGCACATTGGTACGGGCCGCTGGAGATAAGTAGGATATTTTCTGACTCTGGGTTTAGGCCTCTTTACTGTTTTCATTTCGATACCCGTCAATAGCAACAATTCGATGCGCAACTGTCCACCAAAGTCATCTGCTATAGGCAGCCACACACTTCATGCAGTACAATGAGGAAGGTAGACGATCCCCTACGTCAGTATTTCACTATGATCCATGGAAATAGTGACGACATTCTGGCAACGTTTAATGGCTAGGAGAAAAATTGGAAAATAAGGTAATCCAGGATATGTTACCTGACGAAAACAAGTCTCGTTCTTTATCAGCGGAACAATTTCTTCCAACACAGTCACTTGAAGTCTAAACAAACTGGGAAAACCCGTCGCTACCCCTTCCAGGCTTCAGCTCATCGTAAGGCGACCATTCAGAATACACGCTACCGTACAATGCCAAAGCCACTTCTAGTTCCGTTAGTCACTTCCGTTATTTAGGATCTCTCCTCCCATTTCGCTGAAAGCTGCGCGAAAGCAAGAGTAGAGGCCTGTTAGATTAGGGGAGGCTGCAGCGTCAACAAAAGTGACGCATCGGTGGTGTGAATCGGAACTTCTGCACGAGTTCTTTCCCTAAATAACACGTGGAATATCACTTGCCTACCGGAGCATAATACAGCAATACCTATTCAGGATGGTCACCTACTGATGCGCAGAGGCTCGAATGGCGTAGCGATATGCTTTACCTAACAATAAAATGCAGGCGGTGTAAAGTAATTCTTGTTGTTCGACTAGTACCAACATTATAAAATTTAAATACAAGGTTGCCGTTTTCCCGTCAAGAGCAGAGTTTCTTTGCAGTTGTCTCACTGATTAGTGTCTGGTACGCACTATTACGCCACTTACAGCGCCCGGAGCGAGGCAGCTAGGATCGCGGCATACGTATACTACTGAGGCGTAAAGCTATCCTGTGCGCATGCGCCGTGGCGCGTCCTTGACACAGTGCATGTACTGGAGCAGGATTCAATATAGAGGTCAGCTCTGCACTCCCAAGACGCTTGTTATTTTCGAACAAAGGCCGTCCTGATTACTGCGTTGAACAGGGTGTAATTAATTAACGCGAGTATTATGTGGCCTGTATCAGCGAAACGGCATGGCATCATAAAAGAGGAGTTCTTCCCACAGCACCATCCGCTCTTGATTTGTTTCACCTGCTTACACGCTTTATTCACAGCGAGTGCAGCCTGCAGTTTATTAAAACAGCTGAGTACCTAACTAAAATATGCCCTCTATTATTTGGCAGCAGTTTTTCTTTCGGAATAGCTTCTACATCTACATCTACATGGTTACTCTGTAGTTCACACATAAGTGCCTGGAACAGGGTTCATTGAACCATTTTCATACTACTTCTCTACCATTCCACTCTCGAATGGCGCGTGGGAAAAAGGAACACCTAAATCTTTCCGTTCGAGCTCTGATTTCTCTTATTTTATTATGATGATCATTTCTCCCTACGTAGGTGGGTGTCATCAAAATATTTTCGCATTCCGAAGAGAAAGTTGGTGATTGAAATTTCGTAAATAGATCTCGCCGCAAAGAGAACCGCCTTTGTTTCCGTGACTGCAACCACAGCTCGCGTATCATATCAGTGACACTCTCACCCCTGTTGTGTGATAATACGAAACAAGCTGCCCTTCTTTGCTCTTTTTCGATGTCCTCCGTCAATCCTACCTGGTAAGGATCTCACACCGCGCAGTAATATTCCAGCAGAGGACGGACATGTGTAATGTAGGCTGTCTCTTTAGTGGGTTTGTAGCATCTTCTAAGTGTTCTGCCAATAAAGCGCAGTCTTTGTTTCGCCTTCCCCACTATATTATCTATGAGGTCTTTCCAATTTAAGTTGCTTGTATTAGTAATTCCTAGGTATTTAGTCGAATTGAAAGCCCTTAGATTTATGCGATTTATCGTATACCCAAAATTTATCGGATTTCTTTTAGTACCCATGTAGATGATCTCGGACTTTTCTTTGTTTAGTGCCAATTGCCACTTTACGCACCATACATAAATTCTCTCTAGATCATTTTGTAATTGGAATTGATCATCTTATGATTTTACTAGACGGTAAATTACAGCGTCAGCTGCAAACAATCTAAGGGGGCTGCTCAGATTATCACCTATCATTTATGTAAATCAGGAACAGCAGAGGGCCTAGGACACTACCTTGCGGAACGCCAGATATCACTCATGTTCTACTCGATGATTTACCGCCTATCACTACGAACTGTGACCTGTCTTAGAAGAAATCACGAATCCAGTCACACAACTGAGACGATACTCCATATGCACGCAATTTGATTAATAGTCGCTTGTATCAAAAGCCTTCTGGAAGTCTAGGAATATGGAATCGATCAGAGATCCCCTGTCGACAGCACTCATTACTTCCTGGGAATAAATAATTCAATATAATAAAAAGTTTATGCTGCAAGGAAATCTCGAGTCGGTCGCATAGGTTGATGGCAAATGTGATGTCAAAACACAGATATGTACGCCACGACTATCCGGCAGGAGAACTCATTACGTCGAGAAAAAGTACGGGATTTCTTGGTCCACAAATCATTACTGAACTTCTACAAGCGTTACGTTTTTCATTTAAGGCTCTTTCTCATTTAGTTTCACTTCGTTGCACTTCATAACACGAAGAAAAGCGAATCACGGACGTAAAATGATTTGAAGTGCAGGTATCGTTGCTAGAAAAATGTCAAATTGTTATATTAATTTGCATCAGTCCTGTAATTGGATTACTGGAAATGAAGTTGTTGGCCATCTAGCTAAAGTAGCTGCTGTGGCATAGGATATAACATGTACTGAAATCCCAAGTACCGGTAACAGACAGACTGAAACTTAACCAGGGCCGTTTTCGCAAACATCTGTTCAGGCTGCATAACGTGGTGAAATCTTCCTATTCTCTGGTGAATATCATTCTCTTTGGGTGTCCGAGACGACACGAAATTACGATCGTTCCCTTACAAGGACATGTGAAGCTTGGTCACTCATTGACAACCTGTGATAGCTCCGTTTGCGACACAGTGTTACAGAACTACAACAGGCTCGTCATACTTACTCTCGCTACGTACATCTACATCTAATCCCAACACGATGTTGCCAATATGCGTACAAAGACATACCGAAACCGTAGTGAGCTGTAAGTAAACATACAAATTTGTATATTATCTGTACCATTAATTTAGCTGTATGGTGCAAGCTGAAGGCCAATAAATAAAGTATAACATTACTGCAAAAGAGAAAACGAATCAGTGTCACATTTTTAGCACATGGGCAAACAACTATCGACACCTGAATCGTAGAAGGAAACTTTTTTTTTATGTACTACGAGATGTGAAACTACATGAGATGCCGAAGTGGCCGTGATACTGGAATCTGTATCTAGAAACAGCGAGGCTAAAAATATTGATTTCTCACTACTGATTAAGCCATAAATCACTGTCGATGAAACTATTTCAGTCTCTCCTGGAAAGAAAGAAATAACGAGTATAGGCTTTGTTCCTAACCTAGAAAGTAAGTGTTTGCAGTTCCTTCATACTCGTTTGGAAGTAACTGTTACCGATCATTCACTTCCCTTAGATTTGGATGAGCTTGTTGATCTCCAACTTAGTTTCAACGCCTCTACATGCTGCTTTGACGGGAAACCGCGGAAGACCTGCTTATGGATGAACGGAGGGTGATTAATATTCTGTTCGTTCCAAAAAGAAGTATGGTGTCTGTATCACGACTTTATCTCTCTCGCAAGCACAAATCGGAGTAAGTGGAACATGTAGTCGAAGACACCGACTGTACTATATGGAAAGACTGGCAAAGACTAGGTTCTTTCTTGAAGACTGAACATGTCCTCCATAGCAAACCACAAGAATTTCTCAGGCATGTATCTTGTGAAACCCAGCTTCCTCTATTTGTTCGTGAGGCCGATAAGGCTATAGGTAGCGGAGCCCAGAGCAATACCACGCTTCTTGACCACCAAAAAGCGTTTGCCGCAGTACCGAATTGTTACCTAGAAAACAAAACACTTCCTTTTGGAATAATGGACAGATATACGGCTAAACTGGTCTCTTTCTAGCAAACAGTCGTCACCACGTGGGATGACATTGTCAGATGTGGAAGTCCCATTCGGTGTACCTCAACGAAATATCAAGGAGTGATTACTGTTGACGCTGTACTCTTAAATCATGTTTATAGATGTCTGAAGCAGTTCACAGACTAAGCAGTTATGCACAGGGAGATAACGTAGTTGAAAAATTGTTACGGAATGTAATATTTTCAGAATATTATAGCATTGCCAATGAATGGCAGTTGACTATCAACATCAACATGTATAAACGTGTTATAAATCTCGTAAATAGAAGGAAAGAGCCGATATCGTTTGCCTATAGGATGAGTGCACATTGACTGGTGTCTTCGCAAGCACATACTCCAGCTGGTCCCAAACTCTGTGCCATCATTGTCCTTGAACGAGACCACATATTACTCAGTAACCCCAAGAAAGTTTAGCATCTAACCAATGTTCAGGTTAAAGAGATAAACACACATTTTTAAAGAGATAAAAAATGAATAACACTTACATAGTGTTCTAACAATAAAATTCACGTGCTTTTATATGTGTTTTATTTAGGCAAACAATAATTAGTCAGTGAGACTGTTAGTCCTCATTCCTAATAGTCTCATTTACACAGCGTTACAAAAAAGTGAGGCACCCAGAAGATATGGTTGAATGTCAATGTAACTTCGTACACGTATACACCTACGTCTTGTATGTATATATTTGGAGTTTCAGTTCTCTGCGACAGGCAGAACGGCCACAGGAGAGCATTGGTGTTGTTTGTGTTTAGTGTTGCTATAGACCTCGCAGGGTATATAAGCGGCGCGATCAAGCTCATGTGCTGAGTGATCACTGGAAAGGACGTCCGCCCCCGGTAGCTGAGTGGTCAGCGAGACAGCATGTCAATCCTAAGGGCCTGGGTTCGATACCCGGCTGGGTCGGAGATTTTCTCCCCTCAGGGTCTAGGTGTTGTGTTGTCCTAATCATCATCATTTCATCCCCGTCTACTGGCAAGTCGCCGAAGTGGCATCAAATCTAAAGACTTGCACCCGGCGAATGGTCTACCCGACGGGAGGCCCTAGTCACTCGACATTTACGTTTTACTGTAAAGGACACGGAGATACAGCAGACATCATATGACGTAGTTTGAAAGGGAGCTCATTCTGGGTCTCATTCAGCCGGCTGGTCATATCGTGCAATATCCAGATTTGTGGCCGGCCGGTGTAGCCGTGCGGTTCTAGGCGCTCCAGTCTGGAACCATGTGACCGCTACGGTCGCAGGTTCGAATCCTGCCTCTGGCATGGATGTGTGTGATGTCCTTAGGTTAGTTACGTTTAAGTAGTTTTAAGTTCTAGGGGACTGATGACCACAGATGTTAACTCCTATAGTGCTCAGAGCCATTTGAACCATTTTGAACTAGATTTGTGGGACGTTCGGATGTGACAGTGGCCCGATGTTGGACTGCATGGGAATGTGAGGGCAGGCATACTCGTCGTTAAGATGACTGTACTGTGCACGAAGTACTTTGTAACCACTTCACATCTGTACCTGTTGTCCGAGAACAAGTCACGGACTCCTTTCCATCCTGCACCATTGATCGGAGACTACCAGCAGGTTGACTACGGAGTTACTGTCCAATGCGTAGCCTGCCGTTAACTCCAGGACACAAACAGCTGCATCTGGAGTATTGCCGTAACCGAGAAGCATCTACGTTTGATGAATGGTGTGGCATTGTTTTCATCCATAATATGCGGTTCTGCGCTATCACGGCTGAAAATCGTCGGCGAGTATGGCAGCGACCTGGTGAGAGGTACCGTTCTTCCAAAGTTTTGGAGAGGCGCAGAGGTTTTACTCCTGGCTTGATGGCCTGGGGTACCAACGGGTATCACTTCATGTCGTGGCTGGTAATGATTGAGGAAACTCAGACGGCACAACGTTACGTCACAGACATTATATGTCCTCGTGCAAAAGGATAATGGAATGCAGTCGAATCAAATCAGGTGATGCTGAGGGAATTAGATTAGAAAGCGAAATACTTAAAGTAGTAGATGAGTTTTGCTATTTGGGCAGCAAAATAACTGGTGGTGGTCGAAGTAGAGAGGATACGACATGTAGACTGGCAGTGGCAAGAAAAACATTTCTGAAGAAGAGAAGTTTGTTAACTTCGAATATAGATTTAAGTGTTAGGAAGTCTTTTCTGAAGGCATTTGTCTGGATTGTAGCAATGTATGGAAGTGAAACATGGACGATAAACAATTTAGATAAAAAGAGAATACAAGTTTTCGAAATGTGGTGCCGCAGAAGAATGCTGAAGATTAGATGGGTCGATCACGAATTAGTGAGGTGCCGAATAGAACTGGTGAGATAAGGAATTTGTGGGAAAACTTCAACAAAAGAATGGATCGGTTGACATTCTGAGTCATCAAGGGATCACCAGTTTAGTGTAGGAGGGAAGAGTGGGTGGTAAAAATAGTAGAGGAAGACCAAGAGATGAATACGGTAAGCTGATTCAGAAAGATGTAGGTTGGCGGAAACGATGAGGCTTGCACAACATATGGAGAGCTGCATCAAACGAGTCATCGGACTGAAGACGACAACAACAACAACAACATGTGTTACGTCTCACGCGACAGCATTGTTATGTTATTTTTCAACAGGACAATGCTCGTCAACACACTGACCATGTGACTCTACGAACTGTATGCGTCATGTCGAGGAACTCCCGTGGCCAGCAACATCCCAGATCTGTCCCTGATAAAACATGGTTGGGGTCAGCTCGGACGTAAAATTAGTCCAAATGACAGTATCCAGGACATCAATGGCCAGATACGAAACTGCGTCCAGCTTGCCTCAGGAGAGGTTACAACGGCTTTATGACGCCGTCCCCAACCGAACAGTGCAAGCATCCTGAGTAGAGGGTATATAACGTAGTAGTCACTGAAATAATATCACATACCCTCTCAAAATGTGAAAACGGATTTACTTTCTTCCTCCCCTCTTGGGTGCTTCACTGTTTTTTTTTTTGTGCCAAATGGCTGATAATGATGATATAATACAGTCTGCGCTCTAATTATATACTGATAATGAACATAATTTCCTTAAAAACTGTTTTAGAATGGTAATTAAACCAAAATCGTACCCTTTTTGATTCTACCCCTCAGAAAACTAGAAAATTTCGTTTTCGCCGCTCCTCAGGGTTTAGTAACACAACATGGACAATTGCTGGTCCAGTCCCTAGGAGTATCTATCCGGATCCATTTAAGAAAGATCAGTCAATCACTTACTGCGAAATGTAGCCGCCAGGCAGAGAAATCGTAAAGAAAGGAAATTAACATACGAACGCGACTCCTTTCAAACACGAGTATATCGTCTGAACAGTTCTTGAATACTGTTCCTCGCCTTGGGATGTTTACCAAACTGGTTTAATATAAGGGATCGAGAAGATCCGATGTTACCTTATCATTTTGTATATGTTTGATCACTGACTTCGGGAGCACTCGTGGAACAGTGAAACGCTCAGCAAAGTGCTGTGCGACATACTACAAGAAACGCGTTGTACGTCGCAAACAGCATTACTCCCAGAATTCCCAGAGCTCGCAAGTCAAGAAGTGTATTACTTCCCGTCTAAAAATCTCGCGTAGTACCTCAATGGTAAAATAAGAGTAGCTTACACTCTTGTAGAAAGATGACCCCTCCATAACCGAGGTCACTAATGCGTATCAGTGACAGCAGTGCTCCACTCGCAGGTTGTTATTGAATAAAGAAGATACCAGCTTCATAAGGTAAATTGTAACGTGAGGCTTTCGAATATGTATGTTAATGTACTGTTGTTGTGGTAGTATTCAATCGGAAAACTGTTTAGACGTAGTTATCTACGCTAGTCCATCCTGTGGAAGCATCTTTATCGCTGCGTAACTACAGCAACCCGCATCCAGGCAATTCTGCTTACTGCAATCAAGTCGTGGTCTCTACAGTTTTTATCCCATCAGATTTGCCCCCATTACCAAACAGATGATTGTTCGATGCTTCAGGATGTGTTCTATCAACTGATCTACATCTACATCTACATCTACATAGGCACTCCCCAAGCCATTGTACGGTGCATCGTGGATGGTACCCTGTACCACTACTTGTCATTTCCATTCCTGCTCCACTCGTAAATAGAGGGAGGGAAAAATGGACTGCCTATATGTCTCCGTATGAGCCCTAATTTCTCGTATCTTACCTTCGTACTTCTTACGCGCAATGTACAGTGAAGAACTGAAGAGTCAAAGAAACTGGTACACGTTCCCAATATCGTGTGGGGCCCCCGCGAGCAAGTAGAAGTGACGCAAAACGATATGGCATGGACTCAACTAATGTCTGAAGTGATGCTGGAGGGAAGTGACACCATGAATTCTCCAGGGCTGTCCATAAATCCGTAAGGGTACGACGGGGTGTAGATCTCTTCTGAACAGTACGTTGCAAAAGCGTCCCAGATATGCTCAATAATGTACATGTCTAGAGAGTTTGGTGGCCAGCGGAAGTTTTAAACTCAGAAGTGTGTTCCTGGAGCGAGTCTGTATCAGTTGTGGACGCGTGGGGTGTCGCATTGTCCTGCTGGAATTGCCCAAGTCCGTCAGAAAGCACAATGGATATGAATGGATGCAGGTATCACACAGGATTCTTACGTAATTGTCACCTATCAGTGTCGTATCTAAAAGTATCAGGGGCCCATATCACTCCAACTGCACACGTCCCACACCGTTACAGAGCCTCCACCAACTTGAAAACTCCCCTCCTGACATGCAGGGTCCACGGGTTCACGAGGATGTCTCTATATCCGAACACGTCCATACGCTCGATACAATTTGAAACGAGACTCGTCCGACCAGGCAACATGTTTCCAGTCGTCAACAGTCCAACGTCGGTGTTGGCGGGTCCATGCGAGTCGTAAAACTTTGTTTCGTGCAGTCATCAAGGGTACACGAGTCGGTCTTTGCCACCGAAAGCCCGTATCGTTTATGTTCTGCAGCAATTTGTGGATGGATTACACTTCACGTTGAACGACTCTCTTCAGTCGTCGTTGGTTCCGTTCTTGTAGCATGTTCTTCCGGCTGCAGCGATGTCGGAGAGTTGATGTTTTACCAGATTCCTGATATTCATGGTACACTCGTGAAATGATCGTACGGGAAAATCCCCACTTCATCGCTACCTCGGAGATACTGTGTCCCATCGTTCGCGCACCGACTACAGCGCCACGTTCATCTTGATAATCTGCAATTGTAGCAGCAGTAACAGATCTAGCAACTGCTGCAGACACTTGTTGTCTTATATAGGCGTTGCTGACCGCAGCGCCGTGTTCTGCCTGGTTATGTATATCTGCATTTCGACACACATGCCTATACAGTATCTTTGGCGCTTCAGTGTACATTGGCGACAGTAGAATCGTTCGGCAGTCAGCTTCAAATGGCGCTTCTTTAAATTCCCTCAATAGTGTTTCTCGCAAAGAACGTCGCCTTCCATCCAGGGATTCCCTTTTGAGTTCCCGAAGCATCTCCGTAACACTTACGTGTTGTTCGAACCTACCGTTAACAAATCTAGCAGCCCGCCTCTGAATTACAGTCCCTTGTTTTAGTCAAATTATGCTACATATTTCCTTTCTCCTCGATATTATTCAATTCTTCCTCATCAGTTACGCCATCTGCCCACCTAATCTTCGGCATTCTTCTGTAGTATCACACTTAAAAAGCTTCTATTCTTTTCTTGTGAACGGTGTATTGCCCATGTTCCAGGTTACACGGCTACACTTGGGGCAAGCGTCCTTAGAAACTACTCAGAGACAGACAGTTCGAATCATGATGGCGGAAAAGAATCTGGCCGGCAGAGGGGGCGGGGGAGTGTAAAGTTCCCGATCGCCAGAACTTACGCCAATACATGCACACATATTTTATAAAGACTAATGCTCGTCGACGTAATCATTCTATGTTGTTCGTACCCCGTACATGTGATTCTCACATCTTATCCTCTTCTCGATGACTTTCAAATACTTCATCCTAGGCCTTTCTCTTCCGTTCCTTCCCAGAACTTTCTTTTCAAGAATGTTAATGATGAAACTGTTGTTTCTGACTAAATGTCCAATAAATTTTATTTTCACTTTTTCCATTACCTTTAATAATGTTGTCTCATTGTTGACTTCCTTCGAGACTTCCAGGTTGGTTTTTATTTCCATCTAGCCGGTTCTTGTCGTTTTCCACAACATCAAAACTTCAGCAGCTTCAAGTCGATCTTTTTCCAATTTACCGAGAGTCCAACTTTCATTTCCATAGATCAGTGTAATCCACAAAAATGATTTTGCAAAGAATTTTCCGACGTCTATATTCACACGTTTGCTGGCTGATATAATTTTCTGAGTCATAAATGCCTGTATTGATGATGCAGTCTTTCTCTTCCCATCCACTAGGCATTTATTGTCGTCTGTGGTTACACTGCCGAGATGATAAAATTGTTTCACCTGATCAGATCTCACGTCATCAAATTAGTTATTGGTTTTAATTTGTCCCATATTTTCTCGTACTACCACCACTTTCGTTTCATGTTTGTTCACTTTGAATTTCCATAGTTTAAGAGTGTCTGATAGGACTTGCAGCATTCAATTTATTTCTTTTTCTGAGACTGCAGCTGTTTGTACTCATCCACATAAATACTAAGAGAAATCCGCTAAATTTCTGTTACACGATTAACCACACAAATCTAAAGGCTGTAAATTCAGCTAAATACTTGGGGATTACAATTCTATATAACTTAAATTGGAACGATCACATAGATAATGTTGTGGAGAAAGCGAACCAAAAACTGCGATGTATTCGCAGAACACCTAGAAAGTGCAACAGGTCTACTAAAGAGACAGCTTACACCACACTTGTGCGCCCTCTTCTGGAATATTGCAGCGCGGTGTGGGATCCACATTAGATGGGATTGACGGAGGACTTGGATAAAGCTCAGAGAGGCAGCTCGTTTTGTATCGTCGCGAAATATGGGAGAGAGTGCCATAGAGGTGTTATGTGAACTTGGATGGCGATCATTAAAACAAAGGAGTTTATCGTTACGGCGGGATCTTCTCTTGAAATTTCCATCGCCAACTTTCTCCTCCTATTGCGAAAATATTCCGTTGCCTTCAACCCACATAGGGAGGAATGATCATCATAATAAATAAGAGAGATCAGAGCTCGAACAGAAAGATTTAAGTGCTCGTTTTTCCCTCGTGCCATGCGAGAGTGGAACGGTAGAGAAAGAGCTTGAAGGTGGTTCGACGAAGGCTCTGCCAAGCACTTAATTGTGAATTGCAGTGTAATCATGAAGATGTAGATGTAGATTTGTCATCAGCCTTTTGTAAGTCAATTATGGTCAGATAAGTTCTTCTATTTACGTCCATCCTTCTCTCCAATATCATGCGCATGCCCAAAATTGCTTCACTTGTTCTTCTGCCTTCTCTGAATAAAAATTGGTCTTCTGCGGTATACTTATCTACCTTTCCTTTTATCCAGCTCTTAAGTATATTGATTAATATTTTCGAGGCACGTGATAACATTGATAGTGTTCTATAACTGGTGCAATGTTCTCGATTAAATTCCAAACTTTTCCACAGTATCCCAGGGGTGAGGGCTCGTGACATTGTTGACCTGACATTCGGACGGAACGTTTAGCTCGGTGGTCCCACTGGTGTTAATCATGAGTTCTGGTGTTTTATACTCTCTATTCTCTCATCATTGCACACCACATATGTGAAACCAACTGTACTGTGGTGTCACCGCCAGACACCACACTTGCTAGGTGGTAGCTTTAAATCGGCCGCGGTCCATTAGTACATGTCGGACCCGCGTGTCGCCACTGTCAGGGATCGCAGACCGAGCGCCACCACAAGGCAGGTCTCGAGAGACTGACTAGCACTCGCCCCAGTTGTACGGACGACTTTGCTAGCGACTACATGGACGAAGCATTGCTCATTAGCCGAGCCCATAGTTAGAATAGCCTTCAGCTAAGTCAATGGCTACGACCTAGCAAGGCGCCATTAGTAACATTGCATGTATCTATGGAGTCTCACTTATATCGTCAATAGCGATGTACCAAGGATGGATTAAAGTTAAGTATTCCAGAAGCTACGTACTTTTCTTTATAGCATTCATTACGTATCCTGTTACAGACCTATCTCTTGCCTGCGTAAACTAAACGCGTGCCTTTCGGCTACTTCCGTGGCGTGGCTGTCTTGCTACGCCACAACATATACACACATCCATTAGTGTCACCTACATCTAAGAAGAACACTTGAGACACAAATCTCACACAAACCGAGGGAAGAGGATACTATGCACTGAGGAAGAAAATCCTTACCATTTTGGTGGCTGAAGGTACCTCTCTGGTTCTCCCAGCCAACAATACGGCATGATTCCACCTTTTTTCATGTAGAAAGGTCGCATCTTTGAGTAGCAGGGGAAGGAGGAAATACGTTGTACGGTATTGGCGCACTCTACAGGGTGATTATTACTAACTTTTAAAGAACCGTCGAAGCCAAACAGATGACGCCGAGAAAAGTAATTTAACATAAAACACATGGAACTGCAAATGTCGGGAAATACCACAAAAGTGGAATGCAAATGTTAAACATGTGACGTCAACAGATGGCGTACCTCGCGCGCACGTGCAGTGGTTAGGCTTGCCGATCCTACCCTCGCCGGTAGGGGGTAGCGTTACTCATCGCACACTGAGCGATGCAATACTTTTATTCGAGCAAGCGGTGCTAATTTCGAACCCCTTTTGTCAATGTAATCTCATGTACGCGTAGAAGTTACAAAATTATTGTCCTCGCCGTAACCGAGCAAAAGCTGTTCTTATTTTGTGTTTCTTTCCTTTTTCCCCTTCTTTTTAGTTCATAGACTTTATTTAGTAAAGAAAATATAGATCGTGTACTGGCATCGACACAGTTATGAAGCTAGTACTGATTTACTTGTGACGCAATATGTTAGGTTTTTGTTGTACAGTACTGTGGATTAAACCAACGGAGGTCACGAGACCGATAAATAAAATAATAAACCTTACCTCAATGTAAACGCATAATTGTCTTAAGCAATGCAAAAAAATGGTGCCTACTGGATAGACGTAAAACCCTGAGCCCAAAGCGTTCAAGTCGCTCTCACAGGTCCGGAGCCACATTGACGTGAATACTTGACTTAGTGGGGGTAATAGGTGTGACAGACCGATAGACTCATCTGCTGCACTTTCAGGGAGGAACGTCGTCTAGTGACGTCGCATGTGGAACATTTGTCATCCACTTTTGGGGTATTTCCAGAAACTGTGTGTCTTATTTGAAATTACTTGTCTCAGCGTCATCTACTTGGCTTCGGTGGTTTTTAAACGTTAATAAGAATCACCCTGTATACTCACCGACGAAATGTGGAGTAGATGCGGAGAAAGATGAGTTAGAAGATGGCATCGGAAGAGGCGGAAGACTGGAGAAATGTGAAGGTGCGGTGTGAGCCGCGACCTTGCGCATGTCTGCCGCAGCTGCGAGCTCCCGCCGCTGGAGGCGCCACCGTCGGCCGCTCTGGCAGCCCGCCAGGTCGCGCGCCGCTCCGCATTAACTCCATAAATTAGCAGCCCTTAATAACATCTGTCTTCTGCTCGCTTCGGCCGCTCACCGGCTCCCCACCGCCATCCTGAGCTAGTCCGGCCTCGAACCAGGAGTATTTCTGTACACCGCCCTCGGTAGCGGGAGTAAATATTTCGACACAACGGGCCAAATGCGTAAGTAGCGGAAAACGGGAGAACGGAAAAAAAAGAAAGAATAAAATCGGCCGGTTTGTGGCGGTGGTATTAATATGTAAACCAGCGCGCATACAACACATTTAAATCAAGATCCGGCATTCGATACGATCTGTGTAATAACGTGGGCGCTGTCGTGTCCGCTGCTCTGAGGAAGCCGGCCGGACGCTACACTGTGTAACATTCTGAGAAAGCTGCCCGCCCATTGCTCTGTGTCCACTCGGCCGTCGGCTCCTCTTGTTTTGTTTTGGCTACACAGTAGCATGTAGCACTTTTGCTTTCTTCCTGTTTTCGACAGTATCACAGCAGTCTGCGCCATGTAGACTTCACTACGTAGGCGCACATCCTGTGTTTCAAAAGCAATCGCTGGATGTACATAAACCACAAATGTGGCGTAAAGCCGGCCGCTACGGTCACAGGTTGGAATCCTGCCTCGGGCATGGATGTGTGTGATGTCCTTAGGTTAGTTAGGTTTAAGTAGTTCTAAGTTCTAGGGGACTAATGACATCAGAAGTGAAGTCCCATAATGCTCAGAGCCATTTGAACCATTTAGCGTAAAGCGCATAAATAGACTCAAAGGCACATTATTGTTTCATCACAACGTTCTAGGTAAATCAAAGCAAACTGTATCAATAGTAAAGTATCTGGAGTTAATTCTTCCGGGGCGGATACAAGTGTAATGAGCACACAAAACTAGCTGTAGGAAAGGCAGATGCCAGACTGAGATCCATCGTAAGAATCCTCGGGTAATCTAATTCATTTTTATTGCAGAACATTCGCTCAAACGATTCTCGAGTATTGCTCAGTAGTCTGGGTAACGGATGAGCTAATGTTCATACAAAGCAGAAGAGATGCTCAAACATTTCCAGTGGAACATGCTTTAAGAGAGGAGTTTCGCCTTTCGGGAGACTTACTGTTAAAATAAGTTACTTCCCCCACACATACCTCACAGTATGAAAATAATAGTAAAATCTGAGAGGGGTGGAAAGGGGGAGAGTTACGGAAGTGGATCACGATATATGCTCCAACATACACCGTAAGGAGGCTCCCTAAGACTAAATATTGATGAAATGCAGAAACTGATGGCTGAAGAAACGGAAAGGTAGTAACGAGAATCTCACCAGTTGTATGTTGGCAGTACACAAAAACTACAAGTACTAACGCGATACTTAGTAATAGAAAGAAATGGACGTAAGCACCAGATAATGTAGAACCCTACAAAAGCAGATTTTCAGTTAAATGCGTAAATTAATTTATTCGTTTTCGAAGCGAAACACACATGATGAGAAACAGCGAATCGGTATGCGTTTTTCATAATTTCATAGTCCGAAATATAAGTATTTGCTGTCTCTTATTTATGTTGGCTGGTCTAATAACAGATTACTGCGTACTCTGACGCTTATTGTATTTATCTCTTAAAATTATCACATATGTGTGTATAATAATTGTCAGTCTGGAAATACATCGTGGACAGTACTCGTTCTGTCATGTTTTCTTGAGGTATGCCGAATCGAACTTCCACTTCTGACGGCGCCATCCCACGTGATGATGACTTTTTGCAAGGAAGAGACCTGTTTAATCATGTATTGTTCCATAGGGAAGTGATTTGTTTTGGATGCGGTACTGTCAGTCTGGAGAGCAAAATTTTGGAATGCATTAGCTGTATTGGATATACAGACTAAAAGCCCATCGCCAAATAATTATACCCTGTTTCACTCTCGCTTTACTCACACGAAAGATTGAAGGCTGTGGATGGACTGAGAATTTATTGGCAGGGTGAGTGCAGCACGTTATCTCGGTTAGATAAAAAAGTTCTGTCCCACAGAAAGATTACAAAATTTCTGGAACCGTGGACTTCTGTGTTAAAGCGCCTGCCAGTTCGGAGTTTTCAACCCTACCGCGACCTTCTCACGTGTTTCAAGCTCTCCTTTCTCCACCTTCATCTACATGCATACTCAGGAAGCCACCTTATGGCGCATGGCGGAGGGTGTCTTGTACCACTACTATTCATTTTATTTCCTGTTACAGTCGCAGACAGATCGAAAGGAAAACGACTGACTGTATGCCTCCGTGCGAGGTCTAATTCCTTTGATCTTCATGGTCACTATACGAAAAGTACATTGGCAGCAGCAGAATCGTTTTGCAGTCAATTTTAGATGTCAGTTTTATAAATTTTCTCAATAGCTGTTTGCGAAAAGAGCGCCCTCTTCGCTCCAGGGATTCCCATTTGAGTTCACTAAGCATTTGCGTTATTCTCGCATATTGATCGGACCTATAGATAACAAATCTAGCAGCCTGCCTCTTAATTGGTCCCCGGTCTTCCTTTAATCTGACCAAATGGGCATCCCGAGACTCGAGCAGTACGCAAGAGTAGGTCGCACCAGTGTTCTATGCGCGGTCTTCTTTACAAAGGAACCAAACTTCCCTAAAATTTTCCCAATAAACGGAAGTTCAAATTCGCTTTCCCTACTACCTTCCTTACGCGCTAGTTCCATCTCATATCTCTTTGCAACGTTACGCTCGCATATTTAATCGACGTGAGAGCGTCAAGCAGCACGCTACTAATGCTGTATTCCAACATCACGGGATATTTTTCCTACTCATCTGCCATTACTTATATTTTTTTGCATTTAGAACAAGTCGCCATTCATCACAGCATCTAGAAATTTTGTCTTAGTCATTTTGTATCCTCCGACAGTCACTCAACGACGACACCTTCCCGTACATCGCAGTGTCATCAGCAAACAGCCGCAGATTGGTGATCACACAGTCTGTCAGATCATTTATGTGGCTAGTGAGTAAGAGCGATTCTACCACACTCCCCTGGGCACTCTTCACGATCCCCTTCTCTCTGACGAACTCTCGCCTTCGAGGACAACGTACTGGGTTCTATTACTCAACAAGTCGAGACACTCACATATCTGGGAACGTATTCCATATGCTGAACTTTTGTTAACAGTCTACAGTAGCACATCGTGTCAAACGCTTTCCGGATATTTGGGCATAGGGGATCTGCCTATTGCCCTTCACACACGGTTCGCAAAATATCGTGTGAGGAAAGGGCAAGCTTAGTTTCGCACGAGCTATGATTTGAAGACTGAAGCTTTTCCGTCTCAAGGAAATTTATTATATTAGAACTGAGATTACGTTCAAGAATTCTGCAGCATACCAATACAAAGGATATTGATTTGTAATTTTGTGGGTCCATTCTTTTACCCTTCATAAATACAGCAGACACCCCACTTTTTTCCAGTTTGCTGCCACGTTTTGTGTACTTCCAGTACTTCGTGTTAGTCTGTTAGTCCTATTTGCTATGGGTCGCACACGTCTGGGCAATGTATTAGGATGGGTTGTATGAGTGTTTTGTAAGCAGACTCACTTTCATTTCGTCATAAATAGATAGGGAACTTGCTGCTATAGCTACACTTATTGTAATTGGCGTATATCAAAGTAGTAGTCACTAAACTAGGTTTTACCGAGCGAGGTGGCGCAGTGGTTAGCACACTGGACTCGCATTCGGGAGGACGACGGTTCAATCCCGTCTCCAACCATCCTGATTTAGGTTTTCCGTGATTTCCCTAAATCGTTTCAGGCAAATGCCGGGATGGTTCCTTTGAAAGGGCACGGCCGATTTCCTTCCCAATCCTTCCCTAACCCGAGCTTGCGCTCCGTCTCTAATGACCTCGTTGTCGACGGGACGTTAAACACTAACTACCTACCTACCTAAACTAGGTTTTTCAGATGGACGTTTCAAATGCGTTGAATTAGGTCATTAAAGAGCAAAAAGTCAATGAAGTTTTCGGCTAAGTAAGGCAACTTTGGTCACACTTGAATTTAAATTACAATGAACAGTGGATTTTGAAGTCTGTGACTTCATTACAAGCACAGTTTGGAATTACATATATTTTACTTGTCTGTCGTGTAGAGCAAATTTCTTTTCAGGTTAATGAGGTGACAGTTATTGTAAACGACAAAATGTGTACTCCGAATGAATGTTTTGCTTGGATCGGTATCCATGAGTATACTGTGTGTTTTCGTAGTATTGATCTTTGTGTATTGGCCTCCTGAAGCAAATTTAGGAACCAGGTTGACGTATGGTTAAGCAAGCGTGGAAAGCCGAGGAAAGGCAGTTTTTTGGCCTCGGGTTGTACCAGAAAGTGTCACTAGGGGGCACGTCCAACGTTCCAGTCCTGGCTCATCTCGGAAGCTAACACCGCTCGTGTTATGCAATGGGAGCAGGTTTGTGCTTTTGTTTGCTTGCGAACTGGGAAAACAGCAAACCAGGCGATATTTACTCTCGAGCGCTGACGTTCATGTTGCTTTCCACTTCGAAAGAATCATACTAACAGAACACACTGAAAGCGTTGCAGTCTTTTACGCGTTATATCACTTCTGCAATTAATCCTGCCCATTCGTGAGAGGACCTTAACATTCGATGTTTGTCTCTGAGATTAATTTAGACTCTATTTATCATTAAAAGGGTAAACTGTAATAACTAAAATGATTTTAAAAAGAATATGTTTAAGAATTTTTCTTTCCAGCATCATCGAAGAACGTTAGTAACGGTTCAAGGATACTGTCTTTCAATATACGTAAACATAAAAGACGCTAATATTGAAATCCAGTGTTTGCAAAGCGAAAAATGGATAAAGTCAACAATTAAATATCTGTCTCTCACATTATATAGATCCTCCTTACCCAAGACTGTCTATAAAGTTTCTGGACTGAGTCCACTGGATGGGCTTGCCCCTAATGTATTCCCTTCCAATTACGAACGTTGTTACATAGCCTCTCGTCTGTTTGGGTGTTTCTCACGTAGGTCAGTCATTTTGTTACAGAGTTTCTACGATGTTTTTTGCATTGTTTCTGAATCCTTCACGTGAAGTGCAGAACATCACTGAAAGTAAGGGTGGCAAATTAAAGAGTGGTGGCTATGTTTCCAACGTTTAATCGTTGTAGATGAAATGTAGCTCAATATTTTATAAGAGCTCGATCCATTTTATTAAGACTCTTCTAGCACACGTCCTAGCGGCAGGACCTTTGAGAGATCGAGAATTGGATTTACCATTAATACTATAACACACACTATATTTTTCTTATTACATATGTTTGTACAAGGGAAAAGAGTGGAAAATTTTAAGTTGCCTCCATCCTGTTGGATAACAAGTGTTACATTCGTGTCTGTTCTATCTGATGCAAAAACCTGAAATTACCATGAATATGTGATTTCAGCCGTTACTGAATATGTATGAAGTGAACATGCAGCCCATGTGGTTCTTTTAAATGGGGAAATTTGAGCTGCTGTATTTACTTTGATATCGTAAATGTTGATCTACAAAAAGAAAGCGACAATATCCTTTCCAGAGATCCCAACTGCATATTTCGACTCCATGGTACGTTATATGAATTTAAAGTTTTTCCGATAATATCGAGCAAGCGTTCCATGCAAGAGTCAACACTGATCATTAAAAATTCTTTTAGACTGTTCCTTACATGCATAGGAAGATTACGTAGCTCGTTGGCTATTTTTATTTTTATTCGCATCAGTACTTTCCAATTTGTGCTATTTAGTAGAAAAAATGGGCAAAAGTGATAGACTGAGATTTGTTTCCCTTATTTAACATCTATATTAGTAAGCGACTATTCCGGAATCCGGAACCCACAAGCGGCTGCAGATTGCCTCTCTAATAGCTTCCGGGGGCAACAAAAATTGATTTTCGTTATTTCGCGTAATTATTGACCGAATTTAAAAATTTAAAATTCTGACTCATTAAAAGGTACAATCTTATGTTAAAAGTTTAACTTAATAAGACAAGTATTACAGTTAGAAATTGTGCTCTTCTCTTGAGCCAGCATAACTGATGGCGCGCAAATACCCGGACTTTATTGATACAGCATTTGAGAATGAGAGCACTTTGCGACCTCCAACAAAGTTTTTCGGACATTCCCTCACTTTTTCTCACTTACATCCTTAAGGTCAAACATTTAACACGTTAACTTATTGGTACAGCATTCAGAAGTTTGAAGCTGTTTTATATATGGTAGCTCGATCTTTTAAAGAATAGGATGTTTACTGGTAATAAACTAATCTAGTGACATAATCAGGGTAGTTTTTCTCAGACCTTTATGAAATATTTTCTTATGCAAGACTTGCTACAGTTTCTGCAGAGATTTAGTTTGTTTATTTCCAGTTAGGCTGAGTTTTTATGTCGCTTCTTTTTCTGTACTTTTTGCGGAGGTCCTGAGTTAACAATAGACTCTGTACGACAGCCGCCGTTTCGTCTACTACGCCATGATTTCATAGCATACAATGATGAGGGCTTTCATTTATTCATTGAGAAAGTGTTTCGAACCTTTACGGACGCATTCTGAAGGTAGAATACGAGAGCTTGACATACTGAAATTCAATTGATACGTCAGAGTGTGTAAAGTAGGTGACTGGAGTTTATAGACATACTTCAGTCACAGGATTCGAGGTGAATGGGGTCTGGCGTTAATGTTATGAGTGTCATAGCTGATGCATATTAAAGACGTAAATTTGATATACTATAAAGTTACAGAGATACATTACAACAGAGTGTCAAGGGCAGAAATGAACATCTAAACCTGCTTATATTATTGTTGTATGGTTTGATATTACTGAATAGAATCGGAGTCTGGTTTAAATGATAGAACATTTTTTGTCACAGAGATATAGGAAATTAATTTTTTTTGTTTATGGAGAATCGAAACATGAGTCTCTCTCCTCTCTCTCTCATTCTCTCTCTCTCTCTAATGTTGCCTACTCTTGGAAGTCAGTGATTGATTCAAATAATTTATTATCTGAAAGTTTCTGGTAAATTAAAACTATGTACGGGATCAGTACTTGAACATAGAACATTTGCCATTCGCTAGCAAGTGTTCTACAGACAGGTCTCCAGGTCCGTGCCTCGAGAGCTCAATCGATAGATCATCTGTCCACAAAAGGCAAAAGTTCCTAGTTCGAGTCCCAAAAAATGTTCAAATGAGTGTGAAATCTTACGGGACTTTACTGCTAAGGTCATAAGTCCCTAACTTACACACTACTTAACCTAAATTATCCTAAGGACAAACATACACACTCATGCTCGAGGGAGGACTCGAACCTCCGCCGGGACCATTCGAGTCCCAGTCTGGCACCGAGTTTTCTAGGGAGCTACAGATCAGCGTAAACTTCGCTGTAGAGTTCAATTTCATTCTGTAATCTGTAACACATATCAGTTGTTGTTACGATCTAGTTTTTGTAACACATTTTGACAATCAGAGAGCACTAAAATTCTATACTTAACAGCTGCCAAAATCGCAGATTTATGCAACCGGGCCTGCTGAGGAGGTGCATGCATTTCGCTTGTTCAGTGGGGATAGTGAAATGCGTGTTATAGTCAAACTTTTGTTTTAGGACTTCCAGTATATTCTTGGATACAGTCGGCTCGAGCATCATGTATGAAACTCGTCACTATAAATCTGGAGTTATTTCTGATTACAGTGAAAACGTAAAGATTCTGAAAACGTGAAGATGATCCACCTTGTAAAAGAATCGCCTGCAATGAACATACGTGACTCAATCTGGAAACCTAATAACTTGCCACATAAATATCTGAAATATATAAATCCAAACTAATCACACAGATCATGATATGATAAACAGCCAGTATTCTCGTCATCTTTCTGTCGGCGCTTGCCTTCTAATCTGTAATGCATGCAAAGAATGGGAAAAGCTTTTTGCTGATTGCAGTTCTTTAAACGTTTATACTGACTTAAATAGTATCTCACTTTGACTAGTTTTCCTGTTGGAAGCAGATATCGTATAAAGGTTCTTACTTTAATCAAATGAGGATTGAGAAGTGCATACAATACCACGAAAGTTGTAAAATCCGTAACCATGAATTTATCAGTGACATGGAAATATGGATAAGTCTCAGAAGCTTGAAATCAATTGGTCATTATTTTCCTTAAAATATAAAATCCATGAACGAAACACGTGTCATACTGGGCCACCACACAGAGAAGAACTGAATAACAAAAAATTCTTCATGCATTGAAAAATGCTGGAAACATTTCACTAAAAGAGAGTCTGATGAATTCAACGAGTCCTTTATTAGAATGGATTAATGAAAACCGAATTTTGTACGATGTGCCTAAAAACTACCCACCTCGCTGGACATCTGAAAACGTTGCAACAAGACCAGTGCACGCTGCTCGATGTGAATCCAAATTTCACTATACATTTGCAAAACTTGTTGCATGAGAATGTCCATCGGAAAGCAACTTCAGAGCAAGCTAATACGAGGGGTGTTCAATAACTAATGCAACACCTTTTTTCTCGGCCAGTTTCGATAGAAAACATGTGGAATTTGCTGCTGGACATTGTGCAATATTCCCGCTCCTACAGTTTCATGAAGTTTCGATAGGTGACGGCACTCTACGTAGCCTTCAGAATGGCGTCTGTAGCGCAGGTGCGTTCCAAGCAGATAGGTGTAACTGAGTTTCTTTTGGCGTAAGACCACAGCATCGCAGATATTCATAGGCGTGTGCAGAATGTCTAAGGAGACTTAGAGGAGAACAAAAGCACGGTGAATCGTTGGGCGAGGCGTCTGTGTTCATCGTGACAAGCCCGATCTCGCGCGCGCTGGTAGCCCGGACACACTCTCAGGAAAGTGAATAAACGACTTCAACGTGATCGTCAACTTCTCCTCCTTCTCCACGACAGCGCAAGGCCTCACAAAAGTCTGTGTATTGGAATCCTGAATGAAACTAACCTGCTTTCAGAAAAAAAGACATGTTACATTACTTACAGAACGCCATTCGTACATCAGTTGCCGGCCTTTGTGGCCGAGCGGTTCTAGGCGCTTCAGTCCGGAACCGCTCTGCTGATACGGTCGCAGGTTCGAATCCTGCCTCGGGTATGGATGTGTATGATGTCCTTAGGTTAGTTAGGTTTATGTAGTTCTAAGTCTAGGGGACTGATGACCTCAGATGATAAGTCCCATAGTGCTCAGAGCCATTTGAACCATTTTTACATCAGTCATTCATGGTAGAGCTGCAGCAGATGACCACCCGACGGGAAGCGACCAGACAAAACCAGAACGGCCACACACGGCGAGAACATGTGACCACACTCGCTTACCACTGGGTCCTGCTTCTACTCATCGAAGTATCTCTCAACTAGTTAAAGACTGTGACACCTTCAGTAATGGATCGCTTGGTGCAAAACATCTTTGATATATGCTTGTGATCCGGTATACGAGAAAGAAAGAACAATTTTGGTAGCTGACATTGTGACCAGCAACTTTCAAAAGTTGAGTTCATTAAGTCGACTGTGTGCAAATTACAGCAGCAGGAGCACGATGCTGAACTGAGTAGGTGTGAAGTATCTACCTCAACGAACAACGAGAAAGGTGCACACAATTAATGTTCCAGTGGTGATATGTGTAACTGGGCAACAGTTTCTACGATTTATGAACTGTACAAAAAATATCAGCTTTGTGAAATATCACAGATTTTATCGTACAGAAGAGGACTTCAAGGCAAGCAAATGATTATAAGAAAAACTATTCTGTCAATGAGATTTGACTTTCAAAGGTGCCAGAATAAACGAATCGTAGTCTGTAAACGAAGTAACATTGTTTCACACACGGGATACTGTATTAGATTTTTAAGGAAAGGATAAGCATCGGAATGAAAGCGGAAAGTGGTTTAATGAGACAAAACGTGGATTCATAGACATTAAATTCTAAATAAATGTTATTACAGTTATTATGTGCGAGGAGTACAGCCAAAAAAAGTGCCGATCAGTGTTTAATTGCTGTTCTATGTAGGGCATTGACGTAAAGACGTGCCACGGGTGGCACAGCTCCACTTAGACGTACACCAAAGTGTACACTCTTAATGCCTCTCCCCACTACACAGTGGTGCTGGCACCTTGTTAGGTCTACAGTTCGCTTTGTTGGGTAACACTATACCTATTATCTGTTATTATTATTATTGTTATTCTTATCATTAATATTATTATTATGCTCATGTACTATACCCGGTGTAATGTTAACTCACTAAGGATATTCGGCTAGATTTGAGAGACTGTCTGAGGGCTGTATCTTGCCAGGGGAAATAAATGCATCACTATATAAATAAATATTTGAGGCTTCGGAGTGCTGAATTCTTAGCGAAATGAAAAAGTAGGGCTATTATTATAACGCGGCGTATATCAGTAAATTTTATGACTACTAAAGGAACTCAACTGGCCGATTTTCCGTTGAGAAACTTTATATAGATGAATTTGCTGGTCACAAAACGAAGCATCGCTTCATATCCGGAAATGTACACAGCTTGCTACACTTTTGCCCAGGGCGGTGTGGAGGAGAGAAAGCGAACCATTTCACCGAACGCAAGCTATTCTGAAATTCGCGCGTGAGGACGCTCTCGGTGTTACGCCTGAATTATATTAACTTTTCTAATTAAATAAGCTATTGACCATCGACGTATTGTATATTATCAGCGCACAGAGATCGCAGATAGCGTCCCCGCACCGCACCTAAGTGGGATAGGATCTAATACAAAACAGCCACGACCGCGATTCTCAGGCTCACAATGTCCGCGTCTGATTTTAATTGAGTCCGGCTCTAAAAAATAAAGTCGGTTTTATGGTGGCGCGTTTATAAATGGTGTGTGTTGGGTGGCCTACAGCTCAGGGGCACGCAAACAGACACGACAGCACCGCTTGTAGCGCTGCAGTCGCAATTAATTCTGCGCATTGTCAGCAGCTCGTTTATTTATCTCGCGGCCGCCATGTTGTGTCAATTAGCGACCACCATACTGTTCCGGGCTTGATTAAATCCACGTTCAATCTAATGATATGGCCAAGCCGGCCATTAAAGCGGCCACACACGCTCGGCCGCACTACCCATCTTATTTGCGTAGCCGCCGTTATTGTTCTCCGCACATTGTTAGGTGCGGCCGGTTCACGCCGCTCCGCCTTCCGCGTTTGTGGCCGACGGTCGCAGCACACATCGTCCGCGGAGAGCGCGGCATGACGCTAAATGTGTAACCAAAGTAGAAGTTCGTTCCACACTCTGGCAACGAGAGTCGGAGGGTGCGAGAATGCCGTATCACCGTCCCGGGTAAGCTCCCAGTGGAAGTGGTTAGCTACTACGCCGATGTGTAATGACATGTCAAGAGTATATAAGATCACCGGACAAAATCCACCTTAAATGGGCACATTGGTCGCATTGTATCGGCTTAAATAGTGTAGAAATGGAAATGGGCGCCAGTTTGACTCGCCAATACTCACGTAAAACATAACAGTGAAGCTCCATGTATTTGCCACGCGGTTGAATCGAACCAACGCAATAAAGTGGATAAACGTGGGGACGCTACAAAATGGAAGAAATGAGGTGTAGTGTTGGGACGTGCCAATGACCACACCGAGAATGAAATCGCCCTAGTTGTTGGTATATCAACACTACACTACACGAATTTGCGCTGTCAGTGAATGCAGGATCATTGAACCAGTTTCTGAGCAACCATTGTGAGAGGAGCTGCATGCAGTGGACATTTGAAGAGTAGAAATGCAAAAAGTTCTAAGTGCCAAATCTTATGATTTGTCAGCAGAAGGACAAAACACCGTATCTCTATTCGTATCTGATTTGTACCTAAAAAAATTGAGAAGGTATTCTGATACCACAGAATTATGCTGCTTACCACATCACAAATAAAAATAATAAGACAAATTAGAAAATAAGTATTTTATTAAGGACGTTCTAAGTGCGATACTAGGAAAATGACTGGTTCTAAGAGCCAATGAGGATGTTTTTCAAGTTGATTCTTGCAGAGGAAAAAACAGCAATCAGTCGTAGTTAATAGTGCTATTTATTTACACAAATAGCGCCGTTAACGCTTTCAAACCGGCAGGTTCATGTTAAGACAGCTGTTACATTTGTTGTTGTTTACATTAGATGTTGGAGAGAAACAGCCAACAAGAATGTAATATAAACGCGAACAGCCGTCTGAATGTACCTGTCGGATCGAAACCGGTAACGGCGCTATTTGAATGAATAAATTACACTATTAACAATGACAGGTTGCTATTTTCTTCTTTGCAAGAATCGGCCAGTATTTTATGTACTGCCGCGGTCTCGAAAACGTCAGTTTTCGACAAAATAGAAGAAAGAACGTATTTGTTGTTCCAAGTGCCATTAATAATGGGGACTAGGTTTTATTTGCAATAAGACAAGTACAGGAAAGTAGCATTAGGTTTGTAACTAGTAGAACGGTAGTCTGCAAAACACACTTCTCATGTCTTTCAAATTTTAGAGCTCCGGACAGAAGGGCCATGCACCATCTACTAATGCACCTTTGAAAGACATTTTCTATGGTTTTGCACCTGGACCAAGTCTAGTAACAGAGTACCGAGAACACAGTAGCACCGAGAATTCATTTTGTGAAAAAATGACACTTAGAACGTTTTTCATTTCCTTTGTTGGTTTGGAGTCGTTTACGTCGTAAAAGGCCGTTGTTCACAATGACACATAAGGCTTCACGTGTTCAGTGGCCCAATCAACACAGAAACTGGACACTAGCTAGCTCTAAGCGTGTAGTGTGATCCGACGAGAAGCTATTTTTCCTGTTTTCATATGATGGAACGCTTCTAGTGCACCGACGTCCGAATGAAGCGTTGAACTCATTTTTTGTGGCAGTTGGCTCAGGCCAGAGGTGGTTCTGTAATTTTTCGCTGTGTTTCTCGGACAATGACTTGGGCCTATTGTTTCTGGTTATCCGGCCCGTGTGGCCGAGCGGTTCTAGGCGCTTCAGTCTGGAACCGCGCGACCGCTACGGTGGCAGGTTCGATTCCTGCCTCGGGCATGGATATATGCGATGTCCTTAGGTTAGTTAGGTTTAAGTAGTTCTAAGTTCTAGGGGACTGATGACCCAGATGTTAAGTCCCATAGTGCTCAGAGCCATTTGAACCATTTTCTGGTTATCGGGAAGACGAAGACGTTTATTTCAGTGTTCCACTTTCTTCGACATCTTCGTGGCGAAACTGCTACAGACACTCTTGTCTTACATTGTGGCAACAGCGGTTTTCACAGGGCTGCACACGTATGTTCCGGGGTTGAGTATTAATCACGAGGCGACCGATTTCGCCAAATTTATTATATTTGCAGGATGTGACGGCACATGAACGTGACAGAAGTGGGAGCTCTAGATGGCTAACCGTTTAGAAAAAGTTAGCATTTTTGGCACAGGTCGGGCGTAGGTTCGCAGAAGAGCTTCTGTGAAGTTCGGAGGGTGGAGACGAGGTACTGGCAGAATTGAAGCTGTGTTACTGTAGTTTTCGGGCAGCAGGTGGCGCAATGGATAGAGGACAGAACGGTAATGCGATGTTCTTAGCGGTTGAAGCTCTACGCGGATTTTTTTAATTTTCGTTTTTACGTTACTTCACAACAAATGAACCTAAATAATGATCAATATTAATATTATCATAAAAAGCATGAAAAGGAAAAGAAAAGGAAAATTTTCGATTGCAAAGAAATTTGCAGGCGGGGACTGTAAGACGTACATGAGAACTTCGTATATAAAATTAGATACTTTTATTACATTTAAAGTTGAAGAAGGACTTTCATCGTGTGGCATTAAAGTGATTCCCTCCAAATGAAATTCGCTAGTGGAGCCCTGCGATACCTGTTTTTATCGCGAGGTAAATAATTTCATCAAAAAGGTGTAAAACTGCTCTTATCTCATAGAGAGGAGAAAGAAATCACATCCCGGAAAAACTGCTTCAGAATACACTTCATTGTACATAACAAGCTATGCTCGCCAATTATTGGCTAAATGATACGTTACGCATGGTGTGGTGTCAAACTGTGTGATGAAAGAGAACCTTTTATGACTGTAAACCAAGTCAGTTTTTCTATAGAGACTTTAAAACAACCATATAATTGTGCAAATGCGGAGCTTATAACGCGTGCTAGATGCCGGAAAATTACTGCTTCCCTTATTTGTACGACAAAAATGACCCCAGAACGTGTGTATCATCAGCTGTAAAATAATAAAAGTATCTAACTTTATATGGGAAGGTCGCGTAGCCCTTACAATCCTATCCTGGAAGTTTATTTGCAATCCCAAATTTTCCTTTGCCTTTCCTTTTCATTTCGTTTATGATAATATTAACAAATACAATATATTGAGCATTATTTCGGCTTATTTGCATTGTAAGTAACGTAAAAATTGAAAAAAAAAAATTCCGCATCGGGGTTTGACCCCAGTACCTTCGTTTTAGCGTTCTCTCTTCCTTCTGCTGCCTCGTGCGACCCTCTCCAAAAACGCTATTTTTTTCCTAAACGCTTGCTCAATCATTTCGTGCCAAGCGCTGCATATACACCATACGTTTACACAAAATTGGTTGGTGATAACAAGTACGAGCGGCCCCCTTGATATGGAATACCTGAAGAAAGTTGTAGACTCTGTTCCGAAGTGAGGCAATTCTTACACCGAATTAGCGTGATGGCTCCTGCAGACGAATTTTTTTTGTCCGGTATATTTGAGTTTCGTACAGATAGTAGTCATGAGTGTTTATACAGTGAAGTATAATGTTATTTAGTTAATTAGTCACCCGTTCCATAGATCGTATGAATGAGTTTTTTATTGAAACGATGTACAACGAGTCAGCTTACAGGATACGTATATTTGATTATTGTTAACATGAATGAACATATTTTTTAAGTTCTACTCATGCACTCACTCCGTCTTCAGGCCACGAGTGGCCTACCGGGACCATCCGACCGCCGTGTCATCCTCGGTGGAGGATGCGGATAGGAGGGGCGTCGGGTTAGCACACCGCACTCCCGGTCGTAAGATGGTATTCTTGACCGAAGCCGCTACTATTCACTCGAGTAGCTCCTCAATTGGCATCACGAGGCTGAGTGCACCCCGGAAAATGGCAACAGCGCATGGTCACCCATCCAAGTGCCGACCACGCCCGACACTGCTTAACTTCGGTGATCTCACGGGAACCGGTGTATCCACTGCGGCAAGGCCGTTGCCTCTACTCATGCAAGTACACTTAAAAACTAGTTTTTTCCAGGCTACCAGTTTTTAAATAAAAGTTTGTCCCAGGAATAGAAGGAATTATCCAGAATAAACGAATTAAGGTTAGATTTAAAACCTTCTTTGCTGTCTGTCATACAGTTTATGTTATTGGGCAGACAATCCAAAATATTTTTTGCTGCATATTGAAGTTCTTTTTGAGCAACAGACAGGTTTAACACTGGGTGATAGAGATCACTTTTCCTCTAATTTTGTAGGTATGAACATCAATGTTCTGCTCAAATTCAGATGGATTATTTATTACGAATTTATTTAGCGAATATATGTATTGTGATGGTGCAGTTAAAATGCCCAACTCCTTGAAGATGTGTCTACTCGAAGACCGCCTGTGCGCATCACACAACGTTTTTACTGTTCGCTTTTGTGCCATTAATATTTTCTTTCTAACTAATGAGTTACCCCATGAAAATATTGAATAAGACATTATTCAGTGGAAACATGCAAAATATGTCATGTTCTCAAGTCTAGCAAGTACACGAAGATCAAAAGTACTGAATTTAATTACTTGAAGAGCTCAGTATTGTGCTTCTTCCAGTTCAAGTTTTCATTGGAACAGCCTATCTTGTTTACTGATTCCTACTGATGTGCTACAGCAGTTGTTGATATGACTGTTGTACAGAAGTGAATATAGTGAATTTTCTCAAACTCTATATAATTCTTCGAAAAACATCATTATCAAACTCCTCCGTTGTTTCCTCTCTAGTGGGATTTATTATGGCACTAGTATCGTCCACAAAAACTGACAGCTCTGCTTGATGAATATTAAATGGAAGGCGTTATGTTACTGTTGTTGTGGCAAATCCTAAGGACAGTTCACCATCAACAGTCATGTGCCCTCACTCCACCAAACACTGCAGAGAGGGTTGAACGCTGCTGGCTGGCCTTTAAGATTGCAACGCCGGTAAGTCGAAATGCATGACACTTACTAAATGCTGAGATATAAAAATGATTAGTATTTCAGCGCAACAGCACGAAGTAGGTAACAGTAACGCCATCTATCTTCCTTATACCTGTACAGATTACGCATCGGGTTTATTCTTCAGAAGTGGTATTTAAAAGTTGTTCGTTTGTGGGAAGATCGTGTTAAGCCGCATGTGCGAAGGAGAATCGTCCATCTCTAAGTGTAGGGCGTCGACAGTGTCACGATTTGGCGTGTCGAGACTGTGGTTTGTCATCCCATGTTACTGCTGCCCGCATTGATCGGAATTCCACGACTGTTTTGCGGATATGGAGTTGAAGAGTTCAGGAGGCCCATAAGCAACGCCGTACAGGATCTCAGCGGTCACGCACGAAAAGCGCCCAGAAGCACAGATGTAGTGTTGGCTCGGTTGTGCAGAGTCGTACAACCACGTGACGTTCCTTGTGTTAGGAAATGGGGTTGTTTGTATCTAAGTGGCGCATGGAGTTCACGGAATGTAAACACGCGTCCATTGCTGCGGCGTCACTGACGCAGCAGCAAAGAGAGGTGCAGTGCGGCCAACAACACTGAACACAAGAACAGTACCATCCCGTCTTTTCAGACCGGGCCCGGTTCTTCGTACAGGATCACAATGGACGTATTCATGTATGGAGACTCTGTGGAGAGAGGAAGATGCCAGATGGCATTCGTCATCGCCATAGGGTACGCGGCAAGTCCACGGCGTGATGGTATGGGGTGCCATTGGGTGCCCAACACGATAATCTCTGATTCACATTGCCGATAATTTGGACAAAAGCCGTTCGATTTCTGACGTGTTTATGCCGGTAGCTGTATCCTGTGTTGAAGGTCTCCGTTACGTTATCTTTCCACAAGATAACACAAAATCCACAAAATTGCCCGTGATGACGTGACGTACATACATTCAGTTTATATTAAAAGTCCACGACGTGCTAGACAGAGATAGATAAATAAAAAGATCTCGAATCTCGTCTGCAAATGAAACCAGGAAACAAAACACGAATAATTTAATCATAAGAGCCGAAACAACTATATTCTTTCCTAAAATGATAGTATATTCTTAAGATTCGAAGCGGTAGTCATAGATATTTATTCAATTGCTGCTTCTTTGGAGGACGAAACAAGATTTATTGCTTAAGCGTGAAGTCATGGATAGCCATGCAGGAGCGGATTGGCAGAACAAAAATGCAGCCCATTGAATTGCAGCAAGAAAATTACTCTGTTGCTTATTACATGGCTGTTCGTCTCATTTGTAAGCAGATAAGAACAATAATGTCGCAAATACACAATGTGACTGCTGTACTGTATCGACTTGTCCATTTACGAGAGACGTAAGTACTGCACGTAGGGAGAGTTACGGAGCTGCGTAACGTGTTTACTTGTTGCACAGGAAGGAAAGTTTTCCTTTCAGACAGCGCAGGCGTATAATCTTTAGCAATCAGTACTATATATATTTTCACGTACTCGACTGGAATTTTACTATATAAAGATGCAAAATAATGCATCAACTACTGACGGAGGTTCCATATTTTAAACAGTATAAATATTCGTGTCAAACTCTTTCTGTGCCTAAAACTGGATTCCGTTCTCTTTAGCGGGGACATTTCTACGCGAAACTAAGGAATGAATTAACAAGTGACAAAATTAAAACGTAATAATAGATGCCACTAGTTATTGCTCTTTTTTCGACTCCGGCTAGTTAGAGATCACGAAAAATAGCCAGGATTATTCATTTTGAACTAGATTTCCACTTCATTTATCGCTTTACGATTGGTCTTCATTTCACCACTATCTTTTTTTCCCTTCTCCTTTCATTGCTTTTTATTTTCCTTCCACTGGATATCTATGAAATTTTGCATAAAATTTCTAAGCATAATTCATTACTGTCATATCTTGCGTTACACCTATCTTCCATGTTTTTATTTATTCCTTGGATCCATGGTTTGCCTATTTTGCTACAGGACTGAAAATTTTTTTCTTGACTTTACTGCTATCCGTCGCCATTACGTGGTCGACGAACTTAACTTGCCATTTTTTCCTTCAATCGGATATCATTTTACTTTCGTTATTCTCGAGATATTTATTATTTTGCTGTCGAACTATATACCATTTTACCGGCATTCGAATCCTCTTGGAAGGATGTGTTGAATTTTGTAGCATCCTTTAAGATTTGCAGAGAAATTTGCGCTACGGAATTTTCTAAATACAGTTCCCAAGACCGGCGTCAACACACTGTCTTTCATCGGTGGAAGACGTAGACACCGTAGAACAAGACACAGTTCGATGTCGGAAGCGGTGCGTTCTGACGTTTGGAGAGAATAAATTTTATCTAATGAAGTTATCTGTGCCTAAAAGAGTAAAGAAACGGAGAGCAAGGTTTAACGTCTCTTCCCAGACTAGGTGATTTGAAACGGATCGCAACGTCGGTCCGGGCACGGATATGAAATGAAATCATTCGAGTCTTCTTGAAAGGAACTATACGCTATTTGCCCGAATTGATTTCGGGAAACCACGGAAAACAAATATGGGTAGGCACTGAATTCCAGTCGTCCCGAATGCAAATTCAGCGACGTTCCACTGCGACAACTCGCTCTGTGCTGAAAACTACTGTTTCGAAGACGTTTAAACAATCGTCTGCTCTGTGGAAATAATTCTTTGAAATCTTACTGAACAAAATGTTTTGATGGTTTCAAAGTTTTTGGTTTTGCAGCCGAGATAATTTATTTTCCGTCCTGGACTTTTTAGAGAAAGGTATTACTTTACAACATTTTCCTTGCATGTAACTATTTTAAGTTTTAGCTTTGCCTTTTGTTTGTTCTCAAATTTCTATAAAACTATTTCACTCTTTGACGGTGTAGGGAAACATTCGCTAGGTCAGCGCGTAGCTTGTCTAGTTTAGACTTATATTGGAATCCAGTCACTGAGCAACGAAATCTGCACTCGAAGGAAAGTCATTAAAAACGGAGTACAAGCTCGGATTGCTTCAAGGATGGGGAAGGAAATCGGCCGTCCCCTTTCAAAGGAACCATCGTGGCATTTGCCTGGAGCGGTTTAAGGAAATTTGGATGGACGGATTAGAATTTGAAGCGTTGTTCTCGCGAAAGCAAGTCCTGTGGGAGCTCGAAATCCGGCGAAGACGACTAGCCAAGCTGTCAAAACATCGTAGAAACAAAATTACGACATTAATGCGGCTGCACATCTAAAACATGGAAGGTACCAATTTCGCCGAGGTAGTCTCAAAACTCACAGATGCATTTATTTCGCTGAAGTTTTTGTTGAAAAATTAATTTTTGCTATGGCAAGGAACTTTCATGTACTATGTCTCCTTATCAAAGTTATCTATTTGCGCACGTATATTACGATCCGATCACACAACTAATGAGGAATTACTGAACAGAACTGGAGAGACAAGAAATTTGTGGTACAACTTGACCAAAAGAAAGGATCGGTTGATAGGACACTATCTGAGACATTAACGGATCACCAATTTAGTATTGGAGGGAAGAGTGGGGGATAAAACCGTAGAGATGAATACAGTAAGCAGATTCAGAAGTTTTTAGGTTGCATTAGGTTATTAGATGACGAGGCTCGCGCAGAACAGAGTAGCACGGAGAGCTGCATCAAACCATCTCCTGACTGTAGACCACAACAACAATAACATATTATAATATGGGGCAGTGATTTTACTGATTGTCACCACTACAACGATAAAGTACTTCCAGCTGATTCATTATATTTATGCGAGAGACGCAATTTCAGTTCATTTATAAAACACGCAAGCTAAAACTACGTTCCATTTCAGCTAGTAAATTACAAGGCACTCGTGGTACTCATACTCTTCAGCAGTATCTATTCAGAATATAACAGAGAATATGTAACTATGCGTCTGAAAAAGTCACGAACGCTGGACTTCAGGTTATGTTGCATCAGTATGCTCGTGAGCCTTCTGATGCAGCAGAGATAACAGACTGTATAAATTTCCGTGTACGGCTGCAGCCGCAAAAATAGGACGAAGACACAATTTTTCTGTGATACTTTCTCAACTATTTCCTTAAAACGTGCGCCAGGTAACAGTAGTCTTCATCCCCTGATCGTGAGGGGCAATTTCGTTAATAACTTAAATATAAGGCGCTATCGATAGATCTGCTTAAATCATTCCAAGTAGGCCGCGGTTTACGATCTGCGCACGATAAGGAGAACATGTACGTGCGAGGAGGCGAGGCGGCTGGATTTCACAGGAATACTGCTACCGTGTCTGAAGATCACATTGAAATATTAGTCACCTCTGCATGGCGTTGATCAAATGCCTTCCATTTTAGGTGCACGAGCTTTATTGTTTACTACCTCGCCGTTTTTATGGAGCACTTGCCCACGGTGGAAGAAAATTTAACGAGAGGAAATCAACCGTAGCTTTTATTAAAGTACTTTCGAGACACTAATAAAGAGCCATTTCTGATATACAGAGAAATAGCATAATTAATTTTGTTCATACAAAAGCTCTGCTTTTTATCGATACCTTTTAGAATAAAATACTGACGTAATGAATGTTTTGTCGTCGCGTATGATTAATTTTTAGATAAATTGATGTGAGAGACGTGAGCCATAATGGCATTTTTTCGTTTGACATATGTTTTTGTGCGCTAGAATCTATTGTAAGTACGGTATATACAAAAACATAGTTTGCTCTCATTTTTTATCTGTATGCACTTTATATATAGTTATTAAGTGTAATAATGTAAACCGGCCATCTGAAATCCACTACTCTAGACTTTCCCATGCGTTTTACTCTTCGTCCATTTTACTCTCGAGAGCTTTCTAATGTTATCTATCCACCTTACATTAAGTCGTCGTCTCGGTCTTTTGTTTTTCATTGCAATCAAACAAACTCGTTGAGCAATTCTCAGTCGTTCGATAGTTTTTCGCTTTATTTGTGAGTATAATGTAATAAAAGTGTCCATAAAATTTCTGCTTGTTATTGTTAGGTTATATTTAATTAGAAATTAATAAATGATCTCTCTGTCTGCGATCTGTTGACTTTTGTCACGAAGTGTATGCACGGTCTCAGCTGAGTGGCTTTTATCAGTTCCACACGAGACAGATATTTTTATTGAAGTTACGTTCTCTGAGTAGTTACAGAGTTAATTCGCAGAACAGTCACAAGGACGGAATCATATGGCTTGAAAACAAAAATAATTGTGGAAATAACATCTAACTGATACACTGCATTGGACTAGCAGGATCATAAAACGCATCTCGATCTACAATGATCAGCCAGAGTATTATGACCATCGATCTACTTTCGTCCAGGCGATCACAGTGTCCCCTGGAGATGAATGACTGCTAGTCAGACACAAGGACGGTTCATGTAGTATCAGTGAGCGTGCTATCCGTGTGCAGAATGGGGAAGACACGCGATCTATCTGGGTTTACTGAGGTGCAGATTGTGAAGGCCCGGAGGCTCTGCACGAGCATTTCGGAAACTGTACGACTTACCGGGTGCTCGAGGAATGCTGTGTGGTGAGTGTCTTCAACACGTGGCGAAACCAAGGTGAAACCACGTCCAGACGTCGTAGGATTGGGCGGCCACCCCTCATTACAGATGTAGGACGTCATAGGTTGGGCAGTCTGGTAAAACAGGACAGGCGGTGAACTGTGGCGGAACTAACATCAGACTTTAATTCTGGGCAGTGTATAAGTATGTCTGAACCCACAGTACACCGAACTCGCCTAACGATTTGCCTCCGCAGCCTACGACCTATGCATGTGCCACCACGAAATCGGGAACTACGACTGAAATGGGCACGTGATCATCGGCTCTGGCCGTTGGTGCAGTGGCAGAGAGTTCCATAGTCTGATGAATCTCGATATCTTCTTCATCATACTGATGGGAGGGCGTGAATCCGTCGTCTTCCAGGAGAACAGCTCCTTGACGCCTGTACTGCGGGACGGAGACGAGTTGGCCGCGGCTTCATTATGCTCTGGGGAACATTCACGTGGGCAGCCATGCGTCCAGTGGATCTCCTGCAAGGCATCGTGATGGTCAAAGGTTGCAGACCACGTACACACCTTCAAGACGATGGAAATGGAAATGCCGTGTGGCTAGAGCCTCCCGTCGGTAGACGGTTCGTCTGGTGCAAGTCTTTCGAGTTGTCGCCACTTCGTCGACTTGCGTGTCGATGGGAATTAAATGATGATGATAACTACAATACAACACCCAGTCCCTGAGCGGAGAAAATCTCTGACCCAGCCGGGAACAGAACCCGGCCCGTTAGGTATGACATTCCGTCGCATTGACCACACAGCTACCAGGGGCGGACCTTCATGACGATCATGTTCTCCAACGGCAGAGGCATTTTTCGACAAGATAATGCACTAACTCACGAGGCCAGGAGCGTGACGGAGTGGTTTCAGAAATACAGTAGCGAGGTCCAATTGATGTGCTGGGTCCACAACTCGTCAGATCTGAAACCCGTCGAACAAATCTGAGATGTGGTGTAAAGTGGCATCAGAGCTCATCGCAACCCTCCTCGGAATTTACCGAAATTAGGCGAATTGTGTCTGTAGATGTGGTACCAACTCCACTCAGCGACGTACCAAGGTCTCATTTCTTCCATGCCATGAATCGTCGCTGTCCGTGCCAGGTGGTCATAATGTTCTGGCTGATCGGTGTATATCTACGCTCTGCCCGTGTGGCGGCAAGTATACTGTTTACCACACTATCTACTTTTTCTGTTTCTCTCACCGGTGATCAGTCGGAAGGATGACTGTCAGTTAATCTTCGTATTAGCTATAATCTATCTGATTTCGCAGGTTTTTCGTGGCATGTGCTAGTGGAGGTGGCGTCGAACCTGTGAAGGAATTCCTGCAATTCACCACAATTCTCTGGCAAAGTGAAAATACATTAGGCGCTGATAGACTTATGGAGTCTCTGCACTTTCCACCAAGCTATATTCCGGTACCACGTGAACATAAATACAGTTGTGGTCTTTGAAAACGCAGAAATGCAAAATATAGCAATAACAAATCTGTTATGTAAGATATAGTGTTTAGTAAGCTTACTTTAACAGCATAAAAGTGTTTGAGTTTTGAAGATGTTCTCTAGTCACAGTACTGATAGCTGTTAACGAGAACAAGTGAAATTAAACTGAACTCACGCTCGGCGGGATTTATGGTAGAGGAGTTACCGCCTAAAGTAATGTCGCCAAAGCGTCGTTCTTGCTTGAGCTCCTCGTCTGGCACTTCACTCCGTGCTCTGTACCTACTGCTATGTTCAGCTTCGTCTTCCATAGTGTCGCTGAAAATGTAGGGAAATTCAGTGTTCTTGATTTCCAGTCTCGTAGAATTCTAAATTACTTGTGTTGTATAGTACCAATTCAGTTAGTTGTTGTCTCTATTCCTTTATTTGAGAAAACTTATTTGTATAAATACAGTGAAGATTACTAATCAAATAAGAGGTGAAGAACAATGAAATAATCCTTATGTGAAGTCAGTTCTCGATATACATTGTCCTGTGATCAAATCTAAATCGTGGCATATTATAAAAGTAGTGTGTATTAGAGATAATTCCCTTTCCGCATTTTCGCTGATTTCTTCTTTACTTTCATTTCGGTTGTTAAGTTACAGGGTACATTCACATGTCAGATGGTTAACTGAAAGTGGGTGTTACCCGTATACTAAAGTAATTCCTATGTTCTGATTTGCCGGACAGGTCCTCCTCGCCCACACTTGATCTCTTAATAGTGCATGAATCCCAACGAGTAATTTTGACGTAAACTGCCTCCTAATATCTAGACTGCTGTTTCAAATGGCAGAAAGTGCGTGGTCCGTTTATTAGGACACTATATTATGAGAGAAAATTGATCCCTAAAGACAGCCGTAATGATGTTTGGTGTGAGTAATTTATGGGCAGCAGATCCACTTACGTCGGCCTCTATAATTCATGACACCCTGCAGCGTTTCTTGTTCTTAAAATTCTATAAAGAAGATATTTTAAACAACACGGCCCTTGGTTGATTTATTTCGATTATTACCATATCAGGCACCAGCCGTTACCTATCCCTCAGGTGTAATGGAGTCATTTTTGTCTATACATACACAAAAGAAGTAGCGCTTGAAACTCCTTCAGTAATATGTTTACACTTCTTCCGTCAAATGTTTATTACATTCGTAATGACAATGATATATGATTATTTATTTATCTAAGTCAATATTCCTTTCTTATGTCTGCTGTTGTGATACTTAATCTAAAAAATGGTTCAAATGGCTCTGAGCACTATGGGACTTAACATCTGTGGTCATCAGTCCCCTAGAACTTAGAACTACTTAAACCTAACTAACCTAAGGACATCACACACATCCATGCCCGAGGCAGGATTCGAACCTGCGACCGTAGCAGTCGCGCGGTTCCGGACTGCGCGCCTAGAACCGCTAGACCACCGCGGCCGGCGATACTTAATCTATCGAACTCCTTATCTTGAGTCAATATGTGAGATCGTCTTGAAAGAAGAATATGTTACCGAGTTACTACATGAATAAATATTAGCCTGCCAAACGCTTTTCTATTATTCACTATTCCATTGTCAACGATGTTAGAAAATTATTTATACCAGTTGTCATCAAGGTCTCGCATTCCTTCTTCTGAAGCGTTCTAACCTAGTTCTTTCAAAAATGTAATGAATAATTGTCTTGGCTCTTTTTTGCGCCCTTTCAAAAATTCCTTTCGTCCAATGATACCATAACCGTCTGTTTATATCGTCGACATTTATCTAGAAACTTCCTGCAGCAGAAGTGGAGCTCCTGGTTCGTTTCTCAGAGAGTGCATGTTCCTCAGCTTACTTTGGGAGTGATAGGTTACCACCACATCCCCATCTTTGGCTTCTAATAGATATGATATTCAGTAAAAGCATGTTGTAGGTCCGGATTCGGCCTTCAACTTCCCATGTTACGTGTTGAGTATATTTACGTTAATTGCTATCGGGCTGTCATTGAAGATTTAGTGCTGCCATTCAGCAAGACGAAACTCTTTTCTCGTGTCAGTGCGACCTCGTAACTAATGCGTTACACAGCTACAATACACTGAGTACATGTTACTGAATAAAATGAAAGTCATTATGAACTACAGACGTTTGAACTGAAATGGAAAAATGTCCCTAACAGTTTCAAAAGTTACCATCGGTTTCTACGAATGTGTGATAGCTGAATAGAATCCAACTCACCTTACAGAGATAATACACCGGAGCGTTTCCAGATTGAAGACTGTCGTCAGCAGTTTTGTCCCATGGGTACATACTACAAATTAAAAAAGATCGTAATTAGCTGCAAAGACTGTCGACGATGCAATCAGTTCTCCAAAACTACTAAAACATGCATAGCAATCGTCATAATATAACATATGTTGGGCAGAAAGCCCTTATCTTTGCTTACAGTTGTCCACATCCGTCCTCTTTCTCATTTCTATAACTGCATAGCAGTCTACATCCACTTCATCAGCTGTTGGTCCTTAGCACGTAAACCTGGTACCAGCACAATCAACTAACAGTAACTGCACTCTGTTCTGCTCGCAGATATACTTTATATGTATGTATGTATGTATGTATGTGTGTGTGTGTGTGTGTGTGTGTGTGTGTGTGTGTGTGTGTGTTTGGGCTTTTGTCACACTCTAATGAAGAGAGATACTGACAAGCGTACGTTCACGCTTTGTTGTGTTCCACACATACCGTTAGAGAGACTGATGGTTTATGGTGAGAGCCTTATACTTCGAAACATGTTAGTTTGTTATGAGGACATTGTAGTAAAGTGTGTTGAATGCTACTAAGCTATACCGATCCTTAACCAATCAATTTATGTGTTAAGATAATTGACGGGATGTAGATATCGATTTTAGTGAGTAAATTTTTCGGAACAGCTGTTGGAACATCTTTCAGTGGTCACAACCTGCATTTTCGTATCATGTTACACGCTTGACTGAATAGTTTCGGAAACGTTACTTTTGGCTGAGTCATCATTCTTAACACAAAGAGAAGAAATATTCTTAATTATTGTCGAATTTTAGCAGTCTACCAAAGGCAGAACACTACAGCAAGCTGAAAGAATCGACTTGTGAATGTCAGGAAACTCACAGTTATAGACATAGGGTCAACAGGAGAAACAGACTTCACGACCGGTTTCGAACTGTTGCAGCGTGTTTAAATTATGGATTGTCTCAATTAGGTCAACTCAAAGTGAAGCTGATACGGGTTGAAGAACTCGAGCAGCGAATTTTTCTCTCTTGTCAAGGTTTACGAGATGATTTGAGGTTGTCTGAAAGAATTCGTATCCCCCGTCGGAGGTTCGAGTGGTGTGTGTGTGTTGCCCTTAGCTTAAGTTAGTTTAAGTTAAATTAAGTAGTGTGTAAACCTAGGCTCCGATGACTTCAGCAGTTTCGTCCCATGGGTACATACTGTAAATTTAAAAAAAAATCGTAATTAGCTGTAGAGACGAGTGCAGTATTACATCCAAAGGCGATGACGTTATGTAGAACAACTCCTTTAACAGATACGAGTGTACAGTTGATTGCAACATGTAATATGCTGAATTCTATATTCCGACATAATTGTCGTAAGGAGTGTGACCATAATATGACTCAAATGTTTATTTGACACTACAATAGCGAAGCCATATTCTCAGTACATAACATTTTTATTTTATTTTTTTGAAAGAAAAATTTTATGTACTGTGACTATGGCTTCACAACTGTAGTGTCAAATAAACATTTAATATGCTGACATTGTATCGTATTTCTTGTTAATGTAGGCCATGAGTGCAACTGTGGCTCAATTAGATGGGGATTTAATCGAAAAGTTTACATTTAAAATATATGTGTTCCGAGAGGAAACTATTTCGTACTGAAGTCAGTGGCGGGTCATAATCACATTTTCACAGTTACCTCGCTAACGGCTCGATCGCAGGCCAGTGTTTACTCTGACTTTTTTGCATCTGCTCTTTCGTGCACATCTGTTTCCCTGTCAATCATAATACACTCTGTTATATGTGATCTTAGAGCATACAGGGTGCGAAATTCAATAAACAGAGCTGCCACCTCTGACAGCAATAGCGGCCCTAATCCCTCTGGGAGTAATGTGTAAATGAGTTTCGATAACAGAGATGGGAATGTCATTCCAAACCTACGACGCCGCGCTGAAAAGTAATACTCAGAATTTTTCATGCAAAAACTCTTGAAGCCTTTGAAATAAAAGAAACTTTACTAACATTCTACATCTAAGTCTTCATGTCTACATATTTATTTCTCAACATAGTCACCCTGATGGCGAACACATTACTCCCAACGAGAGGCCAATTTGTTGATACCGTCACTGTACAATGTTTGACGTTGTTGGCTGAGCCATAACCTCATTTCTGCTTGCACCCCTTCACCAATATCAAACTGAAGTCCTTGGAGATGTCCCTGAAGTTTTGGAAAGAACTGAATATCCGTGGGGCCAAGTCGGAGTGTATGGAGGATGATCGATGGTGTCGGATTGTTGCAGATGTCACACCACTCGTGTGTGGTCCGGCATTGTCACGTTGAACGGGAGATGGGCCATGTATAGAGGAACTCTTCGGATCCCAAACTCGGTTACAGCACGCTGTTTCTCATTCACCGACATAGTCACGTTTCACTCCGCCATGGACGCGCGGGATTAGCCGAGCGGTCTCAGGCGCTGCAGTCATGGACTGTGCGGCTGATCCCGGCGGAGTTTCGAGTCCTCCAAAAAAATGGCTCTGAGTACTATGGGACTTAACTTCTGAGGTCATCAGTCCCCTATAACTTAGAACTACTTAAACCTAACTAACCTAAGGACATCACACACATCCATGCCCGAGGCAGGATTCGAACCTGCGACCGTAGCGGTCACGCAGTTCCAGACTGAAGCGCCTAGAACCGCACGGCCACACCGGCCGGCTCGAGTCCTCCCTCGAGCATGGGTGTGTGTGTTTGTCCTTATCCTTAGGATAATTTAGGTTAAGTAGTGTGTAAGCTTAGGGACTGATGACCTTAGCAGTTAAGTCCCATAAGATTTCACGCACATTTTTGAACACACCGCCATGTTACACGCTGCAATTTGGAGTCCTCTAGCGGCAACTGGCTGTAACTTGCTTTAGCGAAGCAGGAAAGTCAACGGAGTAACATGCATGATATGTAATACCTCAACTTATATTAAGAACAGAATTAAAACTTCGGTGGCATTACTTTTCAATACGCCTTCATATACCAGATGTCATCAATCGTAGCGGCGACCCACGGTCATATGTTTTTATTGTATGTGAGAGCAATAAAACGTGCTGGCCAGGGCAACAGTCGATCACCCTCTGTATCGCGGTAGGTAGGGACAGCACGGACAACGAGTGGCCTTGCGTTATCTGGTTGAAAGTGAACGCCACGGACATCACTTCTTGTAGATATTTATCGAAAATGATATTGTACCACCATCAGCCGCTATGAGCAACCATTATTATTGCTATTAGTTTCGATTATCCCAAATAAGGTTCAGGCAGAGGCATTTTGTCAGTTATAGTATTCGTGTGGATACATTCGTGACGTTCAACCACACTACATAATGTCTAAACCGCAAACTTAGAACCTGATAAATAAAGTCTGAATATTGTTCAGAAGAATCCATTTCGTCAATAATACAAAAATACGTCAATATAATGAACACAACTTTGAATAGTTCTAAATCGTTAGAACACATTTCAGTTAGATGTCTAAACCACGTCTGACCGTTCAGAAATTTCGTGCGTTGTACTGTTGTCTTATTTGATGACACTGGATCTTCTGAACAGAGTTTGGATTTCACGAATCGGGTTGTGATGTTCAGTTTGCGTTTGGACGTTATGTAGAGTATGGTTTAACGTCGTGTATGTATCTACACAAATTCTGTGCCTGTCTTGGTGATGCTATGTGATAACAGAAACCGGTAGCCATAATAAAGGTTTTTAGTAACACCTAACGGTGCCACGGTTCCAATTTTTTTATTTCAAATACTTGCAAGATATACCTGGAAACGTTGGGCTAAATGACCTTTCCTTTCTTTGAGCAGACCCTAGCACGTATTTCGATATTACCGTACCGCACACAACTCAGCCAGAGGACCACCGCCAAACGACTCCCGTGAGAAACCTCGTAAGACCTCGGACGGGGTTTTGGATTGATCTTTTTCTCGTTTTCTTCTAGCGGTGGGGCTCACAGCAGCTCCAGCACTTGGAAGAACAATTGAGGAGGTCTCCCGGGTAGCAATACCGTGGTGGGAATTACTCAATCGTCGGAGCGAACACGTAAAGTAATTTGTCGGCGGAACACGTGTGACGGCTCCAACAGCCAGCACTTAGGCGCCGCCAGCTGCTGCCCTTTCAGAAGGACTCGGCTCGACTCGCTCCTCCTTTTGCGAACATGCGGGAGCGCCGACAACAAGTTGATAGTCTCCGCGCACAGCTTTAGCACCCTGGGAAATGTGTCAGGTGTGCCACGAAATGGACTTTCACACGGCGTCCGATTAACTTTTATAATCTCGGCCGGCTATGAGGCGAGCCTTGGGCTAACTGCGTGCAATATATCGCCCCCGGTCCCCATCACGCTGCTTATTTCACACCTAATGCGTTACACTGCTTGCCTGCGGCTCGGAAATTTCCACAGCCTCTTTCGGGCCCAGCATGAATGGTTCTAAATCGTTTACATTATTAACGGGAACAAAGGTTAGCGCTTTGCAGGCTTATAAATTGCGCGGACGCCGGTACTTGCACTATGAACTGTTCCTACTTTGTACCTAATTACGTCGGTGTGTGGTGATGGGTCTGCTGTTAGCGGCCCGTGACTCCGGCGTCATGTGGGAAGTATTATTTGTAGTAGACAGCGTTGTGAAACTTTCTTCCCTCTAACTCGAACTCGAGAAATCCAAGTACATATCCTGGCATTCTACTAATCGCGAAATTACCCACTTTCACAAATAAGAGCGAAATGACCTCGTTCAACACTACTGCCGTGGATGTGAGAGTTCAATTGGGTATCATAACATGATAGTTCACGTAGGGCATTGCAGGTGAACGCGTATAGAACTCAAAAGTCACTAAAGTCATTAACCTTCTGTCTCGTTGAGATATCTTTTCACTCAGAAAGTAGTGCGTGGTAGCAACTCTATTTGCGAATCATCACTAATGCAATAGGGATCGTTACAAAAACCACTATAAAATTTGACTTAAAAGCTGTTGTCATTGAATTCTAACGAGCAATTTTGGATGGCAAAACGATTTTCTTTTATTGGTTACGATAAAGGCACGTATGGACAAAATGTTTAAGATCATCGTTGAGTATAAGTTACGAAAAGGCGATGATTTTACCTCTAGTGATAATAATAATCATTCAAAATGACCGTCGGCACACCGCCGATAATACCCAGTGATAAGATACAGGTTACAGAATTACGCATAATAATTATGACGCAAGTACTAAAAGATAGCTGGGTTATTCACACACAGATCCACAAGGACGACAGATGCTGCGTAGCTCAAAAGTTGGTGTGCAAACGTGTTTCGACTGAGCTCTTTCTGTGGCCTCAATAGTATTTTTCCGATCTTTCAGAATCCTACTCGAAACGCATAGTTTCTCCAATGTTTACTAAAACTGTAGAAATTCTTGTAAAATAGCTCAAACGATCCGTCAGTTTGAGCAATAGCGGAAGCCACAATTGCCTCGATAAAGGTGCAGATATAATTTAATAATAAATAAATCACTAGCCATGGGTCGAAACTAAGGCGTTATCAGAATCCTCTCATGCACCATTTATCTGAATCCAGTCCACCAAAGCGAGAAAATCAAACTCTTGAGTTTAACCACCCAAAGCTTGGTACAATGTTGGTACGTGTGACCAATCGCTTTCGTGCGCCTCTCAGGACAGGAGTAACTCTACTGCTTCTGAAAAAAAATCTATGAAATATGATTTACTAATTAATGTGATTCTGGGTGGCAGATTTTGGCGATATATATGCTCAACGAGCCATATATGTTACACAAGTTTTTTGCAGTGAATGTTGTTCTGGTTGCCAGTGACGGAAATGGCTAATCAGAATCAGCCAAATACGTTTCGACGTTCCATTCCCGCAAGGCAAGGAAAATAGCTTTGTGTGAGGGATGTCCTAGAAATAACGAATAAACCATACAAGGAAATACATTTTAATTTACAGATGAGAGGGCAACTTTTGTTAATTGTGTACTAAGTTTAAGTTCCAGGTCGCAAACGTTGCTCTGTGTGACAACTTTCTGCATCCACGACATCCTGGAACCGCACTAGAGATGCCATTTCACAAATGTTCGCAGCAGTTTTCGAACGGTGGACTATGGAATGTTCAGTATTAGTGCATCGGCTGTCGTGCATCACTTGAAGATCGAGCAGTGCGTCCAGCGTTCTCAGCCATGGCAATAGCAACTTCTTCAATATTTTGTGGCGCATTTGGCCGTCAGCCTCTCCCAGTAGCAATTCCCAAATCGCCAGTTAATTCGAAATACTGTATGATGTTCTACAACCTCGGTGTTGTAAAAGGACCCCTCCATATTCTTTATCGCTTCTATACTCACTAAGATCAGCAGCACTGTTGCTGTTGTTTTGATAAAACAGTTTTAGGGGTAAAGCCCTGCTGACCTTGTTCAGACAAATGTTGACTGTCTGCAACTGATATGCACACTGATGCTAGTATTTCAGTCCTATGTCCCTGTACCAGCTCTGGCTCTAAACGGCAAGTCATAACACTGACACTACTATCAATGAAAATCCCGCAGCGCTGAGTCTGAACGTCAATCCTATAAAGTTGGGTACTCGTACGATAAATATTTTTACGTCTACACTGGCTCAAGTAGCGAAAGTGTAATTACAGAACCACCCTGTAAATCAAGGGATAACGTTACGTTGACACTGGGGTCGTCGGAAGCAACATCTACCAGTTCCATCTACGTGTCGGTAGTGACGCTATTGTGATTCTTCACTTCCATAGTGGTTCAAATGGCTCTGAGCACTATGGGACTTAACATCTATGGTCATCAGTCCCCTAGAACTTAGAACTACTTAAACCTAACTAACCTAAGGACATCACACAACACCCAGTCATCACGAGGCAGAGAAAATCCCTGACCCCGCTGGGAATCGAACCTGGGAACCCGGGCGCGGGAAGCGAGAACGCTCCCGCACGACCACGAGCTGCGGACTCACTTCCATAGTGCTATCAATACAGTTTCGCAATGCCACCTAGTGAAAAAAGAAGTTTGCTTACGGAATACCGCACCACCTTTGTGACTGAGATGAAATACGTCGTTCTCGACGAGAAGAAATCGCTGTCAGAAAGTAATCTACTTTCGTGCATTGGCCATGGAACTATTCTAGGGCCATTGGAGACCAAAGGTAGAACGTCGTGACAGAGTGGAGGAATGGAAATACTTTGTTTCGACATGCCATGACCACACTATCAATGACTTCAACCGGTCTGTTGGTCTATTAATGCGGACCGCCTGACGAGTATGCATGGACTGGTGTCCCACACACGGCCATGCATCTCGGAATAAGATAAGTTGTATAAAGATCTTAACCGACGGGGACCGGAGACTGGTATCACGACTGCCAATGACAATAAATTTCAAACCTGACATGAATTGCTGCCATCACTAAATGCATGTCTATCTCAATCAGTTTACGAACAGAAATTACGAACTCAACAACGTGCAATGGACATTTGGGGTCGGGTACTTCGCAAAAGGCCATTGCTCTCACAGGTACATACAGCTGCACGTCTTGAATTATTCAAATAACATAGAAGCTGGACAGCAGCTGGCTGGAGATGTGTAGTGAGATCTGACGAATCGCGTGTTTGCCTCTTTTAAAACGATGCGAGGCGTCAAGTGCACAGACAGCTAGTTATGCGTTTAACCCACAACCGTGGAGGCTGGGGCCGGAGACGGTTCTATGATAATTTTGGGGTGTTTTTCATATTATGTCCTGGACCATTCAGATTGCCATAAGCATGAAACAGGGTCTTTTCTTTTCAGTCTTTTCAGTGGTCAAGTGTTGCCCTTTCTTTTACATCTTCATGATGCTGTGAATACTGTCACTATGATGTCGTCACTGCTGTCTTCCAAGATGACAACAACCGTATTCATTGAGGTGCACGCGTACATCGTCCATTCAAAAAGTTCCGAGCCTGATTTTGTTCCTGGCGTACAAGTGATGTAGCTTGAACTGACAAATGTAAACAACGGGTGTGCATTCGAAGAGTCAGTTGTGAGCAGGCAGTGTTAAGTAGCTGGCGTGCGGTAATACTGTGTGAACATTGTTGTGTCACAAATCTAAATGGAGCAACATATGTAAATCAATTGTTCGAGACATTCTCCAGAATGTTTTGAAAAAAAAAGAAAAGCGTGCAAAAGTTTGTCCAGCACATCTTGGCTCCCGAACGTAAACAACATCGCATGGACGCTTGCTCCGGCTTGATTGAAATGCAAGACGCGGACAGTTCTTCTCTGAAAAAAAATTTGCACGGCTTACGAGACTTGGTGTTATCAAGTACTACAAAACGAAAAAATGCAGAAAATCACAGGAAGGGTCGACGCTTTAACGAGATATTTAACATTCAAGCCAATGTGACGTACGAGTTGCCGGCCGGAGTGGCCGAGCGGTTCTAGGCGCTTCAGTCTGGAACCGCGCGACCGCTACGGTCGCGGGTTCGAATCCTGCCTCGGGCATGGATGTGTGTGATGTCCTTAGGTTAGTTAGGTTTAAGTAGTTCTGAGTTCTAGGGGACTGATGACCTCAGAAGTTAAGTCTCATAGTGCTCAGAGCCATTTTAACGATTTGACGTACGAGTTGAACAACACCTACGTCTACATCAATACTCAGCAAAACACCTGAAGATGTGTGGCGGAGGGTGCTACCGCCGTCTGATCCCTCCTACTCTGTTACACTCGCTAATGGCACATGGGAAGAATGATTCTCAGTATGCCTCTATATTAGCTCTAATTTCTCGTATATCTCATAGTGGTATGTGAGAGGAAGTAATATGCCGTCCGACTCTTCGCGGGACGTACTCTCTCGACATTTCAATAGTAATCCTCTCCGTAATGCACAATGCCTCTCTTGTAGCGTCTGCCACTAGAGTTTGTTGAGCCCGTCTGTAACGCTCTCGCGCCAACTAAACGATCCCGTGACGAAACACGTCGCTCTTCGTTGGATCTCCTTTACCTTTTCTAACAGTCTTACCTGGTAACGGTCCCAGAGTGATGAACAACACTCAAGAATCGGTCGAGGAAGTCCGTTGTAAGCCACCTCTTACGTGGATGAGCTACAGTTCCTTAACAATCTTCCTATGAATCTTTCTGGCATCTGCTTCTCCTAGTATTTGTTTCATGTGCTCATTTCACTTAAGGTAGGTCTGGATAGTTACTCCTAGATAGATACTGTTTCCAACAGTTTGTCATCAGTAATGCAGTTGTACAGTAGTGGATTTCTTTTGCTACGTATGCGCAGTATGTTACATCTATTTACGTTCAGGGTCAACTACCAGAGCCTGCACCATTCATCAATAATTCTGCACATCGATACTGTCTTCTGGCGTTGCTACTTTCTTATAGACAACTGCATCATCTACGAACCGTCTTAAAGAGCTTCCGACGGTTTTTACTAGATATTTATACAGGATGATTTATCTGCCCCTACCGATGTTGTTTTACGCAACCCACAATATTATATCGGGCCTTCAAAAACGAAGCGCGAAATTTTGATACTCTCTCGCTCGCTACGCGCAAACTTATTAGTTCCACAGGAAAAAAAAACGAACAGAACCTTTTTGTAGAAAATTTAATGTATTTAAATTTTGTACTGGAATTCGTTTTGGCTAGAGGACCTAGTTTCCGAGTTATTTAAGAAAACCGTACACAAGTGACCTTCAAACGCACCCCCACTTCCATACTCAGGTCCCACCGGTCAGGATTTCTAGTATGTTGTTCATAGCTCTTCCTCCTACCACTGTACAAAATTTTGCGACTGCACGAATTATTTCCCACAGTAGGCCTTTTTTGGTCTTCATTAAGTGGCTTTACCACGCCATTGAGTTAATCGAGCACTTACAAATAGTAAAATTGTCGTTTCTGTAAATTTTACCTCACAATTTGATACATTTCAACAACATAAAATAAACAATTACATAGTTGTGTCCGTTAGGCTTTCTGAGTACGAAAGTACTACGCTTGTATGGGTTAAGTCTGGATCGAATTGTCAGTGGAATTAGTTTTAGCGTAACGTTTGCAAAAGTTGTTTTCCTTTCATTACCCTCATGGGCACTTTTAAATTACTAATGTTAACGAAATAGCCGACTATGCTGGTGGCATAACAGCCTAATCAAGAGAGACCAAAAAAGGTCGAATAATGGGAGTAGTTCTAGTAGTCGGAAATTTTTATACAGTGGTAGAAGGGAGTACCACGAACAACATACTGGAAATCCTGACTGGCGAGGGATGAGTATAGGGGTTGAGGTGCATTTGCACGTCACTTGTATACGTTTTTCTTGGATAACTCGAAGACCGTGGTCTCCTGCGAAAACGTATTCCAGTGCAAAATTTAACTAAATTATACAGGGTGTATTAAAAAGAATCATCTGATTTGGCACGTCTATATTTCTGAAACCAATAAACATAGTCAATGAATTTGGTTTTTTGATGAACGGGAAACTCAAAAAGTTTTTTTTTCATACCTTTTCATGGGTGCTCAAAATGTCCTCCTTGAGATGCACGGCATAAGTCATTGCGGTATTCAAATTGTTCCCAGACTGCAGCGAGCATTTCTTGAGTTACAGCTTCCACAGCTGCTGTTATGCGATGTCTCAGTCTATATATTGTTGCTGGTAACGGAGACACATAAACAGAGTCTTTTATAAATCCCCGCAAGGAATAATCACACACAGTCAGGTCTGGTGACCTTGGAGGCCAGTACTGTAAGGATGAATCACTTGGTCCAATGTGACCGATCCATCGTTCAGTAACCATTTGATTTAAAAATTCCCACACTTCCAGATGCCAGTGTGGAAACCATTAAAAACTTGAGAGTTTGCTCTTTCCAGCAGTAAGTTGTTCACGAACCTATCTCAAACAACATAATAGTTATGATTTTTTTAAAATCAGATGATTCTTTTTGTTACACCCTGTATTTCCCACAGAAAGATCCTGTTCATTTTCTCTGTATGACTGTCCATGAAGAAGGAACAGTATGACAGTTACGTTATGTGGGTTTGCATGAAATCGGACGAAATCTCTCGGCAGGCACCCATACCTGGGGGAGACGGTATTTTCTATGCATCTTTACGTGCTCATTGTGCGTCCAGAATTGAGAAGAGCATCGCGACGCTGTATCCGGGCAAACGAGACACACTGCCCAACACATCTGTCCAATGTTTTATCGGATTTTCTTTGTGGTATCCATTTCCAAACCGATCATTCCTTACTTTCCGAATAGCCCTCGTAGAATACCTGAAGCATCAAGACCACGTTCTTTCTTCAACGAATACTCAGGCAGTCTATAGCACCTCCATTGGTCCACTAAATCACCCCAGCATAATCCCTTAAAATGTTTGGGACTATTTTGAACAGTGGGTGAAATTAACATCCCCGAAAGTTGGTGGCTCTACACAATTTTGTCATCAATGAGCTGCTTCGAGTAGATATGGTATACCTGGAGAAACTTGTTGGCTTTCGTCGTTGCCGAATTTAGACCATTATCAATATCAAGGCTAGAGATGGTCAGACACGGTGTCAGCGCGATGTCTCCTGGGGATTATCAGTTTTTTGTCCAGTGTGCTTAGAAGGCATATGAACTTCGATTCAAGTAGAATCTCGGATAGCCACGCGGTCTTGGCTAATAAAACAGCCGTAGCAACGTCGGTAACGACCTCGTTACGAACTAGACGTGAACTGCGTATCACCCACAGACCGCACTGGGGAGCTAAGAATGCGAGGACAAAAACGTTCCAAAAGCCGTGTGGTCACAGAAAGAGACTAAAACGGCCGGTGTGTGGGAAAGATGATGCTGCGGCGGCGACGCGGACGGATTAGGAAATCAATCGTGGCTCCCGGAGTGGGCGCCGACAGCGACACAATCGTGGCGCAGCGGCTGCGCGTTGCGTGGCGAAGGCGGCCGTGCGTAGACGAATACACGCGTGTAGGCGGCCGCGGCAAGGCACACGCACACGCGGGCGAACGTGTCGAAACGGAGCGCCGCGCAGCATTTCAACGAGCCGCGCTAGCCCATTAAATCGAAGGCAGACCATAAAGCGCCTGTGTACATACACGTAATGGGCCTTATCACCGCTTCGTGCGGCGAAAGGGTCCTGGCGTGCTTTGCTGAGGGCTACCCCGATACCATCGGCCGGACTATTAGCAACCGTACCCAAAAACTGGAGGTAGCATTTAAGACTTATCTTCCGCTGCATAAAGATGATTTACATAACTACGTCTGTTTGTACGCACTTACGTCCTATCGCCGCGCAGGTGAGGCGAGGGGGACACTGCAGTCGTACAGCGCGTGGAGGGAAGAGTGGAGATTGAACTGACGACACCACACGCGTATATCTCTATACCGGCTTCTCCGAACTACACCGAGTCGCGCCGAATGCATCTCCTGGGGTTTTTACATTTTTTCAAAGATACATCGCGTATTATTAGATGTCAGAGATGGATATAACCTGTACTGTGGACGAACAACCTTGAAGTATGGGGATGTTTCTATCCAGAGTAATTTGATGTGAGACGATCGCATGAATCCAGCCCTGAGGAACGCAGATGCTACACTCAGATTTACTGGAAGCTAAGGTTGTGTAATTCCCGCTCGAAAGAGATTGATTAAATAGACCTCACTTGATCACCTCCATCAACTTACCAACTTGGATTAAGGGGGCATCACTCTTTGAGCGCACGGAAAAAAGCGCGAATTTCGTGATTTTTTAAGCTAAAATAACAAGTAATGCTAAATATGATAACATAGTTTTATTCCTTACACTTTTGTCTTTAAGAAATCATTTTGGTGTATGAACGCTCTTTGTAACCGCTGCACCAGGTGGGAGGGACCCTTGCAGCCGAATCAGTGTTCATCGGTGGGAATTCCCGAAGCCCTCCTGTTAGATCTGTAACAAAATAATTTTGTACAATCCATTTTCAACATATTTTCTAGCGGAATACGTAGGCTAAATGAAAAATATTAAGTTATGAAAAAAAAGGTGCAAATGGCTCTAAGCGCTATGAGACTTATCATCTGAGGTCATCAGTCCCCTAGACTTAGAACTACTTAAACCTAACTAACCTAAGGAGATCACGTACATCCATGCCCGAGGCAGGATTCGAACCTGCGACCGTAGCAGCAGCTCGGTTCCAGACTGAAGCGCCTAGAACCGCTCGGCCACAGCGGCCGGCTAAGTTCTGACAAAATGCTGATGTGTTGAAACAATAGTCATTTTCTCCGCCCACAAAATCGAGACAAAAGCGTGCACCGAAATTAAACTCTTGAAGATATCGCAAAACGGTTATCACGTTAGAATGCCGGCATCAAATTCCGATCAAAATCATAAGCACTGTTCTCAAGTTATGTTTGCCACCAATTTGAAGGACACGGTTGCGAGAAAACCACATTTAAAGATTTGGGTTACATTTTTTCTAGGTAAGTTAAACATGCTTCTAGTCAGCGATCTCTGCATCATACAGTAATGCTTCCAGATCCAAAAGGAGGTCCCCTTCTATCTTCGTGGCCATGGTGTTCCTGCGGGTCTATTTGGCAGCTTCTGTCATCCGCTGCTCTTCTCGCACGATACGCTTTTCATCCGCTTTTGTGTAGCAGTTGTAACAAGCTGGTTCGTTCTCAAGTTCGAGCACGTCCACAATTTCCACAATGCCTGTTAAGCCATCATTGAAATTATATGTCGACTATTTCTTCCCGTTGTGAATGGTTTTCGGAAACACTTTTTCACAAATCGCTTTGTTACTCGATAAGAGTTTCTGACTAACTTGGGACAAACACTACAATCAAGTCGACACCCCAGAGAATATTTTAAGCAATTAAAAATAAATCGATTTTTTGGAATTTTCAGAGAGGACTAAGTAAGTGAAGAAATAGAAAACATGTCTAGGAGCGCTGCACGATTCGTCATGGGTATATTTAGCCAATCGGGGACGTTGCTTATCGCGGAGAGCCGTTCTCACAGACTTCCAAGATTCCACCTTCCAAAAAGAGTAAAGGGCGTGATTTTCTCCAACATATTTCCCGCGTAATCACGACGTGCTAAAAAAAATTAAATTCCGACTCACGCAGTAGGGTACAGACAATATTCCTTCCGCGTTCCGTCAACAAATGGAATCAGAAGGGGCGGAAAAGAAAGTGTAATGCCTTGCGGGATAGAAATGTACATGCTTACCGTGGCTACATGTAGACAGACCTAGAGACGGTCAAACTTCGCCGTAATATCAGTGTCTGTAGCCATTCTTATTTATCTGTTATCAGAACAGCACAACGGGAACACTAGCTCCCATGAGAACAACATTCTGCCTGTTCTTTCACTGTATTCGGTACACAACTTTCGCCCGAACAACTTACCTAAAGCCACAGTGAAATAATTTTCCAGTTTCGAAAGAAAGTTAATGCTTCACCTCCTTCCACAACAGAGTTCTGTTATCTGCAGTTCATTGTGCTTTATCTGGCACGACAAGGGTCCACAGAGCACTATTCTAAAAGTCTCAAGTTTCTGAGCCAACACCTTGGATCTTCTGTCATGTTTCCTCTTGTTGAGATACTACGAACGCAGCTTCAAAGGTACTGGTACTATTCTAATAACTTTCGTTGTTTCTTATTGATGTCATTACTGCCTCTTTCCCTTTTATTATTCGTGTTCTAGCTGAAACTTTTATCACAAGTTTTCCGTAATGACCACATGTATTAAACCGAACTGAAAGGCAGGAGGAGTTCTGTGAAGTTTGGAAGGTAGGGAACGAGTTACCGGCGAAAGTAAAGCTGTGAGGGGGGCTCGTGAGTCGTGCTCGGGCAGCTCAGGTGGTAGAGCACTTGCCTGCGAAAGGCAAAGGTCCTGGGTTCGAGTCTCGGTACGGTGCATAGTGTTAATCCGTCAGGAAATTACAAGAAATTTTCTGTTCGCAGTCTTTTATTCGGTGTAAGAAAGGGCCTTAAGGTGATAATCTTGTCTTGCTTTTTATGACAATGAGTATGTAAAAAGTAACCAACAAGAGAGAAATACAAACCGTTGACTGAAATATCGTTTATTGACGGAAATAATTATTCGGAATTAAAGGATTCTGAGAAATTGGATTAATTTTTTGTTAGTACTGCGGTAACGAAGTTGTTGTGATATTGGAGATAAAATTTCTGCAATCCATGCTGAATAATTACCGTTCTCACAGATTCAGAGATTAAGTGACGTCGCCGCTTTCCCAGCAGCTAGCTACTCATTGTATAAGGGCAGCCAAATGAAAACGAGACAGACGGAAAAAGTAAGTAAATTGTTTATTATTTCAAAAGAAATAATCGTAACTGTTAATCAATTTATCCCACTGTGAGACGAGGCCGTCAATGCCTTCATGGAGAAATGTTTGCGGTTGATTACGGAATCATGACTGGACTCAGGCGTGCACCTCTTCGTCCGAAGTAAATCGGCAGCCAAGAATGTCTTTATTCAGCGCTCCAAAAATATTACATTAACGGCGATTACTTGTGAAATAATAACGAGCTTACTTCCTTTTTTCCACCTCTCCTTTTCATTTGGCTGTCCTTCATACATGATGCAACGTGCCTGTAAATACTCATGTCACTAATGGCACAATAAAATTTCTAATAACATTATAAAGCGACTGGTCGCAGTTTCCATTTAAATCATATGGTAATGAAAATTAATTATTAGTTATTTTAAATCATCCATATGATGGAGGAATGTCGACGATTGTTTCTTATCAGATAATAATTTTATTTGCAGTCATTGCCGCAAACATCTTTTACGGCTATTACCGAACTCGACACTTGAGTCGAAAGAGAGAAGTGTTGCTATGCCTTTAAAACAAAAGCCTTAAAGAAAATCAGGCTAAAAAGGGGGTACCGGCAATGAAGAACTATGGCACTCACCTTATATTCATTTCTGACGGCTCATGATCCAAGTCATGTCTCACGACGGATAGTAACTTACAAGAAGTGGCTATAAGGTGGCCGCCATATTTCTTGATGATCTTTCTCTCCGTAGGGTAGGCTATTTGAAGATGATGCAGCTCTCTAACCTGGCAATAGCTGTTAAAGTTGTAGAATCGTAACTGCAAATGACGTTGTTTTGTATTAACCAAAAAGGTTCTTTTTAGATTTCTTCAGATTTAGTAACTGACTTTGCTGGACTGTTGTCTGTATCTGGTACTTCCGTATTTTTCCTTTCAGTTTCTCCCCTCACTTTGCTTAAGTCTGTTAATTTGCGTCGTGCAGCCATAATCACGTTGGACACCTTTCCATGTGAATCATCTGAGTACAAATGACAGCTCCGCCAATGCACTGCACTTTTATATCTTATGTACGCGACTCTGTCGCCATCTTTATATGTGCATGTAGCCATCTCATGACTTTTCTCACCTCAGTATATACACGGGATGTTTCCATAACAGCGTGCAAAAATTTAACAGGATGTAGTGGATGATACAACGAACAAGTGGAGATAGGGAACGTGGGGTCGGAGAAGCCAGCTTAAGGAGATAATAGGAATAAAATCATATTACTGCGTACTTCTTAATTTACATTGGTTATAGTTAACTGCAAAAGTATGTTGGGGCCTCCAAGACTCTGCAGGAATCACCCCAACAGTGTTTTATAATCTGACATTAAGAACCCTAATTGCATAACACAAAACGCAATGGGTAGTTTCTAAAACAAACTATCTATCAGAACGATCTGACTTGCACTAGTAAATCAGGAATTACCTAACGTCTGCAGGTCCTACTGAGGCATGTTTTTTGGCACGTAGGTCAGTACGTACAGAGGGTGTCCAAAAGAATTTAGCTGTGAGAGGAGTTTCATGTGTTACATGCAGAAGTGTCAGAATACACCGACAAAAAAAATCTCAACATCAAAAAATAATTATGTAGAGTAATGAAATTTCAGGAATACATTTTTCTAGATAATATACTTAATTGATTAATATTGCAAGATCACAGGTTAACGTAAGCGCGAAATAAGCCATTGAAAATGTGAACTGCTGGTACCTGCTGTTGCTGCCGGAATATTGAATACAAGCATGTAAGCGTGCAGGCATTGCTTTGTAGAGGTGCCGGATGTCAGTTTGTGTGATGGAGTTCCCTGCTTGTTGCACATGTTCGGTCAATACAGGGACGGTTAATGCTGCTTGTGGATGACGCTGGACTTGGCGTCCCATATGTGCTCGATTGGAGACAGATCCGATGATCGAGCAGGGCAAGGCAACGTGTCGGCATTCTGTACAGCATGCTGGGTTACAACAGCTGTATATGGGCGAGCGTTAGCCTGTTGGAAAACAACCCTTGGGATGTTGTTCATTAATGGCAGCACGGTAGGTCGAATCACTAGACTGGCGTACAAATTTGCAGTCAGGGTGCGTGGGATAATCACGAAAGTTCTATGGAATCACATTATAGGCGCAAGTCCAGTGTGTCTAGCTCGCGTCTAGGTTGGTTACAGGCTCTCAACTGGCCTCCTCCTAACCAACGTCCAAGCGCCAGAGTCACCAGTGGCACTGAAGCAGAACCAGCCGTCATGACAAAACACACCAGACCTCCGCCTTCAGTGGTGTCAGGCTCTCGCTTGACACCACTGAAGTCGCAAATGGCGGTGGCTGTGGGTCAGTGGAATGCACGCTGCAGGGTATCTGGCTCGAAGCTGTCCTTTGTGACAGTTCATTGTGTCACAGTGGTGCCACTGCTGCTCAGTTTGCGGCTGCAGATGCAGCATGATGTGCCACAGCCATACGGCGAACACGATGGTCTTCTTTGTCGGTAGTGCCACGTAGCCGTCCGGAGCCCGATAAAGGCATCTTTGTCGTCTTAAAGGCAGTTTTGATTAACATCAACTCACAACGTCCAATCTCACTACCGCTTCTAACAACCCTACCATAACAAAGGTCATAATTATGATTGTAGTGTTGCTCACGCTGCTAAATTTTGCATTCTCTGGGAACAACAAAGTTATATTATGTGGCAGGTGTCATAAGAGCACAGTTAATAAAGTCATTTCTTGAAATAATGGATAAACTAGGCACTCATCTTTTCGTGTTCTCACGCTGGTCTCGTTGTGAACTCATGGCTCAATCGTCGAAAATCTAGGTAGTGATGATTCCAAGCTCGGATGCAAAGAGTCCTAGGTGTTATCCTGCGATATTCAAAAGTTTTATAGATGTGTTTCATAAACCATTCTTGAAGATTAAACTTTTGCAAATTAGGACAATGGTGATGTAAAAAAAGTAATCAGCACTCCGAATTTAAGTTACGCTTCTTTTTATTACTTTTGTTGCAATATCACGTAACTCGTTCCAAAACATCACTTCACAATATAAAACATACTTGAAAATATCTTCCTCACTGTTAAAGTTCACATTTCATAAACTGACTACAATTTGCGTCTTTTTAACATGACGACCAAAGCTTGACTCTCTAATAACCGCTTACGCGCCCAAAAATCAGAGTTACAAGTACGTCAATGATCATAGTGACAAAAGAAAGAATACACATAAGAATAATATAATTGCAATATATACATATCGATGTATCGAAGTACCTCTATATTAATGAAATCAAATCTGAATGTTGTCACAGAAATATGTTATCTATTTTACAGAAACACAGTAGAATATTGCTGGTATCGAGAGGTTGAAGCCGGCCGCGGTGGTCTAGCGGTTCTAGGCGCTCAGTCCGGAGCCGCGCGACTGCTACCGTCGCGGGTTCGAATCCTGCCTCGGGCATGGATGTGTGTGATGTCCTTAGGTTAGTTAGATTTAAGTAGTTCTAAGTTCTAGGGGACTGATGACCATAGATGTTAAGTCCCATAGTGCTTAGAGCCATTTGAACCATTTTGAGAGGTTGAAGTGAGGTGCCGTAATGGTTACGTAATTCAAGCAAACCACATTTGCATCCTCATAGTGGCGCTACTAGCGTCACTCTCATGCGAGTGGTGCGAAGTTTCGATACACATCATCTTTCAGATGTGGGAACACGCCTACAAACTTTCGTTTATGTCGCACAATTCCTTCTTGGTTTTGCGACTTTTTTTTCTGTCAATGTAGTTAACCCAACAACCACTATTGCATCACAGCTTGGTACTTATTTTATTCTGTACTTAAAGTGACATTTCCGTCTTACGAAAGCTGAGCATCGGCGATGAAATTAATTGAGCCAGAAATTTCATTCCTCATGGGGGTGAATGATAAGTAGAATCAACATGAGGACAAATTTTAGTTGGAAAATCTTAATTTCTACGGTGTAGTCTACATCTTACTTATGAAGTTGGCGCACTGCCCATTTGTATGGTGCTAAACCTTACAAAAATCTGATGTTCCCACCACCAGTTCCTTAAGGTACATTTTCGTCAGTCACTGCCGTTATCTGCGTTTTAAAATCAGACTAATTAACACTATCTGAATTTCCAAAGAAGTCGCTTTTATGGTTTGTACTTTCCGCAGTTACTAGTTTCGAAATATGAATTTTGACGTCACGTATGCCAGTTTGGACATGGATTCCACACTAACGAGGGCATGTACCTACCCGACGCAAACAGAGCACTAATTTGATTGATGCTTAAAAAGTAAAGAGAAATTATTTTCATGTTTTGGATATACTAGCAATGCCTACAGTTAAAGAAGGTTTATCCAGATTCAACAAAGTCCAAATTAACTGCGATTTATATGAACAGCATAATTAAGTTATTGCATCAGTCCAGGTTCTTAAATTGCTTAAATGCACGGTTGAGAATCAGTTTAGTTACAATACCGCAGCTGGTTACTCCCTTTCATCATGCCTGTCGATAGCAAATACTGTTACAGTGCCGTAAGAATGTCGGCTCTCAGCTAAGGCGGAAGTAAATGTCTCACACAAATAACTCAATGAGCACCGCCATTCGAGTTAATTTTCGCGGCTAGTTACAATGTGCCATTCAGTCAGAGCGCTCCGCTACCAATCAATCGCAGCATAAGAAACTAGAGAGACGGCACTCGTTCGGTTAACGTCCTTAGAGTGGAGCATGGAGCAGTCGTAAAATTTTACGCTTATTACCTGGTTTAATGCCCGTAAGCCGTGCGTGTATGTACATGTAACTGCATTCTGCGATACGAATGCGGCTGTGCGAAGGCGTGCTAGTCTGCTCCAGCTCGTAATAGCAAGAACTGCTAATACGTAGGATATATATGCCGTCCCTGGTATACACTGAAATCCGTTGCAACACAACGTTGCAAAATTCGTCAGACGTTAGTGAGAGTGTAACAGTCCAAAAATTCGTTTTACTAATATGTTGTTCCTTAACGTATTGCCGGAAGAAAGTTGTATCTTGCTTGGAAAGTCTTTCATCGCCAAACATTTCGTCATACAGTGGAAACAACTGCTTTATTGTCCTTTACAAATCTTTAATATCGTCTTCTCGCACGGGTGAGGTTGGGATGACAGTCATCTGACAAGCCGCTCTTCGCCATAGATTTTACAAACTGACTACAGATATTTTTCCTTTTAAAAAGTAAGGCACGGTGGCGATGAAATATTTGGTAACATTTTGGTTACTTGTCATATGAGAATGGTGTTTCGAGGGATTCTGGTAACTGTAGGATAGGAATTTTCATGGGGATATGATTGATGCACGGAATCTTGTTCGGATGTAATACTTACAGGGTAATAGTTATTGAACTAGAAAAAACCATAAATCACTTACAAACTACTGCGTGCACATGCTTTATTCAACGTTTAAAAAGTCACTACGTATATTCGAATTTAGGTTATGACATGTTCGATATGGCTGCCATCATTGGCGACGATGTGGCGCAGACGAAAAGGAAATTCTGCATGACTCTCTGAACTGTCGGAACATCGATGCTGCGCGGGATTAGCCGAGCGGTCTTGGGCGCTGCAGTCATGGACTGTGCGGCTGGTCCCGGTGGAGGTTCGAGTCCTCCCTCGGGCATGGATGTGTGTGTTTGTCCTTAGGACAACTTAGGTTAAGTAGTGTGTAAGCTTAGGGACTGACGACCTTAGCAGTTAAATCCCATAAGATTTCACACACATTTGAACATCGATGCTCTCGATGACCTCCTGAATGGCTGTTTTCAGCTCAGCTATGGTTTTGGGGTTTTTGTTGTACACCATGTCTTTAATACAGCCCCACGGAAAGGAGTCGAATGTGTTCAGATCCGGAGAATATGAGGGCCAATCGAGGCCAATGCCAGTGGCCTCTGGGTACCCCAGAGCCAGAATGCGGTCAGCAAAGTGCTCCTCCAGGATATCAAACACTCTCCTGCTTCGAAGGGGTCGAGCTCCGTCTTGCATGAACCACATGTTGTCGAAATCGGGTTCACTTTGGATAATGAGGATGAAATCGTCTTCCAAAACCTTCACGTATCGTTCGGTAATCACCGTGCCATCAAGGAATATCGCATGGATTATTTCGTGGCTGGACATTGCACACCACACAGTCACCCGTTGTGGGTTAAGAGACTTCTCGATCGCGAAGTGCGTATTCTCAGGCCCCCAAACGCGCCAATTTTGTGTGTTGACAAACCCATTCAGATGAAAGGGTGCTACGTCGCTAAACCAAACCACACTAATTCCCATCATGCCCCGCGGCCAACCGTGCAGTTTGAAAGTCTTAACGCAAATCGTTCAGAAGTTATGACAATTTTATTTCATATAGTTCAATAATTGTCACCCTGTAAGTTGAAATGCGAGTGGTATGGTGAATGGGTTTCAGGGGTGGTTAGGAAATTAGAGGGGAGGGACAGTTCTGTTGGCGCTCCATTACTATTGGAAGAGTGGGTTTTGGGAGTGGGTAGCAAGAACATTGACAATAACTAATATGAAGAACTACTTCAACAATGCTGCCAATGCTGCCACTAGATCAAGGACATTTTGATCTGAAGATGGTTATTGAACCGAAACAGGTCACCAAGTATACCGACAAGTTTTTCAAGCTTTAACTGTTAACTGGTAGAAGTTATCACCAGTGCTGTCAACGCTGCAATCCACGAACGACTGAGTCGAATGTCATAAGTGAAAATGGGACGATTTCACTCATTTTTTAAAATAATTTTGTTCATTGGGAAAACTTGCTCTCCCATGATACAGCCTGCAAGACTCAATAAGACAGAATAAAATTTCTGAAATGTAGTTTCTCACAGCTATAGAAGGTTGCTGGAGAGCAGATAAAGTAAAAATTGCTGAACAAGGACGGTAGTAGGTGTGCTAACAACAGAGGAAATGACACTGAATAAAATGAAATTGAAAGAACGTACTCTACGTTGGAAATCGGAGAATAAGATGCAGAAACCGTAACAGGTTGTCCTACACTAACCTGGCAAGTCAGAAGAAAAGAAATGATGGCACCACAAGTAATTCCAAATATCTGACACAAATTTTTGGATATATTGAATATTTCCAAGTTTTCTAGACGCTTTTCTATCTTCTTTATGGTTTATTAATAATGACCGTCTTTTGGTTATATCACAAATCAAAAATGCGCCCACTCAGTGAAAAACGGTGGTCTCTGTTATTGTTCGCACGTTGCGTAGCTGTCTGCTTTCCATGTAGAGCGCGAGCTAACCGGATTTTACTGAAGGTCTGTTGTGAGAGGGCGGAGTTATACTCCCGCCAACAGGTTCCCTCTTCCTAATTCTAGCGGCCGTTGTTGCTGTGCGAGCATAAAAGAAGCGCTCGCTCATTATTTTTCATTTTGAATTTCATTTCGGACAAGCGACAAGCACCGTCAAGTTTCTCTACATTGTTCAAATCGTCTTTGAATGCAGCTTGCAATACGCCTCGCTGGCAGACGCCAGTGTGCGGCATTATTGTAACAGCAATGAGCGCCTTGTGCACAGCCCGAGACTCACTTTACTCCTCCCGGAACGTATCGACAAAGCGTTGTTAACAATGGCCTCTTGTCACGTTGATTAAGTGTGATATCGTTGTTTGCCATAAGTGCTTACTGCTTCCATAGGTCTGTACGAAGCCATTGCTCAAATGACTAACCTACACGCCCGAGCGGGATTGTAACAGCACTGAAGCGTTTTTACCAGCGAACTCTCTTTCTGTAATTTATTACGATAAAAATATACTGTTGGCGTGAAAAACGAATAAAGAGACAACGCTGTCCCCCCGTGTCAACAAACAGGGAAGGGATTTGAATGTGACTGGGGTCATCTAATGTGGGACGTGCCACAGGTCCTGTTCCGGTTTCATTGCATTTCTTGATATATTTCACTCATCTGGCTGTAAACATTCCAGATGATTAAAAAAATTCTCTTTGCAGCTGACACAGTTTTCATTGTGAATTTAATGTAAATTATCTAGGTAATGAGGTTGTCGGTATCATCAGCACATGACTTTCAGAAAACAGATTAATACTTAATTGCAACAAAACGCATTGCACACTGTTTCTGAAGTGAAACTCTAGTAAAAGTAAAATTTTATTTCCAAAAGTTGGTGAAACCGGCAGGTTTAAATTCTTAAGAGTGAGGGTAGGTGGAACGCTTTCGTGGAAGTGTCACGTTTAAAGTTTGTGCAGAAATATCTCCATATAAAAATAATTTTCACTGTCTCTGACAGTAAAACGGGAAGGTTGTTTACTTTGGTCACTTTCGCTCTATTATCTCCTATGGTGTCGTATTTTGGGCAGCTCTGTGCACTTATCACAAAAATTCTTATCCCAGAAAAGGGCGGTCAGGTAGATCTACTGTGTCAGTACACGAACTTCGTACAGGCAGTTCTTTACATGTCTCGGAATCCCAACTGTGCCATCATTGTACGAGCCCGTGCTGAAAAGTAATGTCTCCGAATCTTTTATGTGAAAACTCTTAAAGCTTCTTAGATAAAACAAACTTTATTAACATTCTACATCTTTATTGTTCATGTCTACATACTGGTAGCCCTCTGCCGCTAGAGGGTTCCATATTGTAGTGTGTAACATGGCTATTTCTAACGTAGCTATGCTGATGCATGAGAAACAGCGTGCTGTAATAGATTTTCAAATTATAAGAGTTCGTCCACAGATGGAGCACCTTCCCACACCACACACGAGCGCTGCGACATCTGCAACATCCGACGCCTTGAGTTCACTGTCATCGATCACCCTCCATATAGTCCCGACTTGGCCCCATCCGATTTTCTCCGTTTCCAAAACTTAAAGAATACCTTCGAGAACTTCTGTTTGACAGTGATGAAGCCGTGCAAGCACAGACGATGTTGTGGCTCCGTCAACAAAGCCAAACATTCTACAGTGACGGTATAAACAAACTGCTCTCTCGCTGGGAGAAATGTCTTTGTCGCTAGGGTGACTATGTTGAGAAACAAATATGTAGACATGTGGAACGTTAATAACGTTTCCTTTATTTAGAAAAGCTTTAAGAATTTTCGCATAAAAAAATCGGAGGTATTCCTTTCCAGCACGACCTTTTACACATAACACATCGTAAGATTTGTTGTTGACAATATCGACTCATTCAGAAGAAAACACAATATTCATTAAGTGAATTAATTAATTAAAACTGAAAAACAAAACTATGTGCACTATTCATCAGGTTTCGCTTTCAATAGGCTTCCAGCAGGACTGCAAAAATAAGTGATGAAACACGAGTCTTCACATCTGCGTTAAAAGTTTCTTTGCGGCATTCTCCTTCTGTTCGGTACAGAAGTTCTTTGCAGTAGTTGAAAACTGTTCTTATTTATTTGTATACTGTTTCACACTAGTTTTCATATTTTATTAATTATTTAGTTTCTTCCGTTTACAATTTTTCTAATCTGAACTCTGTAAAGTATGCACTGACTAATTCTATCAACTAGAGCTCGGGCTCTCATGGTCCCCCTTGAATATGATAAATAAATAGATAAAATAACATATATTGATGTGCGGTACCTGTGAACAACGGACCGTTGTTTGACACCCCATCCGACCGTGTTTATCTAAGTTTCCCTATGTTTACCCTAACATTACTAAACTGCATCTAGAATGGATCTTTAAATTGCGCAGGAAACAGGCCCATCAGTAAAGGAACGACGATTAAATTTAACATCCTGTCGACGACGTTGTGAACTGAGATGAAATACAAGCTGACGTCGAGCAAGGATGGGGAATGGAATCGGTCGTATCCAAATCAAAGGTACTGTCTCAGCATATCTCTTAAGCGTTTTACAGAAACCACTAAATAAAAAGTATGAATGGATGGACGAGTAATCGAACAGCCGTCGTCCGAATACGCATTTTGTGTCTTACCTTTGGGCCACGTCGTGTGGTATTTCCCGTCATGGTTCTTGTATGATCTGACCAGTGTGTTACATTGAAACGTAGTAAGGAGAACAGCCGAGGTATCGACTTGAAGTGATGCAGAAGTGAGGAACGTGTGTGGACCATGAGCTCCTGTCAGTGAATGAGGTGCTCCACTTTCAACGATTGTATTAATTCTGAGCGTAGTACTCTGCATTCGGAAATAATGTCATTTGCATTTAATTCGTACAGGTTACTCCAATGATGGTTAAAATTATTACCCACAATTGATAAAAATCTCCAGCCAGCTCTGCCGGCAAGTTGTTTCCCGCTTATTTCACACGGTGGACGGGACTCGAATAGAACTCTTACGTTTCTGTTTAACCAGCCTGGTGGATCACTGTGAGACCTGGAAGATATTAAACGTCTTTGTGTGCATTGACAAGGAAAGTACTGTGACGTTACTTGTGAATGAGTTCACTTGCCGTTCAGAGAGAAAACGTTGAAGTTTCTTAGGAGAGTTCTGAAATGGGAGCCGAGCGAGATGGCAGATTGATAAGGTAGTGGATTTGCAATTGAGGGGCCGTCGGATCAAACACTTGTCTGGCCATACATGTTTAGACTTCCCGTAGTTTCTTTAAATCGCTTGATACAAATTCCGACTTTGTTCCTTTTTAAAGGTCGCGGCAGATATTCTGGCCCATCTTTTTCCGATCGTAGCTTATTCTCCGTCTCCAGTGACTTCCTTAAAACGTAATGTTCATTCTCAATGACGACGGTTAATGAAGATTCCTATAAAATCGGAAATTGGTTCAGTAAATGAGAATTGTAGATTAAGTGCTTAATGAGCTTGATTTAACAATAAGTGAGAGATTGAGAGATAACGTAAATGCTCTGCTTAGATATCATGAATCTGACATTATTTATCTCTCAGTCCATAATTTACACTGCGAAGGAACACAAATGTTTTCTTCACAGGATTACATCTTGGTTTCTACTATGGGATTATTTGGTGGTGGTTAGAGTGGTCTTTGATGCCGAACGTAAAGTTTCATTAGGTACTGATATGTGCATTGAACAAGTATTTGAGGAAAATAGTATAATGTTTGGCCTTTCAAGGAAAAACTTCTACTTGTACCCACTTGTTATACAGTAGTTTTCAAGTTTACAGAAGTTGTTTACATTGGTTTAAAGTTTCTCGCTGTGTCGTGTTTCTTGTACTTATACACTGCCTCAGTTATCTTGTGTTTTCGTTTTTCTAATCACCATTCAGTGACTTTTGCACATTGTTTCTCGTTCAGTGATGGAATAACTCTTGGTCATACGATCCCACGAAGCTTGAAGAACTAAGTCAATGACAACATGAACTTTTATGTAGCGCTGCCGAGGATAGTGAACCAAGTTCAAATAAGAATGCGCTGTTTGGTGTCATTTAGCGATTGCTATTTTGTTAGACAGAAGCACATGGAAAATTACCGTTTGCGTGAACTACCATATACGTGTATGTGGGAAGGCAAGTCATTCATAAATGTGACTTAAAGCCAGAAGGAGCAGCGTTCAAATTAACCGAAACTTTACCGTATCACCTGAAACGAATGTCGAGATGGTTTGATCCCCAACTATACGGCCTCCTCCCTATGCAGCTGAGACAGTGGTGACCTTGGTTCAAATGGCTCTGAGTACTATGGGACTTAACATGTCAGGCCATCAGTCCCCTAGAACTTAGAACTACTTAAATCTAACTAACCTAAGGACATCACACATCCATGCCCGAGGCAGGATTCGAACCTGCGACCGTAGCGGTCGCGCGGTTCCAGACTGTAGCGCCCAGAACCGCTCGGCCACTCCGTCCGGCGGGACTTAACATCTGAGGTCATCAGTCCCCTAGAACTTAGAACTACTTAAACCTAACTAACCTAAGGACATCACACACATCCATGCCCGAGGCAAGATTCGAACCTGCGACCGTAACGGTGCCGCGACTCCAGACTGAAGCGCCTAGAACCGCTCGGCCATCTGCGGCCGGCTGTGGTGACCTTGGTGTCGAAGGCACGCCAACTCCTAAAAATCCCCTCCGGCAGGATACTGATACTAGGTAACATGTTATACCCATAAAAAAAGGATTCGCATGGGAATGGATGTTCCGAACTTCCCACAGGGCTGCTGTAAGCTACAGTTTCGGTGTAGGCCAGGGTAAAAGAGTCGCGTTAGTGTGTGCGAACCTGGCGACGCAGCGGGAAGCTGTGGCAGGCAGGCATGTTAACAACAGCACACACGGCGGCCCCTCCGACCACGCGCGCTGCGTCTGTGTTGTCATGCCGGCAAGCCGTCTCCGGCGTGACAGTATTGGGCAATTTGATGGCCCATGGAATCTTAACCTCTGTAATTACGAACGAACCAGGTACTCGTCCCAGCGGTCCGCGCGCTATTGGTTTATACCGGTACAGTGGTACCCGCAAGTCCCCATCACAGCCGCGGCGCACTGGAAACGCAGCTCTCGAGGCGCCTGTCCTACTGCATTAGCGTTTCGTGTTACCACTGAATTACTAACACGAGATGACGCTGGCGGCTTCTGGATTTATCCCTTTGTTCACATTATCCGGCTACTATCCTGTGTCGCTAATGGAAGTGAAAAGTCCATGGCCTGACATGCAGGGGAGACATGGTAACTGGCAACGTTTGATCACGTTATGTTGTCTTTACAAATCAATACTCTTTTCTTCTGACCAATGTTAAAAGTACATGGAAACAGGAAGTGTTTCTTTTTTTGCTATGACAGACAATCTCGTAATCGTGGTTCGTTCTGCATCTATATCCACACCGTTTGCCTATTCCTGTCGCGAATGGTTCGTGGGAACAACAGCTCCTAATAAGCTGTTTGGTTTTACCTTCACGGTGTTTTCATGAGATATACGTAGGAGGATGCAATATAACGGTTGAATTTTCTAGGAATGTACGCTGTCGAGCCTTTAACAATAAACCGCCGGCCGTTGTGGCCGAGCGGTTCTAGGCGCTTCAGTCCGGATCCGCGCTGCTACTACGGTCGCAGGTTCGAATTCTGCCTCGGGCATGGATGTGTGTGATGTCCTTAGGTTAGTTAGGTTTAAGTAGTTCTAAGTTCTAGGGGACTGATGACCTCAGAAGTTGGGTCCTATAGTGCTCAGAGCCATTTGAACCAATCCACTTTGATTCGCTCCGTACGCATGCTTCTAGATATTTTATGGATGTGAATTCTTGCAGTTGTTGTTCTACAATCGCATAATCGTACAAAAACGGGTCTTTCTGCCTGTTTATGGGCAATACATACGATTTGTTTATGTTGAGAGTCAGCTGTCAATCCCTGCACTTAGAGTCGATCCTCTGCAGGTCTTCTTACATTTCACTACAATTATCTGTCGTTGCGACTTGTCTGTATACAGCAGCGTCATCTGTGAAAAGCCTCATGATGTATCTTCCGACGCGCACCATTTATACCGGATGATTGAAAAGTAACCATGGGCAAGTACAAGCTTTGGCATGTCGTGTTCGCCTGCATATCGACTGATTTTGCTTTGTCGGCGGTACCCCTGCACATTTCAGTCGTGGGGCAAGAGAATATCTCAGTGCTGCTTATCCTGGTAAGTAGAGAGGGCGTGCAGGGACAGTTGCTTGGCCGGCCAAATATCCGGATCTGAACCACTGGACTTTTACTTCTGGGACTGTCTCGAGGAGCTTGTGTATGGCGTTGCGACTGAGAGTGTAGCACAACCACAGCAGCGATTTTAAAATGGCTGTGCCGCTGTGCAGTACGAGATGAACGGACCATACAGTATTGAGAAGTCGAGCACGTCACTGTCTTTTTCTACGTGGACGTAGTTTGAACAGTACGTAGTTGAGTTGACTTTCGGGCCCCTTCGTGTCGTTGCCTTCTGAGAAGAATTAATTTTGTGTTGTTTGTGTTGCATTTGCTACTGTATAACTGTGAAATAAAGCAGTTTCAGACAAAACTTTATTTATATTTTATTCTTATTTTGATGCATGCGTTACGCGAAGTGTGTGCAGTTACTTTTGTATCACCTTGTATATACTGTGTAAAGTAATGGTCCAATAGCAATCCGTTGGCGCACGCCTCGGGTTACTTTTGCATCTGAAGATTCTCTCCGTTGAGAATGGCATGCTGTATTCTGTTGGCTAGACACCCTTCAGTCCAGTCACGCAGCCAGTATGGCAGTGTGGAACTGCATCAAAAGCCTCTCGGAAGTCATTGCCGTTTGAAATGTACTGCTGAACCTCGATAAAGTTTAGCTCCATCTACAGCTTTGATAGAAGAGCATTTTTCTCAGCCGGCCGAAGTGGCCGTGCGGTTAAAGGCGCTGCAGTCTGGAACCGCAAGACCGCTACGGTCGCAGGTTCGAATCCTGCCTCGGGCATGGATGTTTGTGATGTCCTTAGGTTAGTTAGGTTTAACTATTTCTAAGTTCTAGGGGACTAATGACCTCAGCAGTTGAGTCCCATAGTGCTCAGAGCCATTTGAACCATTTTTCTCATAGCGTTTCTAAATTTAAGGTATTTTCTTAAAATTTTGACTCAGTCACTTTTTATGATAGAGTCATAACTTGTTTCGGCCTTCAAAGGCCATCTTCTGATGCTATGGGCGGCATTTGATGAGCAAGTGTTCATGCGTTGTCAACTCTTTTTCTACATTTATTTGCACAAGGTGCTGTATACCTCACTCGACATACGATTACCATCTCTACCCTGCATCGTCGATGTAATGGATCTGCTGCGTTTCGCCCACTAAAGGGAAGATAAATTATTCTGCACGAAGCTAAAAGGATAAGGAAAGTGTAAAGTCCCCATCCGACGGAAGGATCATAATTAGCAGTGTCACGTGAAGTCATTATATAAGACACCGTACCCAAGCTTCAATTTAATTCAGGACTTCGTTGCAAAGACCGGCGATCAGAAATTTTTCACCACCATCTTTTGTTCCCTTGAAGGCCAAATACTCGCAATGAAAACTTTTGTCAACAGCAAGATTCCAATTCGCAACCACCGAGTAGGGAGCCAAAGGGCACGCATGCGTTAGAGACCTTGGCTATGAACCAGTGTTTGCGTACTGTCTACTACGCTCAAATTAGATTCGAGACTTCGCAAAGGAGTACCGACAATCGTTATTCCAGTCCGAGGTCCGTGAATGGGATAGGAAATAAATAAAACGGGTATGGCATACTGTGAGACAGTGGTGGTGAGCCTTGTGCCTACCGCCCACTTCTGGGTGGGCAGTAGGAGGCAGGGATTTCAAAAAAATATTTTCATTAGGTGTTGATAAAATTTTGACGTAAGGTAAGTAATTATTATATGTTTTATCTTGCTGTAACTGTGTATTATAAATTTTGTAAAGTAAAGCTACTTTTCTACTTTATAAATCATTATTACAGTAGAACCAGTGAGCGAATAGAAAATTTCAGTAATTACAGAGATACAAAAGTGGGTGGTTGGTAAAAAATGTTTACTACCACTGCTATAAAAGGTGCCTGACTCAAAATTTTCATTTCGTGAATTGTTCAACATATAGAAACGAGGTTTTCGGGATATGGTAGTACGCAGAGTGGTACGTAATGTTGTTGCATGTTCAATTTACTTAACTCATGTGTCAAGCGAAATACTGAGCAAGAGTTTCTTTTCTTCTTTTTTAATAGAACAATGTACTTGATTTTAACTACATTCGAAAGATATTTGTGATGACTGGGTGTTGTGTGCTGTCCTTAGGTTAGTTAGGTTTAAGTAGTTCTAAGTTCTAGGGGACTGACGACCATAGATGTTAAGTCCCATAGTGCTCAGAGCCATTTGAACCATTTGATTTGAAAGCTATTTAAAATGCCTAGAAGTACAGCGATATAACAGTTGCTAATGTTGGCAATGAAACTTTTTGCAAAAATATTTGAGGAAGTGACTAAAATTGAAAGGTCAGGTGGTTGGAAGAAGCTACTGAGATCTAAACACCGGCAAGTGGCGTCCTAGTACCAGTTTCTGACGTTGCATCAAGTCTTTTGAGAGTTAACTTGTTTCTCAAAAACTGTTCACTTAAACAAGAATACGTACATATATTTGAAATAACACCTTCTGAAACCCTAGAGGTTAGCATATAGTTCCAGTTACAGTGGTAACTGAAATTCTGTTTTTGTCGTGGGAAGTAGGACCAAGAGGAATTACGCATAATCTTAGTAGTGTAGGCCTGTCTTATTCATCTACATCTACATTTATACTCCGCAAGCCACCCAACGGTGTGTGACGGAGGGCACTTTACGTGACACTGTCATTACCTCCCTTTCCTGTTCCAGTCGCGTATGGTTCGCGCGAAGAACGACTGTCTGAAAGCCTCCGTGCGCGCTCTAATCTCTCTAATTTTACATTCGTGATCTCCTCGGGAGGTATAAGTAGGGGGAAGCAATATATTCGATACCTCATCCAGAAACGCACCCTCTCGAAACCTGGCGAGCAAGCTACACCGCGATGCAGAGCGCCTCTCTTGCAGAGTCTGCCACTTGAGTTTGTTAAACATCTCCGGAACGCTATCACAGTTACCAAATAACCCTATGACGAAACGCGCCGCTCTTCTTTGGATCTTCTCTATCTCCTCCGTCAACCCGATCTGGTACGGATCCCACACTGATGAGCAATACTCAAGTATAGGTTGAACGAGTGTTTTGTAAGCCACCTCCTTTGTTGATGGACTACATTTTCTAAGGACTCTCCCAATGAATCTCAACCTGGTACCCGCCTTACCAACAATTAATTTTATATGATCATTTCACTTCAAATCGTTCCGCACGCATACTCCCAGATATTTTACAGAAGTAACTGCTACCAGTGTTTGTTCCGCTATCATATAATCATACAATAAAGGATCCTTCTTTCTATGTATTCGCAATACATTACATTTGTCTATGTTAAGGGTCAGTTGCCACTCCCTGCACCAAGTGCCTATCCGCTGCAGATCCGCATATAATGACGAAGCTTGACATGAGAGCCCCAATGACAGAACTTTTTTTCCATACATTAGGTGAAATATTGCTGGGAATGTTCCTACGGAAGTGGTATTCCCTTCCCTTCCTCTGACGGTCGAACTTTGAACTCACTTGCCCAGCCGTTTATAGGGGGACAGTTTAACTAAAGAAGTCCCTGATTTCACTGGGAATTGAATCTTGGACGTTTGGGTTTTCAGTCCGACATTTACTCAGTTACCCACGGAACCATGTATCGATATTCTGTACGCTGATTTTATTTATGAATTACAATTCATGCCTGCAACCTGTCGTTGCATAACGGTCCAGACAGACGTTTATAAGAGAAATACGTGAAAACTCATTTTATTAAATCCAACTCGATTTTTGAAATAATCACCCTTTCGGACCGATTCTGTCACTTTACACAAAGGCATTGCCCCTCTCACACTCAAACTGTTTTCCTCTACTTCCAGTGCATATTTTGTACACTAGAATACATACGCAGAAGATGATCGTATCAAACTGATCTCGAAATAGGCTATGCTGTACCGCGTTGCTGACGCGTAAATAACTCAAAGATCATTTGTACGCTAATTGTGCGGCGCTTAGAGTTGTGTCGGGGCCACTGATATCGAGAGAGGGGTGCCGTGGCTACGACTCGGCCGAGGAAGGAATCGTTATTGTATAAGCCAGTAATCAACGCACTACTCCTGAACACGCTGCAGTCGTATCAGATGGCAACAAGAGAATAATTTTGAGAAACGACGTCATTAAGAAATATCAAATGGGGGCCCCACACTGCGATACCGCATGCACGGTAACCATTATAACAGCGGGCAAATGACTTACGAAGGAAAACAAATTAGGTACGGGTTCGCGTATCGGCACGTGGTGAAAACACGTATAAGTCAGTGCGCGTTATGACGCTATAAAGAACGACATCCGAGCGGCGTGCGTGGTGACTGAGAGTGCCGCCGTGTCCAACCGTAAATCTTCGGCGGCGCGCCACAATAAATTTGGGAACTGTCTGCCCAGAAAGAGAAGCCCAGCATGGACGGAAATTCGGCAACTGGTGCGGGTAAACAGTCGTCAGGCGGCAGTAATTAACGCTCGGCCTCTGCTCCAAGGGAAAACTTAGAAAGTCTGACACGTTAACCGATTTTGAAACTTCTGACATGTTTCTGTAGCTTGGGGTAACTATTCGCATACAACGGGGTACTGAGGGACTGTTCCGATAACCTTGGATTATGAACGAACCTTGCAAGTCCCATAAGGTTTTCGTCAACACTGCAAAAATCCAGGCAACAATTATAGGAAGAAACGCCCAGCCATTCCTCCTCCGACGCCTTTATCATACAATTCAATACCGTCCAATCCATGTAACTAAAACATTGTAATTCTTAGTATTAAAACTTGGTCCAAATCTAAACTGGAATCCATACGTAAGCACAAAAGTCAAAAACTACTCACTCCCGAGAGACATCACTCTAGAACCCTATGATATTGCTTACATAAGGGCCTCAATTAGGGCGAGGAGGGGTGTTCCCAAATTTCTTGAGGTTCATGTCACTCATTAACGATTAAATTCCGTCCATCAGAGAATTTGCGAAAAGTTGATGGTTACGTTTCGCCCACCCAAATAGTCCCAGAGATGTGTTAAGCCATTAAGATCGGGGGATTTAACAGGCCAGTCAACGTGTGATTGCCGCCAAAGTGTAGCTCAAACCAAGAACGTATGAGCGCAGTCAAGTGAACACAGCTGTAGTCATCCTGGAAGATGGAAAGTGTCCACAGCATACTCACCATGATCGTGTAGAAGAGAGGGCAATACTTGGTCATCGAAAATATTGAAATAAACATCCTGTTTAGAGTTCACGATAACCTGATGGTACGAAAAACATCCCAAAACATCACAGAACCACTTCCACCTTGAACTGTATCCTCTACATTAGATCTGCGCTCGGCTAAAACTACAGATCGATAGTTTTGGTACCCAACATAAATGACGTGTAAATGGTAGGATTACCGACAGTATTGGTGGAATTGGTAGGGAAAGAAACGTAAATGAATACGTAATAGAGAAAATGGGAGCCGAAGACTCCTCTTTGATATGTGTTTGTTTGCTTTGCAGATACTTAGAACCACGCATCATTCAGTGTTAGTCCACTGTGTATTTTATACTCTTAGAAAATATAAATTGCATTTGATAAGTAATAGATATTAGTTCATTGTGAAACTTTTGCGCTTTTATGTAACGAAAGCAATTACTTCTGATTCAAGTACAGTTTACATGCACAGACATGAAAAATATATAATTTTTGTTCTTATTTTGAACTCCGTAGAACGTTCTTCATAACGATCAAATGCAAGAGTTTCCTATTATTATTGATAAATGATAAAGTTGTTTATGAGTAACAGAAACAGATTTTATATAAGTTAGACGACCTATTGAAGCGATGTTTGATACATTTTTGGTTTATGGTTTCTTATTTTACCTTTTTGTTGATGACATGGGGTTTTCTAGCGCTATATTATGAAGCTGCAGTGTTGTCTTTAGTTTTAATACGATATACCTCTGTTTCACGTTACAAATCAACAATTTTGGAATAAAACCTGAATTAAATATCGACAATTTCAGTTTTGCAATAAATACTGCTTTTTATTGAGTAATAGACACGAGGGTTATTCTGTCCTTATTATGGTTGTCTGCAGTAGCCTCCGGTGGTTTTACAGCTCTACTCCACATATATTATCATTTTGAAAAGAGGTAATTTCTCAGCTCGACGGAGCACACTTCGCGCCTCCAGTAACGTACTTTCCAGCTTCTGTGATGTTTGTCCCCTTGAAAACGCAGCTTTAGGTGACGCTGTGACAAATGGCCTTTCTGTGAGGTACCCGACTCCAAATGTCCACTGCACGCATGTTCGCTTGGAAATTAGTTTAGACGGGCCTGCCTGACGGATATGAAACCGACTGTCATAGACAACGCCTGACAGTCGTCTCCAGTCCCTGTCGGTTAGGATATTTTTATGACCACTGTTCCTACGCCGTGTTACCTGGCTGCGAGTTATACACTGTTCCTAGTAGACACAGTGGACAGATGGCGTTGATACACCAAGTCGGATAACTTCATTCACGGTGTGATCATGGCCGCTTTTCTACCATTCTGTTACGTCTCCTCGTCGACTCATCCCACTGGGCCATCCGCCTCCGAAACCGAGCATTTCGAGTCGTGTTCAGGCACAGCACTACTGTCAGAACCCAGACGTCGTAGGCTAAACGGCAATTCTGTTATGAGCGTTCCAATATTTTACAAGTTGAAGTGCCAATTTAACAGAAATCAGCTCCTAAGTCCCGTAGTCCGAGAAGGATACTAAAGTCAGCACCGCTTATTACGTGGTTAGCTCGAGCTGTTAACAGACGTAACATGGACTTCTTATATGATGGATTATTTGCGACAGTAGAAATTTTTATGACTTGACATAGTAAAGTTTGTAGAGCACACGATCTTAATTTTAAACAAATAATTTTTTTCTTAATCACAAATTTACGTAGGATGATTGATTTCGATCGATTTGACAGTAATCTTTAGATCTAAAATAGACAGGAAAAAGCATTGTACGTAAATTGTTCTACCTACATACAGTATACCATCAGATGGCCAGCATGGTTTCCGCAAAGAAAGATCATACTGCGACACAACTAATAACAAAACGCTGTGAATTAAGTTCATCAACTTTTCTTGTGTTCGTTGACTACGAAAAAGCGTTTCACAAAATAAAACCAAAGAAATTACAGGAAATTTTTAGAAACATAGGGCTCCCGTCTCATCTTATAAGACCTGTACAGGGTTTACGTATAAAAAACTGACGTCGCTAACGCACTCCTGTGCTGTGGTGCTCGACACGGAGGTAAGCTGGTTCGAATTCCGCTGGTGGATGAAATTTTCACTGCCAGTATTTTGCAGCCAAGATGAGGTGAGGTGGTGGTGAAAAGTTTCTGATCACCAGTCCTTACACCAATGTCCTATTTCATGAAGTGAAGCCGTGTGGCACTGTCGATGGACATTCGTCCGTCGGACGGGGACGCTAAGCACGGCGAGAGGAGTATACTATGTGCTGGCAGGCGGCACAGTAGCGAGTAGAGATTGCATCGTTAGATACTTGTTAGCAAAGGCAGACATATTTGCAGAGATTAGCAATTGAGTATAAACATAAATAAAAGTGTTCCAATAGGAATAAATAGACATAAAATGCGATATCATTTGACTACGCGATCAGCGATCAATCACTGGAGTCGATCACAACCTTCAAGTATTTCGGAGTACCAGTCCGGGCCTATTCGAAATGGAACGACTCCAACAACATAGCCTTGCGCAACGCAGATGTCAGACAGATTTATAAGAAGAATTTCAAGAGAGCGTAATTCACGCACGAAAGAATTCACGTACGAAAAAGCCCCTGTTAGACAATTCTTAGGAGCTGGTCGACAATTGGAGGTCTTACCAAGATAGATTAACCGAATCGATGAAAAAGATTCGAAGAAGATATGCACTGTTTTTCACGTGTTTATGTATTTAATATGGGTCATAGAGAAGCTCAACAAACTGCACTGTATCGAATTAGGACAGCTGACCAAAGAAGTGTGGCAGAAAAGCGTAACTTTTCTTCTCATGAAACAGTATGTTGTCTTTTTGCAGGCGTATTTTATACAAATAATGAAAACATCGATTGGTTTTGAGGAATATTGAAAATTCTGTTGCTACTGTTTTACTAATTATCTACTGCAGCTTCTGGATCAGTTTTCGTGATTGCTTATAAGATAACATATAATATTTTCCTAGTTTTTCTTTTTTATTTCTAAGTTTTTTGAACATCGTCCCTCTGTCTTCCCCTTGAACTTCTGTTGTCGCATATCCCCTCAAAAGTATCTTCAACCGACGCTTAACCCCATATATATAGGTCAATAAACAAGCTGTAAACTTCATAAAGGAGGGGAAATTTGACTACTCTACGATAAGTCCTTTTATTTTGGAAACTTGAATTTTTAACCGTGGGGAGTTTTATGCTGAACGCCGGTCTTCACTTAATACGACGGTCGAATAACACAATGTGTTTTGAATGTAGCTCGTATGAATGCGGCGTCTTTGATTTCAGAATATTCAGCGGTGGACGGGAACGCTTCGTAGGGAAATTGCCATCTCTCTAACTTCAGTGCCACCATAGAGAAAGAGCGATGATGAATTTACAGCGAGGCCGAGCAGACGACGCTCGGAATGAGAGTGAAATCCGCTGTCTCACGAATTACGGGTAATTTGGCCGTGGTTTCCATCCACTTAGGCGCTGCTGTCCGTCTGGCCGTACCGTGCTCCCCAGGTTTTTGTACCGCTGGCTTTAGCAGTGCATAACGCGATAAGATGCAGGGAAACCGTACAGATCTTACACAGGACGTCAACACAAAGAAATTACAAATAGTCGGGAATGTATCTCTGTCATGTTCGATAATACCAGCCGTTTGTTGAAGCCCGAGAAACCCTTTAGTCTTAATGCGCGGCTTGAGTGCCCCGAGCCGAACAAAAGAAAAACGCGTCGTGGCGCGCGCTGTGCTGTCCCACGGGCTGTCCCGTCTTCAGCCTCACTTCTTCATACTTCCAGCTCAGCCTTGCCTCCACAAACGGTGGGGTAACAATTACGCCATGCTAATTACTGATTCCACGTAATGCGCACTCTATTCGTCACGTCCGTACAGTTCTGGAGGTTCGCTCCTTACATACGCCGCGGTTTGTGGAAACTGCAACGCCAAGAAGGATAGATATGACTGAAACTAACTTGGTGCTACAAGATAACAGCTCCGCCATGAGCTAGTAAGAGCCCTTGGGTAGGTGTCGGGGGCTTCCTCACTTGACTACAAAAGGCACTCTATACTTTCGTTTGCACAAGCCCTATAATTGTGGACTCTTAAATAATAATTTCGAGAAAAGAAGCTCTGTGTTATTTCATAGTATATCATTTGAATATAAAAATACGGTCATAGCAAACACATTAGGGAAGCATGTAACATTCGGGACCAATGCTATGTTCCACAGTATGTTTTAATGGTGCATAGTCTCTGAAGTAATGTAACATATAACATGCTACTGACAAGTGTTATAATTGAATGTAACAGTGCCATATACATAACTGTTTGCGAATAATACCGACTAGATATATTTTTATCTATTACCCTACATCTAATCTACTGCCGTCATTAGCTCCCACAGTTAAAATCGAAATGACAAGTGAATAATACATGTTAAAGCGAGAATTCACTCATCAAAACTTAGAACTCGTGAAACAAAATTCAATGTCAGTTGGAATGAAATCTATGTCGTAGCGAGGCTTGATGTGCTAACTCCGGTCAACAGTTTACATGAATATAACTGCGTGCCGAGAGATCGCACTGCAGGGGGATACATTGCCTCTATTTTCCAGGTCATTCACATATAAAATGACAGAGAGCCTTTAAAATTGTAAATGCCGTAAGCTGAATTGTAAAACAAGTGGTAAGACCCCACAGTTACAAAATTAACAATCCAAATGCAGAACAGAGTTCATGCCGACTTTGCCTAAGTATAACAACAAATACGCATTGCTTTTTCTTTGTAATCACATATCATTCATCTCCATAAATTTAAATTTTTTATAAATATTGTCGGCTGGTAATCTCTAACTCTTCTCATTCTTATTTTACATTGATTTAAATATATGGATCTGATTATTGTAGTAATCCAAACATGTAATTAACTAAAATACAGTAAGTGATCTAATTCTGGACAGTATTATTCACAAAACATCATAATGATCACTGACTCATTTAAGGGAGTCATTGCTTTTGTCGATACGAATAATAAGTTGCTTAGCATATAAAGTCGCTATCTTTCTTTTTTGATGGTAAATGTAGGAAGAACGGAAAGAAAATGAGGATTTAACGTTCCGTCGACATCGAGGTCATTACAAAAGGAGCACAAGCTCGGAATGTTTCAACGATGGGGAAGGAAATCGGCCGTGCCCTTTCAAAAGGAGCATCCTGGCGTTTGTTTAGAGTGATTTAGGGAAGCCAAGCAAAATCCAAATCTGGATAGTCGGACGCTGTTTTCGGAAAGCGGATCCACTATTGGTAAATGTGTTAGGCATATAATTATAGTTTAATTAACGAGCCAAAGACGACCTTATAGCAACTGCTCCTCAATCTTAAAATGATTTTGTGTCACTGTGGATCGTACAACATTATACCATGCCTGGCAAAAAAAAAAAAAAAAAAAAAAAAAAAAAAAAATGAAGGCATGTTCGGATGCTTACGTAACTTTGTACACGTACATTCCATCGGCGGATACGTAAATGATTAGAGTAGCAATTCTCTGTGACAGGTAAGTTCAAAATGGTTCAAATGGCTCTGAGCACTATGGGACTTAACTGCTTTGGTCATCAGTCCCCTAGAACTTAGAACTACTTAAATCTAACTAACCTAAGGACATCACCCACATCCATGCCCGAGGCAGGATTCGAACCTGCGACCGTAGCGGTCTCGTGATTCCGGACTGTAGCGCCTATAACCGCTGTGACAGGTAAGACGACCACAAGAGTACGTTAGTGTTGTTCGTTTTTAGTTTAGGTAACAGGCCTGGTAGGGTATGTAGAGGGCGCGAACAGCGTGTGTGTTTGGTGCCCATGGGCGCTCAACAACACGAGGACGCGAAAAGCGTCAGACGTTTAAAGATCGCTGTGAAGGATACGTAGATGCCTCTAACTGGTATGAGACGAGGTTGTTAGTACTCGACAGTGTTCTCTATTAGGCCGGCTGGTCGAATCGTCAATATTCAGATTCGAGGAGCATTCAGATGCGACAGTGACTCGATGATGGATTGCATGGGAACGTGAAGTCAGTCATACTGGTCGTCAAACTCTCGGTCGACCACGTCTGACCACCATAACGGAGGTCGCTCTATTGTGAACAAAGCACATCGTAGCCCCTCACATCTGCGCTTCCCACCAGAGAACAAAAAATGGTCTCTGCAACTTCGGTGGCACCCCACACCATTAGACGGAAACTAGTAACAGCAAGACTAGGAAATTCCTGTCCCGTGCATAGGCTGCAGTTAATACCGCAGTACTAACGGCTTTGTTGGGAATGGGGTTGTGACCGGGAAGCATGCACTGCTAATGAATGGCGTCACATTGAGTGCAGAGACAAGTCGCGATTTCTCTCGATGATCATCGTCAGCGAGTATGGTGGCGACCTGGGGAGAGATCCTATTCGTCCAATGCTTTGGAGAGGCACAGAGGTGTTGCTCCTGGCCGCATGACTTTTGGTCACGGCTGATAGCGAGTGAGGGAACGGTAGGCCCTATGTCACGGACATCTTGCATCCTGATTTCTTACCTCTCATGCGACAGTATCGCGCCGCCATTTTTCGACAGGACAATGTATGTACACACATGGCACAAGTCTGTATGAACAGTCTACGCTATGTTGAGGTACTCCCATGGCCAGCTTTATCCCCAGACCTATTACCGATAAAACTGTATGGGACCAGTTCGAACGTTAACTTCGCACCAATGCCAGTATCCAGGATATCAAGCATCAGCCTTCCCAGCCAAATCAGCGCATCCAACCTGGCCAGAGGAAGTGCAACGTCAGTTTGATAAGTGGGTTCATTCTGTCAAGTTCCTTGTAAATTTGACTCGATTTTGTGGCCACTGAAATAACATTACATGCCGTCATAACACGTGAAGTTTCATTTCGTTTCCTCTTCCCCTTCTGCATGATTCACTTTTGTTGTCAGTGTACATTAACTCCAATGTGCTAAACGGTTTCTGCCTCAGACACAGCATGACAGGGAACAGAATGTTTTTAGAGGAACGCGAACGCCTGGGAACACGTTGATCAGTTGTTGCTCAGTAATTGTATTTAGAAGCTAAAGTGGAAGGAATTAAGATTAGGGTTTGTGTTCGTGTCGACGTCGGGGTCATTAGAGACGGAGCATAAGCTCAAATTGTGGATGGACGCAAACGGAAATTAACCGTGCCTTTTTCAAAGGAACCACCTCGTCATCTCCCTTTCGACCCTTTGCTGCCCGACGAGACTTAAAAATGTCGCCCACTTTCTAGAGTCATAAAGCAACATCGTGTGGAATTTAAGCACTGGCATCCTCTTGGGACGTCTGCGTACCTCTGCTGTAGCACAGGAAATTCTTTGGCTGTGATTCTTCAATATCTCTGCCCACAGAAAGTAAGGAAAAACAACAGATTCCCGTACTGCACTATTTACCATTTCGTCATAAGAGTTTACGGGCCTTGCTGACGTGAAATGGCCTTCTTGCCAGTGTTTTGATGTTTATAATCTGGTTTTGTATTGTTACAGTTAATGTCAACTGATGTTACGGGCTTTCGGCGCAACGTTTTCGTTTTAGGGGCATTTGTAGCATTGATGAGTGTTTTTGGAACTGCAGCTTGCCCTGTAATTCCCTGATTGTAGAGCTCCCTTCATACTACTTTGGAGCTGACAGGATTCTCGAGTGCGGCATTCAGTTCTGCTGTGACTTTTGCAACTGTTGCCAAAAAATTGTTCAATTGGTTCTGAGCACTATATGACTTCACATCTGAGGCCATCAGTACCTAACTAACCTAAGGACATGACACACATCAATGCCCGAGGCAGGATTCGAGCCTGCGACCATAGTTGTCACGCGGTTCCAGACTGTAGTGCCTAGAACCGCTCGGCCACAACGGCCGGCTGCAGCTGTTGTCCTTTTATTTTTCATCACAATCCTGTTCAATGTACAACTGTCACAATCACTCAAGACACACTTTCGTCTGCGTTGCGACTTTTCCACTTTCTCTGTATGAGGTACAAATCTTCGATATGGTGCCTCTTGCAGTACCAAACACATCGGTTTACAGAAGCACTCAACATACGAACAACAGCAATAATTTGCCCATGTTCGAATTCACTTAGCTTCGACATAATGCACTCACATCTACACAGAACGCTGTTATGACCACGACTGACACGTGCAGCGTGTTGAGGATATTACACAGCTGTCGTTCGTGGTCACATACAACAGCTAGGCTAGCATCTGCAGTAATATTCAAGCATGCATTTTTCGCGGTGTTTTCTTATTTTTGCACAATCCTTGTAGACAGACATAAGGTAAGCATGGATAGCGTTGACTATGGGGCAGGTGTACAGGCGCGCTGATGGACAGAAGGAAGATATTTGATACATACTGAGAGGGTTCAAAAATGGCTCCGAGCACTATGGGACTTAACTCCTGAGGTCATCAGTCTCCTAGGACTTAGAACTACTTAAACCTAACTAACCTAAAGGACATCACACACATCCATGCCCGAGGCAGGATTCGAACCTGCGACCGTAGTGGTCACGCGGTTCCAGACTGTAGCGCCTAGAACTGCTCGGCCACCCGGGCCGGCTATTGAGGGGGAAGTCACGCCGATGACAACACATGCAGCTTTAATCTTCTCTTGACTGCAGCATTATTCTGGATAAGTTGCAATTTACCTTGTAGTTTACCCCAGAATCGCATGGTTTAAATGGAGACGTATATGGATAAAAATTTAATGCAGTGCGTTTCTGTATATGCTTCATCTTAACTTTTTCTTGACTGCCGTCATTTTTTTTGTCTGAAATGTGAGTCGTGGCACTTGTCTATACATTCCAACATGAGACCGTCGAATGTAAGTATTTTCGAAACAAGGTTAGCAAGATAATGTAGGTTGTCATAGTTTATTCTATTGCGTAAATTTTCTGTCAGTGGTCTTATTCTAGTTGTGAATACGCCAACATTGTGTTTTCACTTCTCTTGTATAGGACAACTGGTAAAAAGTGACTTTAATCCGAAAAATTTTCAGTGTGAGAAACAAGCGTTTGTAGCACAGCTATAGGTGTCGGAAGTTGGTTTCATCAACACAACTGTCATGAAATGTTATATCAAGCCAGTGACAATGACGGGTTCTTGTGTAGCGTCGTTTTGTGCGTGTGTAGTTATGGATGAATGAAAAAGAGATCAGTGAAACCAATATCAACACACAGCCTACTCCTCTCGAATAGAAGGCAGCACATTGTTAACATGCTGGACTCGCATTCGGGATGGCGACGGTTAGGTCCCGAACCGGCCACCCATATTTTGATTTTCCACGATTTCCATAAACTACTGAAGAGAAGAGCGTCACTGATTCCTTTGAAAAGAACACAGATAAATTCGTACCCCAGTGAAAAACTTTCCCCGTCTGCAATGACACCATTTTCGATGACATTTTGAATCCTAATATTCCATTTTTCGAACTGCCACGCTGATGTGTCCAAGCGTAACAGCCCCACCTGACTGACGGATCCCATCAACAGAACGATCTGGTACAGAGTTCGGTTGTTAGAAACTTTACATCACCGCTCCTGTCTTTACCGTTCAGGTGCTGGTGTTTTAAATTACATGCATCATCAGTATTAGAACATGCTGCAACAGAGTTGAGAAACACCGCCCAGGCGTGTGTTAATGGTCTAGGTTAAGGTGACGAGTTCCGGCACTCACAAGAAACAAAAATAAATTCAAACGAGCGAAATAGCTGGTAGGAGTTTTTTTATCACGCGTTTATAATTGTCGCCGCTTCCTCTTACTGAGACTGTTTCGTGTCAGCTAAGTGGCAGTGTCGTTCGTATAATTATTCGCGACAGTATAGAGGTACTCGGAACGAGAAATCCTTGCTGATCACTGAGCACCATTCCTCCTTTTCGTGAAGGGCACATTTGTGATACAGCGATACAGTATCACATTCCTTTAAATCATTTTGCAGCCCGTCCGTAAGAGGCGTTGGCTTTATGCTTCAGCCTTATGTCTTGGGCATTGTCTTCGTAGCATATTTGGGGTGACCTGGGAGCAGGTGAACAAACCGCCCGAACAATGGATAATATGCATGCGCAGTTGGAGGGAAATGATGGACTCTGCCTAAGGGCGCAATTCGAAATTGTGTGGTGTAATGTCCTATTCCTTTGCCTCTCGCACCGTTCCTCTGGTACAGTCAACGGGAAAGGGCGCCTTTTTCCATACACAAGGACGGACAACAGATTACCGTTTTCTTTTTCCTTCAAAAACTTACTCCAGCCATCTACTCAGGTAATGAAACTCCTACGTGCTCTCGAAGGACAGCGACGTGTTTTTTAATCAGCGAATTTTTCAAGATAAGGATGCTGTATCAGGTTCCACTGATAACTCAAGCATTAACAGCTTTTAATTGTCCTCCATTCGCTTCCCTTCAACATTCATGCTAAATATACGAATTCTAACTCAGTGAATTTTAAAGCTCCTTACTGACGAATGAACAGTTTCGTAAATTATCTCAGGCTCACGACAAGGTGTGACAATGATTTAGATTCTTCACTCGCATGATTTGGGGATTGGTGCGTGAAAATGTACACGAACAGAGATGATCACATTACTGTTTGTGGAACTAAAAGGAAGGTAAGTTGAAGATAAATATTACTTTTACATCGAGCTCAGTAAAAATCAAACACTTTACCACCTTGATAAGAACAGAGAAAGAAAATATTCGTGGCCTTCTTTCAGGGAACCGTAATGACGTACTCCTAAAGTGTATGTGGAGGATGATTTGTAAGAAACGGTGCTTGTTTTGAAATTGCATGTATTACTTTACTTGTACAAGTACTTCATCGAATTATTACAGTCCGCAGCTCGTGGTCGTGCGGTAGCGTTCTCGCTTCCCACGCCCTGGTTCCCGGGTTCGATTCCCGGCGGGGTCAGGGATTTTCTCTGCCTCGTGATGACTGGGTGTTGTGTGATGTCCTTAGGTTAGTTAGGTTTAAGTAGTTCTAAGTTCTAGGGGACTGATGACCATAGATGTTAAGTCCCATAGTGCTCAGAGCCATTTGAACCATTTGTATTACATACATCATCATATTTGCCATTGCTTAATTACACTGTATTCTGGCATCTTATTGATATTCTTTGAAGACATTCTTTCCTCTCAAGCGGTAAATAAAGAACCACTCGATTATGGAAGATTTATCCATATTTGTTGTTTGTAACTTCATGCTTATAGAGCTAAAATGGCCAAATTTAGCAGCAACTAGTCACCTTTGTCCTATTTATCGAAATATGTAACATCACCAGACTGGTTTCGAACCCTTTTATTTCGTATGCAGTCGATAAATAGATACTAAACGTGGAAAGAGTCCAATACTTATGAAGCAAATTGGGATTTACGTGTTTCTCGGAAGATAGTACATCGGTTTTTGCAAAAACTGCATATTTGCATTTCGTTTATAACACTACATTTTAGCAAAGTAGTGCTCTATGATGTGTTACGACAACAGATTGAAATTTTTTCTCGGCAATATGTGAGGCAGCTAAACTTGATGTCAACTGCTCTTGTGGCGTGTGGTCTACACCTATACTCTCCCAGTCATAGTACGTGACAGAAGACACTTTTCAATGTGGCTTATATTACAGACTGACTTTTCTCGTTCCATTCACGGCTGGAAGGCCGCAAGTAAGATGGGTTACATGAATCTGTGTGAGCTGTTTTTAGCGCAATTTTATCTCGACGTCTCTCTGTGCGCGCGATACGTAGAGGGCTTGAGAGTAATTGCAGATCTCGCGCTGGAAACAGGAACCTGTAAGTTCCTGAGTAGTTTTTCGCGGGATATTCGGCACGTTTCTTCAGGTGTCTGCCATTTGAGGTTTTTAGGCTATTGCAGCATATCCGTTACAACCTCCCTTCAGCTAAACAAGTTTTTGTGTACTTCCGCCGCCCTCCGTTGTATCGGTTCGATATTCCGTGTTAGCTTCACATGATATCGATCAACATATCTGGGACATATTACAGTATAGGTAGAACAGTTATTCTGTAGTCAATCCCTTTGGTAAGACAAAAAATCAGCTTTGCAATATACCATCAATAAATCGAGACCTCTCATTTGGTCCACATGCAACTGAGGCTGCGTGATCGTTCCATTTATTATTCTCGTAGATAATTGCACCTATTTGCGTAGATTTGCTGTTGCGATTCATTACTCGCCTAGTCAAAAGTTAATACACTTTTTTCTTTCGAGAACAGCCGGCCGAAGTGGCCGTGCGGTTAAAGGCGCTGCAGTTTGGAACCGCAAGACCGCAACGGTCGCAGGTTCGAATCCTGCTTCGGGCATGGATGTTTGTGATGTCGTTAGGTTTAAGTAGTTCTAAGTTCTAGGGGACTAATGACCTCAGCAGTTGAGTCCCATAGTGCTCAGAGCCATTTGAACCATTTCTTTCGAGAACAGCTTAATTTTAATTTCTCTGCATTAACAGGTGGTTGCCAGTCTGCGCAAGTCTAATGTTTTGTGAAGATATAATATGATATTGCTACCTTTTATTGGATAACACGCCGTCATAAGTATGTCATCTGCGAAAATCTAAGACGCTACTAATCCTACCAGCTATTTCAAAAATTTCAGAACCCCAGGAACAGTAATTCTACCTTTTTACCTCTATCTTTGATTCTCACTTCAGATATTACAAAATTTGAAGTCTGTCTACTCTTCCTTAAACCTTCACAATATGGTTTATGCAAGTACAGTAGCTTCCAAAATTTAAGTGTAATCAAGAAATGAAAACCTGCCTCCTAAGTAAGATGCCCGAGGGCTTACAGAATAAGGCATAGCTTAATCAAAAGATAACAGTGCCCAGAAATGTAACCATATAGGTTCTGAAAATGAAAATACAAATTTTGGAAAAGTATCAAAGATGGGAAATCTCTTGCATTAAAACGATAGAAGAACAGTTAATAAGAGATGTAATTATCCCAAGCCATTACATATGCTTGGCAGAGACATCAAACACTGTTTATTTACACTCTGTCACATTTCTGAGATGGAGACCAGAGAAAAAGGTGATGTCAGCAGTCGCCCAGGGATGTGTGGTAGGACGACGCTTATTCTACATGTTGTAAACAATTTATCGGGTAGGGTGAACAGCAGCCCCAGGCCGCTTACTGAACACGCTGCTTTGTGCGGGAAAAGGTCATCGTTGAGTGATCTTAGACGGATTTTTGATGATTTTAACAGAAATTCTATTTTCTTGTGACGAATGGTACCTTACTTTAAATGTCGAAAATCAATATTGATGTTGATGGTTAGAAGAAACATATCCGTAATTTCAGAATAAAGTTGTAACAGCATACTGCTTGACTCTGTTAAACCTCAGTTAAATATCTAGACGTAACGGTTGAAACAACGTTGAGTGGAATGTGCCAATAGGATCATCTGTAAGGAAGATGAATGACCGACATCTGTTCATTGGGAGAGTTCTGAGAAAGTTTAGCTCACTTACTAGCATTTACTGTATTCCTATGTCTTCGCCTAAGCTTTGAATGTACGATGTGATGTAGATGCCACGATTCTGAGACTAGCTTGCAATTACATACATAACTGTATAGGTAAAGCAGTGACTCGACCCGAAGATTGTTCTGAAAACCGAACTGCTTTACTGGGCGTGGTCCTATTGGATGATAATGTTGAGTTGAGATCAAATCCCGGACCTCAGGAATTGTAGTCTGACACCTACCCCTAGAGCCACCGACTCACACCCTTACGTGTCTACAGTGGTTCAAATAAAAATCCTTGTCAGTGGGTAATGTGTAGCGTGCTTCTTGGTGTCTGCCAATTCTTCACTCCAAAACAAGGTCTTTGTGGCATTATGGTGCAAATCTTATAAAGAGTTTACTCTCTCCAGTTTTAAAACGGCTAGGACACTATGGACCTAATGCACTGCCTTAGCTGTCTGTAAGTCATGCGAGTATTTGAAGCAAAGATGTTCTCTTTTCCTTTAAGGGTACCACAAGTACGGTTTGTGGAAAAATCTGAATGACTATACGCAATGATTGCTCACGTTAGTCTTAGCTTTTAGGCAGTAATGTAGGATAATAAATAATTTCACTACCTTTTCTACTGCTTTGTAATGTGCAAACCTATAGTTGTGGGATGAACGCGGGACCGGGCTATTGACCTGGTTCAAGTTACAGTAAAATCTTTCTTCCCCGCGGCACTGGGAGGGAGTTGGAGGCGAGCCCAGCACCCCGGCCGCGCTTTATTCCCGGGAAAGGTCCCCGCTACTCCTTTGACGTCAGGTTGAGTGGACCAGGGGCTATCAAGGAGGGACTGGCACAAGGAAAAATCTCCGTCCTTATCCGGGGATCGCCAGGGCTGGAGTTGTAGTGCTCTGCGGACTGTAACAACACGGCGTCGTTCTATAATGAGCGAGTAATTAAATTATCTGGCTCAATCACGTTAATTTTTGACGAAATGACCGGTTTCGGCTGGCATCGGTCATCCTCAGGTTATAAAATACTGGCCGTGGTTCAGTCCCATCGCCGTGGAAACAACATTGTCACTCTGTGACGAGTAATTAGTGGGGAGTTATTAGTGATGAGAGACGGGTAACAACACGGTTTCCACATTCGTGAAACTCAACTATGGCCTCTTTTTTGTGATCTGCGGTTGGCCGATGCACGTTTAAACTTGTAATTTCTTTACAAATAAATGTGATTGTCCCAGACAATTCAATTATCCTAATAACAATCAATCATTGAGGACTCTTGCTCGAAAGAAATGTCGGTCTTTCCAAAAGCTTTGTAATGTTCCAACCTAATCATGTTCTAGTGTCCACTGTTCAATTATTGTTGACATTTCGTCTCTTCAATTAATTTCACAGTTCACCATGAAGGATTTCATTAATAGTAAAATCATTTTAGAAGGATACCAATGCAGGAATAATAGAAGAAAACATTAACAGAATAAAGAAATAGGTAACATAGTGGGAAGATGAAGTGCTAGAAAAGAAACAGTGAGGGAATATGACGAAATATCATGTGAGTCCATTTGGTCAATATGAAAATAACCTTTGCCTTCTAGTAACGTTTACGAAATAATGAGCAGGATGATTGTCCGAAAACTAACACACCAAGCAGTTACAGTTCATGCAAAAATACGAATTTGCTACCACGCTCTTTATCCTCAGAAACATGGCCACAGCCATCTCAATGTCTTTTACAACCGCTACGCATCAATTACTTACGGAGCATTAATCGCTGCTACTCACAATACTGTATTACTACTCCCACCTTGCCTTGTTTTGTCCGATACATTGTTTAAGTTGGAGCACGTAAATATCAAAACTTGGAAGGTACTTAACTGAGCTTCTTTCACATAAATTACGCTAATGCAGTTGTAGTTAGTAAAGTAATATAATCAACACATACTTCCTTGTACCTCTCAATAATTCTTACGTCATTTTAAATACCATTAAATTAGGGTCCACGTTTTTGGAGCGTAATTTAAGAACTATTCATTATTACGTTTTCATATAAAAATAAAATCTTTCGGTTTACATTACTTCCAAATGACTGCACACGATGTAAAATCAAAAAAATTCTATAATCAAGAAACTCGATAGCTGAATCAATGTTACAGCAAAAGCTTATTAGCCGTGTCGAAGTTTTAGAGCACATGGTATCACGAAATTATGAAAGCCAAATTCTTAACTGAAAAAAAAGAAAAACTAAGCACACCATAGGTATCAGCCAAACATAAATTGCTATTAGAGTAAAAAATATTTGGGAAACAGCCTGAGAAGTAATTTTGATGTTTGCTACGTAGTTGTTGTCGGAAAGCAAACGGCGAAAATTATAAAGAAAACGCTTTTTGTTTTCCTCAGGAGTGATATCAAAGCAAATTAAGACGTACTACTTTGCTACGTTATCAGATTTGAAGTGATTCAAGCATTCGACGACCACTGCTTCCGACGGGCAGTAGGAGTTCTTCCGTCGTTTCCCCTTCGGGCTCCCCACGGAGATGGGCCGTGTCGAGTGCAACGCTACGCGAGTGTGTCAGAGCGGCTGCGACAAGACGGGCCGCGTACGCACAACTGGAGCAGTCTTTGTTCTGACAGGGGCGCGCAATTAATTTGAGGCTGGAGAAGCGCGCCATAGCGGCACGCATTGTGCATTGTCTAGTCGCAGCTGGCCGGGTCGGCCGTGAACAATACGGTGCTGACACCTCGCGTAAACGCCCAACACCCGCTAGATAACATCTCACCGCAGGGAACTCCTCGGAATTGGTTTTTTGAAATCGGACGGCTCGGCCCTCGTCGGGACGCAGGCCCGAGCTGAGGAATGCGTCCGACGAGCCCAACCTGCTGGCCCTGTATCGAGGATATGGCTTCAGTGGCGCGCTTACACACTTTCCCTATTTGCCCTATTTGTGTGCTCCAAAGTCAGTGGACAATAATTAGGAATTGGAGTCTTCTTGTATCATGAGTGTGTAAAAGGTAAGTCGTAATTCTGCAGACAAATCTTCAGAGTCGGGCAGTTTTCTGAGTGTTTGGCATAAGGAACGTTCGATGGAAACCAATAAAATTGTCACAACAGTGTGTAAAAAAAGGAGCATGACTGTTTAATGCTACTTAAATATTTCTGTCAAGTGCGTCTTCTTTCACGTACCATACCGATTTTGAAGCTCATTCACCTGAACAGAAGAACGGACATTATGAGAGGGCCTGAGCTGTGCAGAAACCGTGTACTGACGGTCTTTATATACAAAATAAATCCGTTCGTCTGCACTGTAGCAATTTGATGTCAAATATTTAGCTGTCCTACAAACTGATCCGCATAACATTTGAGAAAAAGATTTAAAATCTCATAGTAGGTCATGTACATAAGAGAAAAAGAATCCTAGCAGAGCAATTACTTGTAATACAGAACGAACTGTATAGCCAAAGAAACGTTTCCAGTGACCTATGCTATTCGCTGTTAAAAGCACATTAAAGTGCCCTGTCACCTCTTTGCTTCCCAAGTTTGAGCTCCATATTGTCACGTGAACAAGAGCAGACGGCGAAAATGTCCTTAACAAGTACCGTAAAATACAGAAAAAGATTACTGCGCATGGAAACCAGTCCAGTGTGCGCCACGTGAACTTCACAGTCAACATTTCCAGCAGATCCTATCAAGAAACAGAACAGTATTACATACATTATTGTACGGTAATGGGGTTGTTGAGCTGTTCTTAGTACGACGCCAATTTTCCTTCTTCACTCCGTTTTCAGGTTGGTGAAGAATATCAGTAATCGCTCACTAACCAGGTAAGGTTCGACCTTGCGAAACCGGAAAACATGCAAACAGATTTTTTTTACATGTAATACACTTAGTTAATTAATGTACTGGGCTCACGACTTATTTCATAAGAAAGGAAACAAAATTCCCGACCGGCCATTATAATCTAATTTTTCTGCAGAAGCTTAAAAATGGGCCTAATACCCCTAGAAAATTTGCTTAGAAAATTTCGGGAACCAGCTTTCGTGAGGGAAATCTACGAACACTCTCAATTAATCTAGTTTTAGATCTTTAAGAAAATATTAAGGTAAAATAATCAGTGTCCGCGCATTAGTATGTAAGTAGTAACTGTTACCATGGTCTGCCGGAGCAGGACGAAGTCTTAATATATTCGCGAGTTACGACGTAGTAGAAGCAAGCAATTATTTCTTTTAGTATAAATCCAGTCACTGACCAAAAATGTTTATTAATCAGGTTATTAATTTCGGTGAACGGTTTCCATCTTCAGATCGAAGTAAATGCGGTATGCTACACAATTTTTGTCATTTCGTTTTTTGAAGGTACATTCACATTAATTAGCCGTACAAGCTTCGTCAAAAAATTACAGATTTTAAGTACCATGGATAACATTACGCTATATATATTGACACTTTAAGGAAACAGAGTATAGTTGTGTACGCCGTCTAGGCAAATTGACAATATTCTTCAAATCCGAAATGTTCCTAAGATCACACAAGAGTGTTTTGTTGGTTGCTCCAGGGGATGTCAACAGATCTCAGTTTCATCCAGAATGTTCAAAAAATATTCCTTAGGTGCAGTGGGTAAAACTTCAAGATACGTATACGCCATCTGATAAATTTTGGAAATTTGTGGTAAGGTCTTACGGGACCAAATTGCTAAGGTCATCGGCTCCTAAGCTTGCGCACTACTTAATCTAACTTAAACTAACTTACGCTAAGGACAACCCACACGCCCATGCCCTAGGGAGGACTCGAACCTCCGAAGGAGGAAGTCGCCAGGACCGTGACAAGATGCCCAAGACCGCTCGGCAACCCCGCGCGGCTATCTGATCAAAAGTTTCCGAACATCTAGTAGTGGACATTAATATTGGATGTGTTCATCCTTCGCATTTATAAGGGCTTGAACTCTTCTGGAGACCCTTTCAACGAGCTGTCTAAATGGCAGCCCATTCTTCCTGCACAGCCGAAGTCAGAGACGGTAGTGATGTTGGACGATGGGGTATGGAGCGAAGTAGATGTCTTAACTCATTCTAAAGGCGTTCCATTGAATTTAGGTCGGGACTTGGGGCAGGCCAGTCAGTTTCAGGAATCTTATTGTTCACAAACCATTACCTCGCAGATACTGCCTTATGACATGTTGCGTTGTCTTGCTGATACAAACAAACGTCTCCCAACTATGCCTCTACTATACACTGTACACACTACTGTAAAATGTATTCATATTCCTCCACGTTTAGAGTGTTTTTAAGTACAATAATGGGGTCACACTACAACCATGAAAACCACCCCTATACCGTAACACCATCTATTCCGTACTTCACTGCTGACGCTACACATTATGGCATGTAACGTTCACCAGGCATTCGCCAAACCTAATTCCTGGCATCGGATTGCCATAGGATGTAGAGCGGATCGTCATTCGAAATCACTCACTTCCAGTCACCAACCACCCAGTGAGGTGGCGCAGTGGTTAGACACTGGACTTGCATTCGGGCGGACGACGGTTCAATCCCGCGTCCGGCCATCCTGATTTAGGTTTTCCGTGATTTCCCTAAATCGGTCCAGGCAAATGTCGGAATGGTTCCTTTCAAAGGGCACGGCCGACTTCCTTCCCCGTCCTTCCTTAATCCGATGAGACAGATGACATCGCTGTCTGGTCTCCTTCCCCAAACAACCCAACCCAACACAGTCATCAACCGTCCAGTGATGTCGCTCTTTACACCACGTCAAGCGTCGCTTAGCACTGACTGCAGAAAATTGTCTCTTACGAGGAATTGCTCGACCATTGTACTCCATTCCTTTTAACTCTCCATGCACTCTTATTTTGCTAGCTACACTGAAGGTAGCCCTTGGGAAGTGATGAGTGAGCCCTCCCGCTGACTTCGTGCTGTCTTTACTACCAATCTCCGCAATAATCTACGGCCCCTGTCCTTCGGTACATGAGGTCTGCCTGGACTTGGTTTAGCTTTGACTGTTCCTTCGAGTTTCCACTTCACAATGCCATCACCAGCAGTCGACTTGGGCAACGTTAGAAAGATAGAAATGTCACTGATGGATTTATTACTGAGGTGACATTCAATGACCAGTCTACGTTAGAAGTCAGTGAGCTTTCCTGACGGATTCATTCTGCTGTTACTGCATGTAGGCAGCTCGTGGTCGTGCGGTAGCATTCTCGCTTCCCACGCCCGGGTTCCCGGTTTCGATTCCCGGCGGGGTCAGGGATTTTCTCTGCCTCGTGATGACTGGGTGTTGTGTGATGCCCTTAGTTTAGTTAGGTTTAAGTAGTTCTAAATTCTAGTGGACTGATGACCTTAGAAGTTAAGTCCCATAGTGCTCAGAGCCATTTGAACCATTTGTTCAAAGGACTGCACGCATACGTTCCTGGTTTGACGAATTCTCGTGCGTAGGATCGCACCCGATTGGTCTGCTAACTCACCCGATCCTAATCCCATAAAAAATGTCTGGCAAGGAAACATGACCATCTTGACTTGTATTTTAAGGAAAAAAGCAGACTTACATAATTTCAACCACAGAAATCGATCCCACGCGAAAATTTGCACCATGATTCCGTCAGTACGCACTTATGATCCTCAGGAGGTACAGCTTTTAAACTTTCGCTCACACAGGTTGATTGTCAGTTGCTCAACCCCACTGCAAGTGCCTACTGCCCGAGCGCGCAGTATTATTCAGTGGAGTGAGTAAGAGCTTTATGAATTACTGTTTTGACATCGGTAACATGCTTTGTTCATTATGCCAAAGTGCGGGGTTTCTAATATGTAGCTGGTGGAAGAGTGACTCTGAACATTTTTATGTTTTGATATACAAATGGAGTGCAAATGAATGAAACTAATTTGTCTGTCATTAAAGAAGTAACATAGCGCTCTTTAATTATTAACGTTGCTGTTGTGCGTTATTTTCTTTGGATTTTAAAGCTGGCACTGTTAACATGATTAAATTGTCAATCGAAAATCATTAACTTCATTTCATAACAATTCTGCATTTGTTTAGGATTATTCATTTTGATTCTGCGTCATATATGTAGCTGCAGAATGCCAATACGGAAATTGTCAAAATAATACAGAACCTAAATGTGTGTGAGGTCGACATATTACATACTCAAATTACTTATTATTTTTCGCGTAGAATAATGTGTTCTCGATCAAGATTTCAGAGCATGTTGGGCAGATGTGTGGACTTCCCGCCTCCTCTTCCATCGCTTTCAACATCCTGCGAATAGTTGTGTCTGTCGCTCCACTGTCCAATACTTCTCGCTCGGGCATTAGGCGGCTCCAGTGACGAACGATCGGTGCGAGCAAAAGTTTAAAAGCTATACTTCCAGAAGGTCGTAACCGCTTACTATCAGAATTGTGGCCCAAATTTTCGCACAGTGTTGATATCTGGGACTAATGTCTTGCAAGTGTGAGTTTCTTTTTTTTTCCTTAAAATGAGAGATCAAGTCGGTGGTGTTTCCTTGTGAGACTATTTGGAACAGCGGATGGGCTTCCCCACAGTTTGGTAGCTATATAAGACCTAACCATAAATGTATTTATGGTTTCTGCTGGACATGGCATATCTGAAGAACATAACTGATTAGCCGTCCGAAGTGGCCGAGCGGTTCTAGGCGCTACAGTCTGGGACCGCGCGACCGCTACGGTCGCAGGTTCGAATCCTGCCTTGGGCATGGATGTGTGTGATGTCCTTCGGTTAGTTAGGTTTAAGTAGTTCTAAGTTCTAGGGGACTGATGACCTCAGCAGTTAAGTCCCATAGTGCTCAGAGCCATTTGAACCATTTGAACCATAATTGATTGTTACAGGATCTGTGTTGATACAGTGTATCTCCACAATACAATGACCTTCATGCACGCATGTCTGAAGGAACATACAATATCACTGGCGATTACAGCTGTGGTAAACATTAGGAAATAGATTCGCGTATTGCTATTATACATTCTCGTCAGCTGTCACACGAAAATTTGTGCCGAACTGCGTCTCGAACCCGGATTTCCCGCTTATCACGAACGGTTGCCTTAATCACTTCGGCTATCTAGCACGCCTGTAGGACCGATCCAAACTTCCATATGTCTCGTAGTTACAAACCTTATGCTCGCACAGTTCGTGATTCCCTCACAGGTAGACAAATCTCGATTTGTGCGAGGATAAGGGTTTGATTACGTGACATATGGAAGTTTTTATCGGTTTTGGAGGCGTGCTCCGATACCCGAAATGGTTAAGGCGACCGCACTAAATAAGCGGGAAATCCGGTATCGAGTCCCAATCAGGCACAAATTTTCATGTTTCGCAATTACCTGACGTCAGTGTACATATTATTTATTTATTTAGCGTATGGCTCATAACATGACAGTAAAAATTACAGAAACAACACGATTTAAAAAAAATCACATATGTATAAACAGAACAATAAATAACAGTTTGTATATAAGGACACCACCAATTGTAAATTTACACTCACAGAAGAGCAGTCACAGTCCAGCTTAGATAATATATAGTCGATTGCCTCTTGGGTCGCCATTAGGAAATCCTGCCCTTAGTGGGCATTCCTGCGAGATGTGGTTGACCGTCTGTCTCTCAGCACCACAGTCGCAAGCGGCCGAAGGAAGTTTACCTCATCTGTGTAAGGAGTCGGCGCATCTCCCACAGTTGGTTCTGATGCGATTAAGAGTTGACCAAACTTTGCGAGGGCAATCAAATCCTTTTGGTTTACTAAAGATGCATGCCATACTGTGGCAGTTTACTGCTATTCTGTTCTCCCATTCCTCTTTCCATCGGTCATTTATTTTAAAGTTGGTTTGGTGCAGCACCTGTGCAGTCTTTAGTGGAGGATGCCTAGACCGGAGTCGGTTTCCTTGGATGTCGTGAGTATCTTCATGGATTTGTAATTGAGAGTTGGTCATGATTTTTTGAAATTGTCTAATCAGAGCGTGTTCTCGGCGCAGGTTAGGATGGGCTATGTTACTGACAACGGGCAGCCACACTGTAGGAGTTGGCCTGATTGTGCCTGATTGTTGCATTACGTTGGCTGTCTACCATGTGTGTGTGTTTGCTGTTGAAGATACTTATAGATTCTCTTCCTCGTTGAACTGAGGCCATCATCAAGAGTGATGTCTGCTAAGAGTGGCTTATTTTTTGCCCAATGTGATTATTATGCTGTAGCTGATGGAATGAATGGAAAGGACACCTTCCAACAGGCTCGTTCGGGGTAAGCGCCCCTAGGTGTTGGAGATTTCGCGTCATGGGGAGCAGACAGCGCCACCGGGCGCGGCCGGCGCGGCGCGGGCAGCGGCGCGGCGGGTGGTCAGGCGTTGAGCATGCGGCTCGCAAGCGCGCCATTCGCATTCCTGGACGCGGGTTTATAGGACCCCACCGGTTCTCGCTCAGCCACCCTCCACCCTCGACCGCATCTATATGCGCCTCCAGGGCACTCGCTCTCCGTTTGGCATGTACATCTTCCTCCCATTGATGTGAGACGGAAAGGGCGCCTACTTGACACGGTAATCATGTACCGCAGTTTCGCCTTCCGCCTAAGTTGTTTCGTATTCGGCACTACACGGTCACAACGCTGCCTGCATACCAATTATTTGCCCTACGAGAATTTGCGACGTGAGCGACCTGTCTGCGTGTACACTTTGCGAAATGTATTCGCAGATGATTTTGTTCATAATTGTCAACAAACTCCGAACACACACATCCTGTAATATGGTGAATGTAATCGCTAAATTGTACTAAAATGGAACCTCCTGGTTGGGATTTACCAAAAATGATTCAAATGTCTCCGATAACTATGGAACTTAACATCTGAGGTCATCAGTCGCCTGGACTTAGAACTACTTAAACCTAACTAACCTAAGGACATTACACACATCCATGCCCGAGGGAGGATTCGAACCTGCAACCGTAGCAGCAGCGTGGTTCCAGACTGAAGCGCCTAGAACCGCTCGGCCACAATTGCCGGCGGGATTTAGCAGGCTCGAAACCTGAAGAAGAGGTGGAGAGGTGCTCTCAAATGGTTCGAATGGCTCTGAGCACTGTGAGACTTAACTTCTAAGCGACCATTTGTAGCTGCAGTTTATGGCAGGTCATGGCCCATCGAACATAGGCCGGTGTGAGGTGGAGCGTACACTATTAAGTTAAGTAGTGGATTTGACTTTGTACATATGTACTGTTTGTGTTCTCCTTTTCGTCTTCGTTTATAAATGTATAGCTATGGTGTTCTTTTAATCATTGACAGAGGTCTTCTTAGGCACTTGTGGGTTTTATTGTTGTTCTGAAGAAGGTGTAGTTATCTACGCCGAAACCTGGGTTAACACTAGGTGCTTTTTTCGCAATCGATGCGGGTTTTTAGTTTTTTAATATTACAGCTTACACCTGTATTACTCAATTCGTACATTGCGCACCTGGTAAATGAAATTAATGACAATTATTGTAAGGGAATTCAAAGTACAGAGAGAATAAATAAAAGTGTTCCTGCAAATAAAATGGTAAAGTTAATAATAAAAGTAAAAATCTACGTAAATACAGACAAACAATGAATCACAAATATTCTTAGAAAATTAATAATGAACGTTCTTGGACCGTTGAGTACGGGTGCTTTTGAGGACTGCTTCAAGAAACATACCTCACCTGCTGATCATTTCTTTGCTACTTAACACTCGATAGATCCAATATGTACTCATCTTGACGTTTTGCACACGTGCCTGGCGTATAATTTTTTAACAGAACGGATAATTTCTTGGAAATATGTGAAAGGTGAAGGCAAATAAAAAGGAAACAAGGATAGTAGAGTGTAATCCAGTTATGTCAAATGATCCTGGGGGAATTACATTAGGAAATTACATGCCGAAAGTAATAGACGAGGTCTGTCAGTTGGGCAGCCAAATAACTGACGAAGCAAGACATTTAAAGAATATAAAATGTAGACTAGAAAGAGCAATAAAATCATTCCCTGAAAATAAAAAAAGAAAATATTTCTGAAAGTATTTGTTTGGAGCGTAGCCTTATATGTGGCGGGGACGATAATAAGTACACACAAGAAGGAAACAGGAGCTTTCGATATGTGGTGTCACGGGAGATGGTTTGATATCAGATGGAAAGACCAGATAACTGATAAAGAGGCACAGAACTCGAATGGGGATAGAGGAACATTAGGGAACAACTATAGTAAAAGAAGGAATAGTCTGACAGATCACAGTATTACTTGGAACTTATTCTGGGTAGGGTGACTGGAATGGAGTGCAATATCTCTCTCAGAGGCAGTTGATACGGAGGAGTAGCGGCTCCAGAAATCTGACGTTACGTCAGTCTACCCGACGGAGGATGACACAGCGGCCGGGTGGCAGCGACACAAACACAATCACAAGTTGCACTTGCAGTTTTTAGTCTCATGTACGATACAGGTAAGTGTCTGAAGAACTACCCTTAGACAGAAGGAAGACTGTTACAGGTCATCACATCTATACATCTGTCAGTACCTCACGTTGTCATTTAAGTTCGTCTTTGCGAACAAGCAACCACTACTCTACAATGGCTTTCCTTTTGGTTGAACAGCTCCCGTCTGGCTCCCTGGATAAAGTTAGTGACACATGTTAGTGCGATTGCGTTCCAGTGGGAGCTACGTCTTTTGAATCCTTGTGGTGGATACTATTTTAATGAGCACCGTATTGCAGAGGGAGCTCATGCGACACTGTTTCTCTTTTATCCGTTCGGTGATGACATTAAGCTTGAAGGCGTCCTTCGCGTTATTCACCAGAAGTGCGCTCTAGTCACTTGCAAAAAACATATACACATTACGCTACGACAAAGGAGGGACTGTGAATCCGTATTTCAATTTATCCTAGTTTGATCGAAAATGAGTCGCAACCTGTGTGATCGAACAAATGACTAGGATGGAAAACAGCTGCGCTATCGAATACAATATTAGTTTCATGAACGACGGTTGTGTAAACTGTTGAGTTTACTGCGCCATCTTACTTTATTTCAATGTCAGCGTGGTGGAAAATCGTAACTATTGAAAGTTATCAAGAATTTAAATGAATAAATTTGCCAAATTATCGGAGAACCTATAAAGACCTTTAAATGTTCCATGTATCGACAATTTTGTTGCTTTCCTGCATCGTAAATCAAAATGAACCTCATTCTTCCCGTTAATTACACTGGAAAGGTACGGGAGAAGTTTTTATTATGACTGCCTTGAGTAAAAAATGCGTAAATATTTAATAATAATAGCAGTTATCTACAACGTGATAAAACAACTTCTTAATATAATAACTTTCACCTGTATGCAGAAAGAAAGATATTAATTAATAAAAGAATGCTTCGCAGCACTTTAAAGCTAACATTAGTTTCTTGCTCAGTTTCTTCTGATCATGAAGTATGTCCCATAAGGTTGAATACATTAAATGAAATTGAATTTTTTTCTGATACAAACTCAACAATGAGTAACGATTACGTTATTTGTAAAATTTACAATGATCATGATAGTAAATTTAATCGTCCACGGTTAAGCTACTTTTTTGTGTATAACAGTTTGTACTCAGTTATGTTCCATCCCTCTCCATTTCTCTTTTCTCAAATGTACGTGTTTATCATATTATTATACATTCAGAAATCTTCGTTTGGGTATAGAAAGTTGTCAAGAAGGTGTGATTTCAGTCTGTTTTTGGAGTTCATTTTTTTCCTGCCGGATGGGCCAACCAAGAGCTATAGGCTAATTTCAATTGGTTACTCGTTTTTGTCTTCTTTTCTTCCAGTATTCTCTGATCTTTTCACTCTGTTTCTTCCTGTATTTTTACCACTTGAATCCAGATCTTTTTCATTCTTCTTGTGCCTTGGAACCTTTACATACTCAACACTTATTCAATGAACACTTCGCTGTCACAATTCTAGAGTTTCATACACCTTTAAGTGTGGTTTGTATGCTGTGCAAAATTAATCGAACCATCTCTCTTACTTATGAAGAAAAGTGTGCCTATAGCAACAAATGCTGCAATTATTAAGTGAAAAAAATGATGAAATTTCACATGTAAAAAAAATTGCTTCGTTATGTTTTCGAACTTCCACTGCTATGAGTGTGAATTCTAAATCCCTCCTGGTCATGCTGACAAAGTTTTATGAATTTATTTGTAAACGTATAGACAGCGGAAATTAAAGTGTCCTGCTCCATATTGGCCCGTTTTACGTCCTACCCCCCTTAACCTGTTATTCCAACAACCAAACAGAAAATGCTACAAAGTATTTTTACGTCTAATACGCACAAAATTTTGAAATTTCATCTTGTAATCTCAAGGTAATTCTGAAAACATATGAACTTTTAGTCCAGCTTTCTCAAAACTACAAGAAGTGCAGTTATACTCTTTTACCTCTAACCCCTCACTCATTTTCGCTATTAATATCAAAAGACGTATACAGTAATGAGATCACAGAGAACTACAGAGGGCGTATGATACTGAAATGGAGCAGGCAACACTATCGAAAGACACTAGGATACAGCAAGATATGGCTAGGCTGTTGTTAGTAGAGCGGGTATATTTCGACAGGGATTTCATGGTTGGATAGTGGGGGTAGGTTGATGTACCAACAGGAGCATGTGGACAAGGCACAGATGTGCACGGATGGTGGAATATGGGTGTAACAGCGCTGCTTCATACCTGGAGTGGAGACAAGGAGACAAGACCGAGGGTTCTGGGATTGGGTCTTCCAATTTACGTATCGGTTTCGAAGGTTTTTCCTAGCCGGGGACGAAAGATTAAGTAATAAATCTTTGCTCATCCGAGAGTGATGCAACCCGCGAGGAGTGACAGCTACGTTTCCTGAATCGATGGCTCAACCGGGATATGGGGTAACGTGGGTAAATCCGTAAAGAGGCTGATCGGGCGCTGGGCCTGCGGCTGACGTTTTTGTGCTGGTCTGGGAGGAGCGCCGGATCGCAATTACGGTGGGAGCGCAGCGCAGCCGCAGCCGCTCGCGTGACCATCCAGCCGTTTCCACGCGTGAAACCCAAACACGGCGCGCTCTCAAACTATATCATTTAGGGCCGGCAGTTAGCAACGGGACAACAGCTCCCTTCCCATGTTTACTCTCGCGAAATGTGACGGCTTGGACAGGTTCGCGTGCGTGGCGCCGCGGGGGCTCATACGGAAAACTCCCTTCCGTGTATCTGCTCCAGAAGTTTTTTAGCCGCGTAGTCCAAACGTCACTTACTCCACTTTCTTCTATTGCGTACATTCAATTGTACCTATACTAATGTCTTAGTCTGGCATGGAATGCAGTCAGTCATAAAAATCTCCGATCACCTACCCAGTCATTCAAAATAGGAGCACGAAAAATTATGGCAGGCTAGAAATTACGTAATTATAATGAAATTTATGGAAACACTGAAAATATATCAGGAATACTGAGAAAAAGAAGACTGGTATTTTTTGGACATTTATGTCGAATACAAGACAACAGATTGACCAAAAAGGTTTTTAAATATTTGTGGCCTAAGAACAAGTTGGACCGATGAAGTAAATAAGGATTTAGAAGAAATTAATGTAAAAGCTAGCGCTGCTCAGCGGCTTATATCAAGTTTCTAGCGAGCTCTCGTCCACTCTTGCTCGGACGTCAACAAGAAATGTAGCATAGCCTTCAGCTGATAGGAAGCAACCTCTAACAAAGCGCTTAGTCAAGTATGGCATAAGTAATGCCTCTCTAGATATCTGTTTGTAATTATATGTATGCAGCATATGAAGAAGCCCGTAACACAAGTGAAGTACAATATATATTATTTTTTACCAACGACTACTAATTATTCAGTCGTTGCAGATGCAGACTATGCAGCCAGCTCCTTACCGACTTCACTGCCAAACCTGTAATATATGTTTCTATTTAGCATTGGCCACCTGTCATCATAAAAACTGACGACAAGAATCATAACAGAAACATAGTAAGACAGAATACAGTATAACGCATTAACCAATTACTGGAAATATTTCTCACCACCACGGTCACTTCCCTCTCCTCATGTATCATAAAAGTGTTATTTAGATACTACACAACATAAAAAATCAGTATAAGCCTATGTGTACCTAACTGTTTCGTGACATCTTGTAACTACTTCACCATGGAGCAGCACAGAGTCCCTTTGCGACAACGAGACGCTCTAGATGGAAATTTCTCATTTTTCTGGTTCAAATGGCTCTGAGCACTGTGGGACTTAACATCTGAGGTCATCAGTCCCCTAGAACTTAGAACTACTTAAACCGAACTAACCTAAGGACATCACACACATCCATGCCCGAGGCAGGATTCGAACCTGCGACGTAGCGGTCGCGCGGTTCCAGACAGAAGCGCCTAGAACCTCTCGGCCACACCGGCCGGCCATTTTTCTGGGAAATGTCACTTGTACCCCTTTGCTTCTGACCACCTCCACTGGTTTTCATATACTAGCAGTACCATCATTACATTATAGCAGCACCGATGTCATTATCTCTATTTTAGCACAAAAATTGTCAATCTGTCACAGCGGACCCAATTCATGGTACCAAATAACCCCCTCCCCCCTCACAAACAAAAGCCATGGATCTACCGCCTGCCTCAACTTCACTCTCTGTGCGCTGCTGGTAAACACCTCATTCTGCCTTCGATGCACGCGACACCTTGCATCATTTGAAAAGACGCAAAACCGCAACCTGTCACACAGCACTACATACCTCCAGTCAGTTACGTCCAGTTTCTGTGTTGTTTACGCTGTTGAAGTCGTATAGGTTTATGTAACACTGTGAGATACAAGACTCCAAATTACCACCGTATGCAGTCAGTTCCTTTTCGCTCGGAAGCTTGTTGAGATGGAACTACCTTTACTGGCAGCAACAATCACTGTCGGGTTTGAAATCAATTGACACTGACAAGGCGTGGCATTCGTCTCTGGTCCCTTTCGATTAGGATATTTTTAGGACTGATGTTTTTACACCGTGTTACATGATTGCCACTGGTACGCTTTTTCTTATAAACACGTTGCATATTCCGCATTGACATACCAATAAAGCTCGTAGTTTTATTCGCTACATTTACACTCCGCAAGCAACCCAACGGTGTGTGGCGGAAGGCACTTTAGGTGCCACTGTCATTACCTCCCTTTCCTGTTCCAGTCGCGTATGGTTCGCGGGAAGAACGACTGCCGGAAAGCCTCCGTGTACGCTCGAATCTCTCTAATTTTACATTCGTGATCTCCTCGGGAGGTATAAGTAGGAAGAAGCAATATATTCGATACCTCATCCAGAAACGCACCCTCTCGAAACCTGGACAGCAAGCTATACCGCAGTGAAGAGCGCCTCTCTTGCAGAGTCTGCCACTTGAGTTTGCTAAACATCTCCGTAACGCTATCACGCTTACCAAATAACCCTGTGACGAAACGCGCCGCTCTTCTTTGGATCTTCTCTATCTCCTCTGTCAACCCGACCTGGTACGGATCCCACAATGATGAGCAATACTCAAGTATAGGTCGAACGAGTGTTTTGTAAGCCACTTCTTTTGTTGATGGACTACTTTTTCTAAGGACTCTCCCAATGAATCTCAACCTGGCATCAACCTTACCAACAATTAATTTTATATGATCATTCCACTTCAAAACGTTCCTTACGCATACTCCCAGATATTTTACAGCAGTAACTGCTACCAGTGTTTGTTCCGCTATCATATAATCATACAATAAAGGATCCTTCTTTCTATGTATTCGCAATACATTACATTTGTCTATGTTAAGGGCCAGTTGCCATTCCCTGCACCAAGTGCCTATCCGCTGCAGATCTTCTTGCATTTCACTGCAATTTCCTAATGCTGTAACTTCTCTGTATACTACAGCAGCATCCGCGAAAAGCCGCATGGAACTTCCGACACTATGTATTAGGTCAGTTATATACCGGGTGATCAAAAAGTCAGTATAAATTTGAAAACTTATTAAACCACAGAATAATGTAGATAGAGAGGTAAAAATTGACACACATGCTTGGAATGACATGGGGTTTTATTAGAACCAAAAAAAATCTAAGGTCACAAAATGTCCGACAGATGCGTGTCGTTTGGTGATGATCGTGTGCTCAGCCGCCACTTTCGTCATGCTTGGTCTCCCAGGTCCCCAGACCTCAGTCCGTGCGATTATTGGCTTTGGAGTTACCTGAAGTCGCAAGTGTGTCTTAATCGACCGACATCTCTAGGGATGCTGAAAGACAATATCCGACGCCAATGCGTCACCATTTACAGTGCTGTTCACAACATTATTCCTCGATTACAGCTATTGTTGAGGAATGATGGTGGACATATTGAGCATTTCCTGTAAAGAACATCATCTTTGCTTTGTCTTACTGTGTTATGCTAATTATTGCTATTCTGATCAGATGAAGCGCCATCTGTAGGACATTTTTTGAACTTTTGTATTTTTTTGGTTCTAATAAAACCTCATGTCATTCCAAGCATGTGTGTCAATTTGTACCTCTCTATCTACATTATTCCGTGATTTATTCAGTTTTCAAATTTATACTGACTTTTTGATCACCCGGTATATTGTCAAAAGCGTCTGTAGACGCCTCTCCATTGAGAACAACATGCTGTGTTTTGTTTGCTAAAAACATGGGTCATGGGAACATGCAAACACGCTATATCCTTTCTGCCATACTGTCGTCTCCATGTTGATCCTTCACATTGCCCTGACTCCATTCAAGCTAATGGCACATGCACATGCACTACCATCATTCACTTCAGTGCTGGAGGGTCTCATAACCATCTAGTGACAGTTCTAGACCATAAACAGCGGTCTCAAGATCCCTGCGTGCTTTTTTAAGGAGGGTGATCAATATCTTGTTCGGTGAACTTATATGCCGTATTACGAGGGCCTTCAATAAGTAATGCAGCACATTTTTTTCCTCTGTCAGCTTCGGCTGAAAAAAATGCGGAATTTATTATGGGACAATGTAAAATATTCGTGATTTAGCCCCTATAATTTCACGGAGTTCCGATAAGTAGCGGCGCCATACGTAGCCTTCAATATGGCGTCTGCAACGGAGGTGCGTTCCAAGCAGAGAACTGGCACTGAGTTTCTTTTGGCAGAAAGCCGGAGGATCGCAGATATTCATAGACTGTTGCAGAATGTCTACGGAGGCCTGGCAGTGAACAAAAGCACAGGGCATTGTTGGGCATCATCTGGACAAGGTCGCGCAGTCCTGTCCGATTTCCCGCGTGTCGGCCGACCACACACAGCTGTGTTCCCATCAGGAAATTGAAGAAACGACTTCAGTGTGTTCGTCGCCACAAAAATGCAAACTAACTTCTCCCTCTCCATGACAACGCAAGGCTACACAAAAGTCTGTGCAGGCCGGCCTCTGTGACCGAACGGTTCTAGGCGCTTCAAAAAAATGTTCAAATGTGTGAAATCTTATGGGACTTAACTGCTAAGGTCATCAGTCCCTAAGCTTACATACTACTTAACCTAAATTATCCTAAGGACAAACACACACACATCCATGCCCGAGGGAGGATTCGAACCTCCGCCGGGACCAGCCGCACAATCCATGACTGCAGCACCCTAAACCGCTCGGCTAATCCCGCGCGGCTAGGCGCTTCAGTCCGGAACTGCGCTTCTGTTACGGTCGCAGGTTCGAATGCTGCCTCGGGCATGGATGTGTGTGATGTCCTTAGGTTAGTTAGGTTTAAGTAGTTCTAAGTCTAGGGAACTCATGACTTCAGATGTTGTCCCATACTGCTTGGACCCATTTGAACCATTTTTGAAAATCTGTGCACCCGAGAGGAGATCACAAAAGTTCATTGGACTGTTCTTCCTCATCCACCCTACAGCCCGGATCACGCACCTTCCGGCTACCATTTGTTTGCCCCAACGGAGGATGCATTCCGCGGGAAGCAGTGCGTAGATGATGGGGAGGTTACTGATACAGGAAGGCGTTGGCTCCGACGTGGAGTGGTACCATCCGGGCATACAGGCTTTCCCAGTAAGGTAGCGTAATGCCTTTTCATTGAACGGAAATTATGTTGAAAAATAGGGGTTTGTAGCTAAAGGAGTGGGGAACAATATGGTGTATTGGGATCCTTGATGGAAGAAACCTGCTTTCAGAAAAACTGTGTTGATTTGCATACTGAACGCCCCTCGTATTAACAGCATTCCAATGGCTGCAGTCTCCAATCCCGATCCGCCCAATGTGACGTCCACTAACTAGAATTGCAATTCGGCTGCTGAAATTCCCCAGGTGGCGGACTCCCACCCACTGCAGCTCCGACGGGTTAAATGCGCTCTCTATATCTACCATACACAAATATCTAACGGCAGCTGGCAATTACGACTTCCGCTGGGTCTCACTATGACTCGTAGAACGAACTGTTATTTTCGCATTCCGACACACAATAAACCTGTGTATCTCGTAACTCGGTTCGAGGCGCTTCAGTCCGGAACCGCGCTGCTGCTACGATCGCAGGTTCGAATCCTGCCTCGGGCATGGATGTGTGTGATGTCCATAGGTTTAAGTAGTTCTTAGTCTAGGGAACTGATGACCTGAGATGTTAAGTCCCATAGTGCTTTGAGCCATTTTATCTCGTAACTAGGACGTCCAAGAGAGTATCTAGTGCGGACATACCAAATGCAACGGTAAGACAATAAAAATTTTAAAAAAAGAAAGAAAAAGTTTAAAAGAATCTGGGAAGTCGGTGTGCTACTGTCGAGGAAGAAGTAGCGGTCAGTGTGTTAAATAGGTGCGAGTCACGGAAGAAAAGCGGTGGAACAGATGTTGCGGCCAAGTCCCTGATCAGGACCCAGCTGCGGAGGGCGGCGTGTGTAAAGTGGTTTTCTTCAGTCTGCGGTTTGGAGAAAAAGACGAGCGGGCCCCAGGGCAGCTCGCTGGTGGCGCGAGGAGCGCAAAGCGCAGCCGAGCGTGGCGGGCCCATCACTCAAGTGCGCGGCTGTTACTCGCCCTCCGTGTCACTCGCAGGCCAGCGCAGCCCTCGTCGGAAAGCGTGGATGAGGAGCTTCCCCAGAGCTACGGCATTAGTTAGGCGCCATACACCATTCCACGAAGAAAGCTCTGGCCAATTGCTCCTCACAGCTCACCCTGGCCGTTGTTGAACTCTGCGACCAGTCACGACAGAAAAGAGTGAAAGCTAATGTGAGATTCTGATATTTTGAGAATGCCTGTGCACTACTCATCTGCAGCATAGTGTTTTCTTGTACTCGTTTTCTGTTTCGTGTATATGTTCTGGAATTTCCATTATCGTAACATTACTCTTTCGTGAGATAATATTCGAGTCACTGTTGGTTCATCACGACACAGTAGCATTTACAGAGAAATGGTTTCGTGATCAGTTTGTAGCTTGTCACAAAATCTTTGAGTTTTGCGAATCTTCTAAGACAGTGGTTCCCTACTTGGGGGTTATTACTCCCTGGATGGAAAAATGAAACTTTCTGAGGGGTAATAACAAAAGACGTTCTGTATGGTTTGGTGACCGCTCTAAACTATTTTCGGAAAAATAATCTCCATTATCACTAGTTCTGTGGACTCTAATAGATCGTTAACATTATCATTACCATAATCTGCCATTTGACATCCATTTCTAGATAAATGCGCTCGTTACACAACCCCGTAAAAACAGTTTTTGATAAACTGGAAGTCGCAGTATTCTGGAGGGAGTTAAGTTGTTAGTATCCATTATTTTTGGAAGAACTCTTAAGCATACCGATTCCATTCAGTAAAACTTACAGGTATGAAAGAAAACTTCCGACAACGGTAGGAATGAGAACAAAAGCAAAGATCTGAATGAACTTGATGTAAGACTTAGCATGTGTCCTGTCTGGCACTACACTAAATATAAAAGGGAAATAAGCACAACCAACCGTCTCACTGGCTCATTATTTCTTGATTTAGTACAGATCCTATAAAAACATGCGACTTTTCTTTTTTTGAATGTTAAATTTTAAAATTGGAAACGTTCTTTTTTCGACCATAAAGCTTAGTTAGATACTACACTTTGTTGGGGTATTGGCTGATAATTGATCTCGTTCAGATTTCAGAGTGGTTGTTAACCACTGTTCTAGATTCTACATAATCGACACAGCTTAGACGGCGAATTGCACGAATTTCACAAATTATTTTTTCTTTAAATGCTACCGTCAGATTAAATACCTGCAGTTACTTAAGGACTGACTCATATGAGAATAAATATTTCGCTACAATAAATCGCATCTGCCTGCTGAGTTAACCTGTAGATCACTGAATAAATATTTACGCTATCTGAGAATGAGGTTGGCGATCCTCAACAGCCCGCATCTCGTGGTCGTGCGGTAGCGTTCGCGCTTCCCACGCCCGGGTTCCCGGGTTCGATTCCCGGCGGGGTGAGGGATTTTCTCTGCCTCGTGATGGTTGGGTGTTGTGTGCTGTCCTTAGGTTAGTTAGGTTTAAGTAGTTCTAAGTTCTAGGGGACTGATGACCATAGATGTTAAGTCCCATAGTGCTCAGAGCCATTTGAACCATTTTTTTTTTTTGATCCTCAACAAGAAAGGCAAGAGAAGAGCGTTGTAATGTATCCACATTTTTTCTCTTATTGTAACTTAGACTCGCGCGTTAATCCCAACATTTCAATCAGTTCGATAGTCTTTTGAGTTACACGTTCCAGTACATAGATATCCGCTTTCGATTCTTGCATAATGCATAATGTTGTTTACATTGTTATATCATACTGTATACGCACTCTCTTTGTGGTAAGTTTCTGCCCACCTTGCAGAAGCAAAGAAATAGATCTCGTTCCAACGTTAGAAAGAGTGGAATTCCGAGTTCCGCATCCCCTCACATGCAGTGCGTTGCTGTTACTGGCTTGGGTTGTTTAGGGGAAGAGACCAAACAGCGAGGTCATCGGTCTCATCAGATTAGGGAAGGATGGGGAAGGAAGTCGGCCGTGCCCTTTCAAAGAAACCATCCCGGCATTTGCCTGGAGTGAAATCACGGAAAACCTAAATCAGGATGGCCGGATGCGGAATTGAACCGTCGTCCTCTCGAATGCGAGTCCAATGTGCTAACCACTACGCCACCTCGCTCGGTGCTGTTACTGACCTTACGTAAGTTAAGCTTAAGTTAACTGAGGAATGTATGCGGTACCCCTGAATATGAGTGAAACTTACCCTAAATGTGCACTTTTTGTAGTTATTATACCTAATTTTATTCTAACGGTTTGTGAAACTGTTGAAACAATCTCTTGTCTCCTTCTTTTTATGCTCCTCTTGCCGTCTCCTTCTTATTTTTGTCCTCTTCTTGTCTGATTCCAAGCGAAGGCAGTGATTTATGTGACAGTACGCTACCGATGATGCCACAATTCCGTTCGTGATGTACAATGACGGGAGGCTCTCTAGCGTCCCGTCGATAGCGACGGCATCAGAGGCCGACAAAACCGAGACGTAGGACATCACTCAACGCCTAACGAACTGCAGCCGTCCTGGTGGTTCCGTTATAAGAGGCGTTCACAATTAGTGCAGCTCTTCGTTGGCCGTGCGAGCGAATACCAGTAGGGTAGGCTAGAGCCGCTTGCCACTGCAGTGCTGCCAAAAAACGGTGCAGGACTTATTTTTTATATGAATATTAGTTACATTAATGTACTTTATTTTTGATTTATGGAAATGTCAAGTACATCCTGAAACAGACGGCACGTCGGAACCAGAACATTCTAATGTAATAATTTATCAGTATATTAGTCTCATCCAGATTAAAAGGTCTCAGCGTGGCATCATTTTTTGTGGGTGAAAGATGGCCTGCAGTACCGGAAATTGTGAAGTAACTTCCACCGTTATCCCTGAAGCCAAAGCAAATAAATAAAACTAATTAAAATTTAAGAAGGGAAGAATATGCTCACTATAAGTTGTGTGGCTAGTTCAGAATGGTTCAAATGGCTCTGAGCACTATGGGACTCAACATCTGAGGTCATCAGTCCCCTAGAACTTAGAACTACTTAAACCTAGCTAACCTAAGGACATCACACACATCCATGCCCGAGGCAGGATTCGAACCTGCGACCGTAGAGGTTGTGTGGCCCAACAGAACATACGCACATGGACAGTACCCGTAAAATCACTGACCGCTGACCACAGGCGTCAGACAGATTAATTCAATAGTTGGCAAGTCTACAACAAAAGAACACAGTAACATGGTGGAAAGATGGAAACACATTTCGTGTGCTGCGCCGAAAAGTGTGTACCACAATTACAATAGGAGCAGTAAAGCATGCATCAAGAGCAATAATGTTTGAAGTAATAAGTGTGTATAGAGGAATAGAGTGACAAAATTTGTTATAACCTAAAATCACTATGTTACAATCTGTAAGCGAGACGTACTGATGCTAATGTTCATTTCTTTATGGCCACTAAAGATCTTTTACAAGAATTTAATTTTTTAGCTATATTGGGTTTCATTTGACAGTGACTGTTTATTAAAGTTTTCAAACAGTTTTTTCAGAGACCCCTGCCAGTCGCAGCTCTTTTTAACTTGCTTAATTTATTTAATTTTTCAAGTTATTTCGAGGTATAACCTCAGGATCAGACAAAAGATGGCATCAGAAACATTTAATGGGAATACACATTCTCTCACGAGCCAAAACATTATGAGCGCTGCCCATCGCGAGAGTGAATGCTGTCTGGGAGCGATGGCGCACGTGACGCGCTAAGGAAAGAGTATAATGGAGGGTGCCCAGCTGCACGGGAGCACGATGTGCGCGCCGCGTGCGAGCCGACGTTCGTCCTGTCCCAGCTTTGTTCAGTACTTCTCGGAAGCACTAGGAACAGCACAAATTTTCATTTAGCATTGCTCTGTTGCATTTTTCTGTCAGCACAACTTCCTTCAGTTCTACGGAATCGTGGTGTCAGCCCTCTTTACCTTTTGCTGTTTGTTCGTGGTATAAAAGAAGTTCACAGATCCAGTAGCCGCTTGCACAAAAAGAGGCTCTCTAACAATCTATCGTCAGAATCCTTTAAAAGTGAACGGGAACGACAGAAGAGCGGGACAAGAATTCTCAATATCTATTATGCGATATGAAACAAAATTACTGCACCATGCAGAAAGAATTTAAAGAATTAGTTGACGATGAAAGAGCAAAAAATTACAACGACCGGCAGAAGGGACTCATTTTTCTGCACACCATGAAGCACTTTGTGCTAAATTTGCAGGCATGCAGAACGTGATGAAATTGGTGGTACGAACAGTAAATTTTCTGAAGTCGAAACCATTTTTCCACTGTCAGTTGCCACAATTTTCTTAGGGGTGGCAACAAGAAGGGCATCCGGCCATCCCTTAAATTAACCGTGTCAAATCCGTAGATAACCTAGCCGACTCTGCGGCGATGCGGTACAAAAACACAAGAAAGAGAATAAAAAAAGGTTACGGATTTTCTTAAACAATTTCAACTCAGTACTGTTAAATTATTAGTTACGATAAATAGTATGTATGACTCTTTATGTTCAATAGCTTTGTAATTATTCTGAAATAATTTTTTATTATCATTAGTTCATTAAACGTTTGCCTCAGGTACTGCCGTACGAAACGCAGAAAACGGGGAGATGCCCGGTAGTGGATAAATCAAGTCGGTTCTCTTTCTGCAAGAGTCAGAAACTGGTGATTAATGGCACCTGTTAATTTGTCCTCTAAAGTGTATGCTCCTGTAAATCTGTTACTCAAAAGTCCTGTCCACACATTGATATGAAAGCGAACCTGACGCCTTGCTTTATGATCGCTCTAGAATTTGCAACTGGACACATATCGTTACTACATCTACATCTACATCTATACTCCGCGAGCCACCTTACGGTGTGTGGCGGAGGGTACTTATTGTACCACTATCTGATCCCCCCTTCCCTGTTCCATTCACGAATTGTGCGTGGAAAGAACGACTGCTTGTAAGTCTCCGTATTTGCTCTAATTTCTCGGATCTTTTCGTTGTGATCATTACGCGAGATATATGTGGGCGGTAGTAATATGTTGCCCATCTCTTCCCGGAATGTGCTCTCTCGTAATTTCGATAATAAACCTCTCCGTATTGCGTAACGCCTTTCTTGAAGTGTCCGCCACTGGAGCTTGTTCAGCATCTCCGTAACGCTCTCGCGCTGACTAAATGTCCCCATGACGAATCGCGCTGCTTTTCGCTGGATCATGTCTATCTCTTCTATTAATCCAACCTGGTAAGGGTCCCATACTGATGAGCAATACTCAAGAATCGGACGAACAAGCGTTTTGTAAGCTACTTCTTTCGTCGATGAGTCACATTTTCTTAGAATTCTTCCTATGAATCTCAACCTGGCGCCTGCTTTTCCCACTATTTGTTTTATGTGATCATTCCACTTCAGATCGCTCCGGATAGTAACTCCTAAGTATTTTACGGTCGTTACCGCTTCCAATGATTTACCACCTATGGCATAATCGTACTGGAATGGATTTCTGCCCCTATGTATGCGCATTATATTACATTTATCTACGTTTAGGGAAAGCTGCCAGCTGTCGCACCATGCATTAATCCTCTGCAGGTCCTCCTGGAGTACGTACGAGTCTTCTGATGTTGCTACTTTCTTGTAGACAACCGTGTCATCTGCAAATAGCCTCACGGAGCTACCGATGTTGTCAACTAAGTCATTTATGTATATTGTAAACAATAAAGGTCCTATCACGCTTCCCTGCGGTACTCCCGAAATTACCTCTACATCTGCAGATTTTGAACCGTTAAGAATGACATGTTGTGTTCTTTCTTCTAGGAAATCCTGAATCCAATCACAAACCTGGTCCGATATTCCGTAAGCTCGTATTTTTTTCACTAAACGTAAGTGCGGAACCGTATCAAATGCCTTCCTGAAGTCCAGGAATACGGCATCAATCTGCTCGCCAGTGTCTACGGCACTGTGAATTTCTTGGGCAAATAGGGCGAGCTGAGTTTCACATGATCTCTGTTTGCGGAATCCATGTTGTTTATGATGAAGGAGATTTGTATTATCTAAGAACGTCATAATACGAGAACACAAAACATGTTCCATTATTCTACAACAGATTGACGTAAGCGAAATAGGCCTATAATTATTCGCATCTGATTTATGACCCTTCTTGAAAATGGGAACGACCTGCGCTTTCTTCCAGTCGCTAGGTACTTTACGTTCTTCCAGCGATCTACGATAAATTGCTGATAGAAAGGGGGCAAGTTCTTTAGCATAATCACTGTAGAATCTTAAGGGTATCTCGTCTGGTCCGGATGCTTTTCCGCTACTAAGTGATAGCAGTTGTTTTTCAATTCCGATATCGTTTATTTCAATATTTTCCATTTTGGCGTCCGTGCGACGGCTGAAGTCAGGGACCGTGTTACGATTTTCCGCAGTGAAACAGTTTCGGAACACTGAATTCAGTATTTCTGCCTTTCTTCGGTCGTCCTCTGTTTCGGTTCCATCGTGGTCAACGAGTGACTGAATAGGGGATTTAGATCCGCTTACCGATTTTACATATGACCAAAACTTTTTAGGGTTCTTGTTTAGATTGTTTGCCAATGTTTTATGTTCGAATTCGTTGAATGCTTCTCTCATTGCTCTCTTTACGCTCTTTTTCGCTTCGTTCAGCTTTTCCTTATCAGCTATGATTCGACTACTCTTAAACCTATGATGAAGCTTTCTTTGTTTCCGTAGTACCTTTCGTACATGATTGTTATACCACGGTGGATCTTTCCCCTCGCTTTGGACCTTAGTCGGTACGAACTTATCTAAGGCGTACTGGACGATGTTTCTGAATTTTTTCCATTTTTGTTCCACATCCTCTTCCTCAGAAATGAACGTTTGATGGTGGTCACTCAGATATTCTGCGATTTGTGCGCTATCACTCTTGTTAAGCAAATATATTTTCCTTCCTTTCTTGGCATTTCTTATTACACTTGTAGTCATTGATGCAACCACTGACTTATGATCACTGATACCCTCTTCTACATTCACGGAGTCGAAAAGTTCCGGTCTATTTGTTGCTATGAGGTCTAAAACGTTAGCTTCACGAGTTGGTTCTCTAACTATCTGCTCGAAGTAATTCTCGGACAAGGCAGTCAGGATAATGTCACAAGAGTCTCTGTCCCTGGCTCCAGTTCTGATTGTGTGACTATCCCATTCTATACCTGGTAGATTGAAGTCTCCCCCTATTACAATAGTATGATCACGAAACTTCTTCACGACGTTCTGCAGGTTCTCTCTGAGACGCTCAACTACTACGGTTGCTGATGCAGGTGGTCTATAGAAGCATCCGACTATCATATCTGACCCACCTTTGATACTTAACTTAACCCAGATTATTTCACATTCGCATTCGCTAATAACTTCACTGGATATTATTGAATTCTTTACTGCTATAAATACTCCTCCACCATTGGCGTTTATCCTATCCTTGCGGTATATATTCTTTTTTATTACTGAGGTAATTTGTATCCTACTGTTCGTGAATCTCGCCTCATCCCCGAATAAACTGTAACCTGTGAGCTGCTTATGTTCGGCGCTCTGTCTTAAAATCCATATCTTTGATGTTGGTCTTGCTTGTGGCCCAACAGCTTGCACGTTCTGTAAGTGAAATGGATACATCAGCTGCACGTTCGGAATTGTCCACACGAAAATGAGTTTCATTCTTTCAGCAGCACCAGTTTTCCGCACACTTATTTCAGTAAAATCTTCTGCTTGTTATAATACTCTTTCCTTCATTTTCGGTTTGCGAACTGTGCGAGGTCTACAATGCGATTACTTGTCCTTGTTTCGAATGATCCCGTGTCCATAAGTCACTGGAACAACATAATAAAGATTTTTTTCACATAGAATGCGGCGTTGAAGATGTTGTGTGGCGTACATAACTAGTGTGACTCTTCTTGTACCCGTTGGACACTAACACCCCGCCGTTCACCCATGGACTATTTCGTACGTGAGACGTGGCTGTCAAATTAAATGGCTCTGAGCACTATGGGACTTAACTGCTGTGGTCATCAGTCCCCTACAACTTAGAACTACTTAAACCTAACTAACCTAAGGACATAACACACATCCATGCCCGAGGCAGGATTCGAACGTGTGACCATAGCGGTCGCGCGGTTCCAGACTGTAGCGCCTAGAACCGCTCGGCTGGCCGTGGCTGTCATTTTAGGCCTTTGGCTAAACCATAGCAGAATACCGGGGCTGCAGTTTTCCGCTCGAAATAATAGATCTTCATTTGACTGTTTACGTTCTTCACACTCAGCGGAATCAGTAACCTCAATAGGATAAGTGTGGCATGACTAATGTACCAGACAGTTGTAATTGCAATGTCTGACAACAGCATCGCTGTCAGAAGACTAAGTACAGAGACAAACCAATACTGAATGAACAAGAACATCAATAGGGAGACGGCCTATATTAATGACAAGAGGACCACACGGCAATCGGATTTTTGCATTTTTTGTATTTATGGTACGAGTAGACCAGAACTGAAATATCAGTCGCCCTAATCAGTTCGATGTAACTCTCAAAAATTCACGAAAAAATCGACTGTGAAGTATTCAGAGTATTTTTAAGTCAATAACGGAAGAATGAGTTTTTGACAGGCCATGTGGTTTTGTGGTAGAATGTTTACGTTCCACGTGGGAGGCCCAGGTTCATTTCCGGCTAATGCAAATTTTTAATCAAAGGTGCATGTTAAATGAACATTTTTGTGAAGCGTTAAACACATATAGATAAAAAAGATGTATAGTGCTTGAGATGCAATCACGGGATCGCTAGTTCGAGTGTCGTTTCGGTCATTATCTTTTACCGTTCAGATCGAACACCTGCGTGATTTAAATATAAAGTTCGTCAAATGTATGCTGATTAACAAGTACGTAATTGTCATTTTAATGAAGAAGGTACGTCTTCTTATTTCCAGTTACAAATGGCGGACGAAATCCCAGTTTCCACAACAAATAAAAATTCTTAGTTACCCATCTTTTCTAAAGTATCATTAACAACGATAGCTTGTATTAAAAAGCATTTCAGTTTTTTTTTCATTTTCGAATTTTGCACATTACGGAAATGCTTGTGGGACATTCACCTTTTTAAAAAATTTGCACCGACAGGAAGTCGTACCCACGACTCCTACCGGGCAAGCGAGCATTCTACCACGCAGATACTTGAACCATCGAAAAATCGTTCTTGCCTTAGCGAATTTAAGATGCTCGGAAAATTTCAAAGTCGATTTTCTAGATAATTCTTGAGAGTTGGATCACACAGCTTTTGTTGACTGATATTTAGTTCTGAACTTCATATACGACAAATGTAAAATAAACAGAAAAATGCAATTGCCGTGCGTTGTTCTTACGAGTAGTGACTGTTTTCAACACTAAGGAGATTACCCATGTATCAACAAGTATTTGTTCGTGGACATTTGTTGAGTGGAAATGTTAAACGTTCTTAGTACCATTTCTCACAAAACACGTTTTCAGTGCTATTGTGCTTTCGGTACTCCGCTGCATGTCCATAGAATTGTTACAGATCCCATACTATGAAGAAAATGTTTCAAACATTCGTTGCTAGGTAGCGCATGGTCTTTGTGTCAGGCAGTGCTTCCATCTGGAGTTACAAGTGACTTGCAACAAGGTCTCCTCCATTTAGATAATGCACAGGTTGTGTTACAAGCAGAGTGCATGTAAGGTTTCTGTTTGCATCGATAAAACATACTTGTAATGGAAGGAGATAATGTGAGTTTCAAAAACAGTGAAAAAGTAGTATGATAAAATTGTCTCATAGCTACCCTGCAGCAATTAAAAGTTCTTACTCTGAAACAGGAGAATACAAAAAGTCAGTAAAAAGTAGGAAAGACGATGACTAATGTGTGCAATGCCGCGCTTCATCTGAAAGATCAAACAGATTTATCAGCTGCAAAACCGAATAACCTGTCTGTTATGTTACATTTTCTTCCGTAACAGCACAGGGAATTTTTGAGTAAACTTTGAACATCTGATCCCAGGAATGGGAGTCGTGTAAGAGACAGAAGTTAATACTGAAAGACTTATTTCTTGAATTTAATTTTGTCTTTCTACTGTAAAAAATTTAAAAAATAAAAGAAATAGTTTTTTGGCTACAGTTCTACCAATTAAAAAAGTCTGTGGTGTCGGAATGTCTTCTGAATTTTCCGGCTGCAAATAAGTTATGTACAAAAGGAGCTAAACTGTTTTTTAAATTCTATTGACAAATATGAGATTCGGCACTTGGTACGTTTGACATTTCCACTCTTTATTTGTTTATAGGAGCTAGTTTTAATCGTTACTGCCACCTGTGAGATTACGAGGCACTTTTTAACACCGTGAACATCAGTGCGTATTCAGCTGTATTCTCTGCACACACATATATGGTGGTATGCGAGACTGTGTATAATGGTATTCAGCTGTATATATTGGCACGCACTTAGCTGATGGAATATGACTCATATTTTTACTTGTGGAAGCTACAGTATGTCGTGTACTTTGAAAAAAAAGTTAGTAAGTTCCATGGAGGCACAAAGATTTTGTTACGCAAGAAAACCTACTATACTTATCCAAACCGAATTTGTTCTGTAGCTGTAATGATCTCGACGTCGATAAGAGAGAAATTCTGAACTTCCATTCTTTTGTTTACCTTGTTTTTCTGGGATAAGTCAAAACAAAACAGTTGTAGATTCTTCCAAAGTCTATTCTGCTAATGAAGAAACGAGAGTGATTTTTCACGTTGTTGGAAGAATCGCTTGTGTGGAGGTGATTGACGGACGAGGTTCGGCTGATGTGAGGTGCCGCAGAGAGTGGCTCCTCCGTTCGTTTAACGGAACCTGTCTTCTTTCGAAACTAATTACCGCGTCATTATGGGCTTTTTGTTACCGACCTAATGCATTCCCGGTGCCGCGGGGAGTAGGTTCAAATATCAATAAGCGGTTTATCCGTGCTCACCGTGTCTGGAAGTGCACTTAGCTCACACACACGAGCCCTTATTTATAACCGCTCATTTGTCAACAGAGAGGCAAATGTTAACGTTACATTCGGTGGCATAGCAGCCACGAGAAGATAGATTGGTCCATCGATCTACGTCAAGCCGTTTTTGTTCATAAATTTAAAAGATGTCTTTATGCTACCGTTCACGTCGAGAATACAAATCCAAAATAAACGGCAATGTCTGATGACTAAATATTTTTGTAAGCCTCCGAGAAGATGAGATCTGATTGAGATTTGTTAATTTTGTCTTATTTCCTGCCTCCGCCCGTGTTTCAGTAAGGAGAGCGAGATGATGTCGAATTTATTGGTCGTTTTTAGTTACACACTTTTTGTACCCCCGCAACGGTGAAAAAGTAGCTCATTATTTTCGGCGTTGCATTCAAAAGGATGCTGGTCGCAAGACAGCTAACCAAAGACGGCAACGCCGCACAGATGACTACATGCTACCTGAATATAACGCTATCGCAGATATACAGCTGTTCTAACAGTGAAATTAAGCTGCTCCCACTGCTACTGAAAACACTTCTAAGTATCTCATTCTTCTCTGCATGCAATGCGTGTTAAGGTGGAGACAATAATTACGGCTTGTTTTCGTTATACGAGGCTCAAAGAATACGTTAATTCCAACGATGTAAAATAAAGTCACAAATACAAAGGAAAACACAAGTAATAGAAGCTTCGCTGATAATTTTATCTCGCTCTCGGGAGGACGACGTTTCAAATCCCCGTCTGGTCGTCCACATTTAGGTTTTCCGTGATTTTCCTAAATCGTTTTAGGTAAATGCCGGTATGATTCCTTTGAAAAAGGTACGGATGATGTCCTTCCCCACCCTATCATAATCCGACTTTGTGCCCTAATGAACGTGCTCTCGATGGGATGTTAAACTCTCATCTTCTTTCCTTTCTTTGCTTGTCTTACGAAGGTAGATTGGTAAGTCGGATATCTACGAAATGTCTAATATATTTTATTAAGATGCATAAACTGTAGAAAACGTTACTCTTTTAGCGATTTTGTTCTGTCTTACAATGAGAAGCAACTTGAAATTATATGACTTCAGCTAAGTTACGAGATCGGTGTAACACATTGACAGAAATGGACGAGTATCATGGACTTTTGGTTCAAAACAGTCAACTGTGGTATTGATGAAAACAGAAATAAAGTTAGGTTCGATGAGCATTGTTGATTTGGCACTACAAGTCGCCCGATTGACAGTTCCTCTGGAGACGTTATTACACCACGTTACTGAACCGTTCGCTTAGACAGCGGACGCAAAAGCGACAATAATTAACGACTAAAACACAAGACAGTTCACCGGTCCACACAACGGTTCATATGATCACAAACATGTACGACCTGGACTTAGAAATACTTTGTCACCAACTATAACCGCGGGTTTCTTCCAGTGTGACTTTTCTTCTGTTCTTTCGTCCCCAAAATCTGGCAGGAAAATTAAGGGAATATAGGAGTTTTGCACTAAACTTACTGCTGAAGACTGTAACAATTTATATCTTGGAGTGTAGTACCATGCAGTTTTGGAATTTAATGTCTTTTCTGAGGGAACAAAAGAAAAAACGGAATGAACTGAATCGCAGGCATCGGACTCAAGCTCAGCGGGAAGTATAGCGAATTTTTTTAAATAAAATATCATTACTCATAGTTTTAACAGACTTATAAACCCTTCCTTATTAGTGAAAGTATGTATCTTACTTTGGCTATGAACATTGTTATGGAATTTATCGCAAGGTGTGAGCGGTTTCTGTCTGTCCCCGTCGTAGAAGTTTTCCATCTGTCATTCCGGCGAGTTGCTTGCTGTTCTTATCAGTTTTTGCCCTCGAAACCTCATTGTCGTGAGCGTGAAGGGGGTCTACATCGACGCTCTTCGCCATTTTCTCGGTAACATTTTGTCGTCACTAGCTCGACTGATCTTTCGCACCCATCTAAAAGCCATTCAATTAATCGTTGCCTCGTCTCCATTAAGTTATCGACTTCAGATTTGATGGCGAAACTCTACCGCTCCTGAGTTCCTCACATTTAGCAGACAGATTTCAGGTGTAGCAACCATTTATACTTTGTGTCAGTTCTGTTACACAGTCCACAACTAAATGCAAATTGCATACGTTCCAAGGAAAAACAGCATCCTCCGTGCGACGCATGCGCAAACCGGCAGTCTCACCGCAGTGTGGACAGTATCCATCGGCCGAGCTTACTTTGTGAAGGGGGTATCGCATTAAGTACTTCATTACGCGACAAAGCAAATTGCGCATCTATCCAGAGTGGGAGCGCCGACGTGGTTAGATACGAGAGAGAGAGATAGGGGGGGGGGGGGGGGGAGGGGGAATAGAAACCAGGTACGCTTCGTTATTGTCACTGAAGATCCTACCAGGTTGCTACAAGAATACAACATAATGTTTTTCACTGTTTTTTTACGCTGTTTCGCTGGCAGTGTCCGTGCGACTAATTGACCATGTAACGAAATTCGTCATCCGCGACCGTATATCTGTCTCGGTGGATACAGTGCGAGTTGTAAAGATGACTCTCCACTTGATCGCTTCCGCTTGGAGTTACGGAATTTAAAATTTCTTCGCCTGTCATAGCACGTGTCGTCCAATAAGTATTCCACATTTAACGTGACTTGCCCATTTCTATCTACCGTAACGACAGTAAAAACATTAAGACTCTAGTTTTTAATCGATAACATGAGAGGATTTAAAGATTTTTGTTTAAAAATGTTGTGTATCACAATGCGAAGGAGGGGGCAACTTTTGCAATATTATTATGAAAAGAAAAACGTGATACTATTGTGGAAAAGTGTATACATACACTCTATGAAATGATGACAAGTCTGACAGGCGATCTGTGTTTTCCCGGCGTATTCATAACTTGTAGAATTCTCGGGTGCCCGGCCGGGTCACGTCGACATTACTCCACGGTGCCATTTTCAGGTGGTCGCTGAAGATAGTAACAAGTCTGTTTGCCGAAATGTTGTGGAGAAAATACAACGTGACGCGGCCGGACATCCAAGGATTTTAGAAGTCTGATAAATCTGGTTTCCGTAACCGACGGAAAAGAGCACTAACCATATACTTTACATGTTACTGACAGTTTCATCTTATTGAAAATAGCTATTGTCCATATCTGAAGAATGGTACGTTTAGAATTTTTACTATTGAAAAACTTCAGAAAACGCTTACTAAAGAGGGCGCAGGCCAGAGTCCAAAATGCACCTTAGGAATATGAAATTCTTTTCATCATAAAAACTTAAATTTTGTGCGTCAGCTGTAAATGCTTCTCCGGCCCAAAATGGACGTTACAACTGACAATTTCCCCCATACAGCAAGCGACACGCTTATTCTGGCGAATCGTCGGTGTCGAAACGAGTTTGCACGTCCGGAGGAATGTCGCGTTTCGCTTAAACGGCGAGAAATATCAGGCGAAGGTAGCGGTTTGACCCTTGACACCGATGGTCGCAGGGTAACATTCCAAGCAGGTCGTGCATGTGTGCCGTGCTTTGTCCTAGCAGAGTCGTGATTTCAGCGAAAGAGCACACGGAAGGTGCCGATCGGAGATACGCCATTAGAACGAGTGTCTGCAGGAAGTTGGAATTCGCGGTTCAGTACATTGAAAACTACCTTATAATTTCGGAACTGTGTACTCATAGTCTGATTCCTCATCCATGGAATCAGCTGCAACATCTGTCAAAGCTGCAGCCTTTTAGAAAGAGTTTTAATCGTCAAGAAGGACAGCAGATATGTGACAGAATTCGGCTTCGTAGCGACTATGTCACTTCCTATTCTCTCTCTCTCTCTCTCTCTCTCTCTCTCTCTCTCACACACACACACACACACACACACACACACACACACACTTGCTCCCTCTCGTCACCTCTCCCGCAATCTTACGCACAAGCTCACATACGCACATGAACCAAACGGTTACCTCATAGCGAAAGGAGGTTGTCATTAATGTGAAGATGAATGAAAGTTAATAGATACCTTTGCTGGAGGAACGCTGGAAACTTCCTACTATTGAAATGATTCTGTAATGGGTTGAACGAACGCACAGTTTCTTCTCATTACTCTTACAGTCGCTACGGTCGCAGGTTCGAATCCTGCCTCGGGTATGGATGTGTGTGATGTCCGTAGGTTAGTTAGGTTTAAGTAGTTCGAAGTTCTAGGGGACTGATGACCTCAGATGTTAAGTCCCATAGTGCTCAGAGCCATTTGAACCAATACATCAGGAACAATATGGAATTTTTGGGTCCGCCTCGACGGAAACATTTGGCAAAGTTGCTGGAATAGATACGTCAGGGCGGATCGACAAGCCCCATGTCGTTTCTCTGCAGGCACGAATCAAGTAGGAGAAGAGGTAAGTTTATATCTGTTATCTTCTGAGAAGTTTTAAATAAATAATGCTACACTTGTTGTGAGAAATACTATGTCACTTGTGGGCTCTCTAAGGGCGATGGTAAACCTGCCCTGTGCGTCCATCTGCTAACTGATAATGTTGTGTACTGTACAAAGATATACACAAATCTGGACTACAATATTTGCAAAATTTACACGTATTTGAATTAGCTGTTTATTGAGATAACGGAGTGAATCATTCGTCTTTTCAGGCTATTTTGTGGTGTTTATCCCTTGCATAACCATTAGAGAGAGGACACTAAAACATGCCCAAGTCACTAAAGCATGTAAACTGGATTTACTGGAGCAAATACATTATAATTATATCTGAAGCTGTTTACAAATTATCACACACGCGCATACAAATGCCACAGAATATAGACAATATACATTTATCCAATGCAGAACTAGGAAATAAATAACTCTTATGTGTATCAAATAAAATATGAGATACGAAAGTGAGATTATTCATATGCAAAGATATTTTGATCGATATCACACTCAATTTTAGTATTTTGTATTGAATATAAGCTCAGTAAACACATACCGCTGATAAAAATTTAGTCTTGTGTTTCAACGAAACACGTATAAAAGTAAGAGTTTACATGAAAAAAAGCGACCGTTAACCCACGTTTTTTTGAGCGAATTTTAATTCTTCCTTATAATTCCTTCTGTGTCAGAAAATTCTCTCAGACAATTAAAACATTGTGGATTGCGTGAAACCATCTCACAAATGCTCTCTACATACATTAAAACAGCTCATACTAGCCCTAGACTATAAACTAACGCTGAAACAGCACGTATTATCCGCACAACGAAGATTCCACAATGGACTAAAACTGCTAACCAGCCAAAAATGGAAATTACATCCTTCCACCACACACCACTCCTCTCACATGCCAGTATCGCCTGGATTTTCACTCCCTTCAAATCCTCTTGCGCCGTGCACTCCGTACCTATGCTATCCAGCTGGAATCTCGTATGAAACCTGTAATTTCCCCTTCTACTCGCCCGGAGTGGCCGAGGGGTTCTTGGTGCCACAGTCTGGAACCTCGCGACCGCTACGGTCGCAGGTTCGAATCCTGCCTCGGGCATGGATGTGTGTGATGTCCTTAGGTTAGTTAGGTTTAAGTAGTTCTAAGTTCTAGGGGACTGATGACCTCAGAAGTTAAGTCCCATAGTGCTCAGAGCCATTTGAACCATTTTTTCTTCCTGCAAAATGGTTCAAATGGCTCTGAGCACTATGGGACTTAACAGCTATGGTCATCAGTCCCCTAGAACTTAGAACTACTTAAACCTAACCAACCTAAGGATATCACACAACACCCAGTCATCACGAGGCAGAGAAAATCCCTGACCCCGCCGGGAATCGAACCCGGGAACCCGGGTTTCTTCCTGCACTTCCCGTAAATTTGACACCAACCACCCAATCGTCGTATCTCTGATTATTAACCGAACGTGCTCTTCTACGCTTGTACTAGCACATACCTCCTGCCCCAAACCTCACAAGTGCATATGCTCCACGTCATGACCAACGAAACTTTAACCACCTCACACTACTTGACAATGAAAGCCTCCCAGAGATCTATCCATCATCCCAGATTTAACAGAATACTCTTCTTCCTCTTTCTCTTCTCCGCCTAAACTCCCCCCTGCCCCCCCCCCCTCCCTCCCTTTCCAATACACTAAACCCTCACAGCACTCCTCATCTCCTCTACCAATCACGTCTTGCAACCAAATGCAGTAAAGAAAAGTGTGCCGTTTCCTTATCAGGACTATAGTCAATTTCCTCTATATTTAATAACAACAATACTTTACTTAAAACCTTCCATGTACAACCACTCGCTTTAATAATCTTAAAAACATGTTCACTTCCTGCATTATAAAATTTATGCTTGTATATTTTGTAAATGTCCTCTACTGAGGAGGGCCGATGTAGGGCTGACAGCTCGCCCTCCCCCAGACAGGAGAGGGAATGAAATAATAATAAAATGGCGCTCTATATACTCACCACCCATACCATCCGTTTCCGCTTTAACAGCGCGATTACTAAATACCCCACAGAAACAGTTGAATCGCGCAGAAAGAACCTGAAGAAACTAGTCTAAAACGAGTACTAAAAGTATCCAAATGATTCATTCCATGTTGTCTTCCATAAATTTCATTCATTGTAATCAAATTTTTCCTGTCCTAGTAGATAGTGTCGGAAGTTCCATGCGGCTTTTCGCGGATGATGCTGTAGTATACAGAGAAGTTGCAGCATTAGAAAACTGTAGGGAAATGCAGGAAGATCTGCAGCGGATAGGCACTTGGTGCAGGGAGTGGCAATTGACCCTTAACATACACAAATGAAATGTATTGCGAATACATAGAAAGAAGGATCCTTTATTGTATGATTATATGATAGCGGAGCAAACACTGTTAGCAGTTACTTCTGTAAAATATCTGGGAGTATGCGTGCGGAACGATTTGAAGTCGAATGATCATATAAAATTAATTGTTGGTAAGGCGGGTACCAGGTTGAGATTCATTGGGAGAGTCCTTAGAAAATGTAGTACATCAACAAAGGAGGTGGCTTACAAAACACTCGTTCGACCTATACTTGAGTATTGCTCATCAGTGTGGGATCCGTACCAGGTCGGGTTGACGGAGGAGGTAGAGAAGATCCAAAGAAAAGCGGCGCGTTTAGTCACAGGGTTATTTGTTAAGCGTGATAGCGTTACGGAGATGTAGATTGTTCGTCCAGCTGTGTCCGTTGACAGGATTCCGACTGCTTCAAACATTCGAATGTTTCACCGTTCTTGTAACGGGATGGTTCTTCCATTGGCTTCTGTTTGTTAAATTTCCGTATAAGTACCGCGTTACTTTTCACCGTCGCAATTCTATTTCTGCAGATTTCTGTGACGTGAGTTCTTGTTATTATATTAACACATCTGTTGTAAAAAAACAACGAAATGATCATTTCAGTCTCTAGTGCTTCAGGGATGAGACAACAGTGCCCTCAGACTGCAGCGTGTATGGATGCGCACTACAGCCAAGGCATGAAGCTAGCATCTCGATTATCATTACGATGGGTTATTTTCTATGGTTACCTCTTACCCGTAACAGTTGCGTCACGATGGGTAGTTTCTACAGTGTAAGCGACCACTGAACCTCGCATTAAACGAACATCCAATATCTTCGACAGAAAATATAAGTAGAGGACCAAGGAATAACGTGAAACGTGTTAAAACACCGATAACAAGCAATACTTGTCGGAATTTCAACGAATGTTGCTATCGTAAGTGCAGGGAAACTCTTCATATAACCGTTCTGACTTTGTCTGGCGCTCACAAAGTATATCTGATTCTGAACTTGAGGCCACGAGTGAAAAAACATTTCCGGTATTTTTACGCAGCACCTGTTGGAGGCAGGCGGAAGTACTGTGAATATTTAGTTTCAATGTGACTGAATCTCGAGAAGGTTTTCGAAGGTAAGCTCGTAGTTCATTAAGGAAAGGGGGCTGTAAATATCATGCCTTGACCTGCGATAGGACAGTCCTTGAAATGCCGTCAGGTTAAATTATTACAGCAGCCATCCACCGTCTCGGATTTGCCGAGCCGCGATATCAGCTCTCAGATCCGGCAAGTTTGAAGGTTTCAAATTTGCCGTTGCTGCATAAGTCTCTTGTGTGCATTCAACTAAAAGTACCCTACTAGGCATGGTCCTATTAGATATGGTATGCCGTTGCGTTCCTCCTACCTTTGAACTAATTGAGCCAACCAGTTATATGTGAATTCCGAATGACGGTGCAACTCGGCGTTTTTCACATTAACAAACATATATAGAAGTGAAAGAAGTGAAAAGTGTCAGAAAAAATCCTAAACATGCATGGGGATCAAACACGAGACGTTTGGCGCTCTAGACTGGCACCTTATCACTGAGGCACAGAGTAGTAGAATGTAAACAGCGACCTACATTTCATGTCAGACACAGACCACAACTGAAACATAAGTTAATCAGTTGTCTTAAGGACATACAGGGGTTCGACAAAAATATGGAATCACCAAGAAAAGACAACATATTACCGTGTCTAAAAATACCGATTAGAAAATCCGCTGGCATTCAAAATAACTAGCAGTCGCCTCGGAATGGATAAGTACAGGTCTTTTATGGTTTTAAGGGAATCTTAAACCATTTTTCTTGCAAAACAGGGGACAATACATGTACCGATAATAGAAGTGGATAGCGATTACGCACACTCCTCTCCAAAAGTAGACCAGAAAGGCCCAATAATATTCAGATCTGGTGACTGAGATGGCAAGAGGAGAGGCAACAATTCATCCCCGTGCTCACAAAACCAGTCGCAGACGACACGAGCTGTGTGAACCGGGGTGCTGTCAGTCTTGGACCACAGCTGCTTCATTTGCATATGGAAACATTGTACCATGGGATGGACGAGATCAGCCAAAATAATCACATAATCCTTGGCAGTAATGCGACCTTGCAGAGTAACCGTGGGGCCCAAGGAATACCATAATACGGAAGCCGAAATTATCACCGAACATTCCACCATGTTCCACTCTTTGGACGTAAACTTGACGAGAAGTTGGATATAGTGTGAAACAAGAATCATCCAACCAAATTACTTTCTTCCATTGCTCCATAGTCCAGGTTTTCCTGTTACGGGCATTTGCATCGCCGCCAAATAGTTTCAAAATTTCGGCTCGCCCTGCAGTTCCTGTCCATTTGGCGCTGACCGGGATCGCGAGTGCGACATCGAGTTGTGGTGTGACTTTTGAAGCTATCGTCCTCTTACTTTTCTTCACAATCCTCTTCAGTGACCGTCTGTCACGATCACTCAGCACACCCTTACGTTCGCGTTGTGACTTAGCGGATGATGTTTTTCCGCTCTCCTGTATGCGGTAGAAACACCAAACATTCTGCTCCCTAGATTTTGTACAGGTGCCATTCGCGATCAAACGTAACAGCCCAACCTGCAGGCTTGGTTAACATCCGCACTTAGGTTCACGTATGCATTTCTCACTGTGTTTCCTCATTTTTGTCCAACCCCTGCACGATTATGGCTGAGTATTTGTAGATCATGGCTGAGGTTTGCCCAATTATTTGCTCGCTGTATGAGCGAGGAGCTAAAATCCAAATACATGCATATTATAAATACACTGCTGGAAATTGAAATAAGAACACCGTGAATTCATTGTCCCAGGAAGGGGAAACTTTATTGACACATTCCTGGGGTCAGATAAATCACATGATCACACTGACAGAACCACAGGCACATAGACACAGGCAACAGAGCATGCACAATGTCGGCACTAGTACAGTGTATATCCACCTTTCGCAGCAATGCAGGCTGCTATTCTCCCATGGAGACGATCGTAGAGATGCTGGACGTAGTCCTGTGGAACGGCTTGCCATGCCATTTCCACCTGGCGCCTCAGTTGGACCAGCGTTCGTGCTGGACGTGCAGACCGCGTGAGACGACGCTTCATCCAGTCCCAAACATGCTCAATGGGGGACAGATCCGGAGATCTTGCTGGCCAGGGTAGTTGACTTACACCTTCTAGAGCACGTTGGGTGGCACGAGATACATGCGGACGTGCATTGTCCTGTTGGAACAGCAAGTTCCCTTGCCGATCTAGGAATGGTAGAACGATGGGTTCGATGACGGTTTGGATGTACCGTGCACTATTCAGTGTCCCCTCGACGATCACCAGTGGTGTACGGCCAGTGTAGGAGATCGCTCCCCACACCATGATGCCGGGTGTTGGCCCTGTGTGCCTCGGTCGTATGCAGTCCTGATTGTGGCGCTCACCTGCACGGCACCAAACACGCATACGACCATCATTGGCACCAAGGCAGAAGCGACTCTCATCGCTGAAGACGACACGTCTCCATTCGTCCCTCCATTCACGCCTGTCGCGACACCACTGGAGGCGGGCTGCACGATGTTGGGGCGTGAGCGGAAGACGGCCTAACGGTGTGCGGGACCGTAGCCCAGCTTCATGGAGACGGTTGCGAATGGTCCTCGCCGATACCCCAGGAGCAACAGTGTCCCTAATTTGCTGGGAAGTAGCGGTGCGGTCCCCTACGGCACTGCGTAGGATCCTACGGTCTTGGCGTGCATCCGTGCGTCGCTGCGGTCCGGTCCCAGGTCGACGGGCACGTGCACCTTCTGCCGACCACTGGCGACAACATCGATGTACTGTGGAGACCTCACGCCCCACGTGTTGAGCAATTCGGCGGTACGTCCTCCCGGCCTCCCGCATGCCCACTATACGCCCTCGCTCAAAGTCCGTCAACTGCACATACGGTTCACGTCCACGCTGTCGCGGCATGCTACCAGTGTTAAAGACTGCGATGGAGCTCCGTCTGCCACGGCAAACTGGCTGACACTGACGGCGGCGGTGCACAAATGCTGCGCAGCTAGCGCCATTCGACGGCCAACACCGCGGTTCCTGGTGTGTCCGCTGTGCCGTGCGTGTGATCATTGCTTGTAAAGTCCTCTCGCAGTGTCCGGAGCAAGTATGGTGGGTCTGACACACCGGTGTCAATGTGTTCTTTTTTCCATTTCCAGGAGTGTATGTATGTATGTATGTTCCATATGGTCTCCTAAACCACTAGCCCAATTTCAGCCAAAGTTGGTACTCATATCATTTATCGTCTGGAAAGAATAGCTGTGGAGGTAGGAACCACCTACCTTTAAAAAAGGTGGGGGTAGGGGTGAAAAAGAAGTGTAGTCCACGACGCACGAATACCCTAACTTTATTCATCCAGTATTTGAGAATGAGAGCACTTATTGACTTGCAATAAACTTTACACATAGCTTCAAATACTTAGGAATCTTTTTCTCATCTCCACAAAATGATGAAAGCAAAAAAAGTTCATCGCTTCCTACATCTTCGCTGTCCGTCAGTAAAACTGCCGCATCAGGCATGACGTTTTAATTTATTACTTCTTTGCTACCAACTCTATGTGCAACATGTTTTGCAGACAGTGTGCAGATATACCAATGAATGTAGCTGCAAAATTATACCATTGCACGACGTATACTTCAGGAGACATGGCCTTATAAACATTGAGCTGTGAGGAAACGAAACTGATATATATACTTACGAATAAAATCACTTAATCATCTGAGCTCATCCTCTTTCCAGTGTTGTCACGGAATCAACAGTTCCGTGTCAAAAGGGTAAGAGGCATCTAAAAAATCCGAGGAAAATGGATATTACGACCGGGCACAAAAAGTTATCAAAACAATAAAAGATGTTAAACGCAATAAAATGCAATACCTTTTTGATATATATATATATATATATATATATATATATATATATATATATATTATTATGTGCGATTGGACCCATACGGATCACGCAAAGCTTTTCCGATTCAATTTTTTAATTCTCCAAACTTCTCTCATTCTTTCCCCATGAATTCTCTTTCTTTCCTCTGTCCATTTTGTCCCCTGTCTGTTGCAAACTTCATTCTCGGGTTGTACTTTCCAACTATTGATTTTTTGCCTGTATACATTTCTGTTTATAACTTCTGAAGAATTTATTTGTGCATTTGCTAGATCTGTTTTGGTTTCTTGTATCCAGGGTATGGTTTTCAATTTTTCAATGTATATTAAAATTTTGTGGGAGAGTCTGGGTGTTGGGAGTCTGTGGATATGACCGTAAAATTTTAGTCTTCTTTTCCGGATGTCTGCGGCGAGGTTAGATAATTTTTCTGTAGTTTTCCGAGACTGTAACCTGTATCCATCTTCCGTTCTTTTTGGGCCAAGAATCTTTCTGATAATTTTGCGTCCCTCTTTCAGGATGCCTTCCAGGTCGCCTTTTCTATGGAGTGTGAGTGTTTCGCTGGCATATAGTGCTTCGGGCTTGATTACTGTATTGTAGTGTCGTATTTTTGAGTGAATGGAGAGACACTTTTTATTGTAGATGTTGTGGGTTTTCCAGTATGCTCTTTTCAGTTTTTGCAGTCGAACTTTTTGTGCAGTTTTCTCTCCCCCTGTGGGTTCTAGGACCTCGCCTAAGTATTTAAAGAATGGAACTCTCTCAATTTGTCCATATTTTGTAGTCAGTTTTTCAGTTTCAAATTTTGAGCAGATGAATTTGGTTTTTTGGAAGGAAATTTGTATCCCAACTTTTTCGGCGCATTCTTTGAGAATGTCTATCTGTTTAATTGCTGTGGTCTCGTTTTCTGCTAGAATGGCCACGTCATCTGCAAATGCCAAGCATGAAATTTTAATACCATCTTTAGATCTTCCTAGTTGTATAGGCTTCCAGTAATTTTGATTCTTCAGTTCTTTTTCCCATTCTCGGATGACTTTGTCTAAGACAAGGTTGAAGAGGAGTGGAGACAAGCCGTCCCCTTGTCTGACGCCGGTGTTGATCAGGAAGGGCTCTGATATTTCACCCAGGAATTTTATCTTAGAAGTTGTGTTTGTGAGCGTTTCTTTGATAAGGTTTAGGGTTTTCGGATCGAGTCCTAGCTCCTCAAGGATAATAAAGAGAGATTGCCTATCGATTGAATCATAAGCCTTTGCGAAATCAACAAAGGAACAAATGATCGGTCTGTTTCTGACTGCTTTGTATTTTATTGTTGTCTTCAAATTGAAAATTTGTTCTGCACAGGATCGGTGAGGGCGAAAGCCAGCTTGGTATTCACCAATACTGTCTTCGAGTTGTTCTTGTGTTCGTTGAAGAAGACAAGCTGAGAGAATTTTATAAGTGACTTGGAGAAGGGTGATTCCTCGATAGTTGTTTATATCTGCCATGTCTCCCTTTTTATGCAGTGGATGAATTAGGGCGTATTTCCAATCTTCTGGTAGTTTTTCTGTCTGCCAAATGTCTGTGATGATTTGAGTGAGTTCTTTGAGGGAATTTGGTCCAAGATTTTTAAGTAGTTCTGCAGTGATATTATCTTCTCCGGATGCCTTGTTGTTTTTCAGTCTATGAATATGTCTTTGGATCTCCTTTAGTGTAGGTGGTGGGGATTCTGGATTTGTGTAGATAGCAGTTTCTTGAGGGAATCATGAAGAAGGTTCAGGGCAATTGAGGACTCCGGAAAAGTATCTTGCCAGCTCCTTACAATTTTCCCGATTTGTGAGCGCTAGTTTTCCATCTGGCTTTCTGAAACATTGATTTCGTGAGCCGTATCCATTGATTCTCCCAGCAAAGGTCTTATAGAAGTCTCGTACATTATAGTTACGGAAATTTTCTTCAATAGACTCACACTGTTCCTTGAGGTACTTCCTCTTGACTTGTCTGATTGTTTTGCCACTTGTCTTCTGGTGTTGTGGAAGTGATCTAGATTTTCTGGGGATTTTTTACTGTTATACTTCAGAAAGGCTTTCTTTCTTTCTTCCAGCGCTTTTTCACATCCAGAGTCCCACCAGGGGTGTTTTGTGTTCTTTTTCAATGGGATCAGTTCTTTTGCCTTCTTTGTAATTTTTGTTCGAAATTTTTCCCAAGAGTCAGCTGATTCCTTTTCCCACTCCTCCTTCAGATTGGTTTCTTTGATTGTTCGTGTGTCAAATTTCATCATGTGTGTTTTCTTCGGATAGAATTTTTTTGGGGTGAATTTCACTTTAATGCGTGTTAAGTAGTGGTCTGAGTCAATGTTCGCCCCTCTGCGGACTTGGACATCATGGATCTCTTTCTGTACGAAATAGGAGATGGCAGTGTGGTCAATCTGATATTCGCCGATCTCTTGTATGGGGGACCTCCAGGTCTTTTGTTTTCTAGGTTTTTTTCTCAAAGATGTAGACATTATTTTTAGATTATTTTGTTGGCATAGTTCAATAAATCTCAGTCCGTTTCTGTTGGTGAATCTGTGTGCTGGATATTTTCCTACAGTTTTTTGGTGTTCTTTCTCTCTGCCAGTTTGTGCATTGAAATCTCCCATTAAGATTTTGATATCATCCCGGGGAATTTTGGCCATGACATCTTCAAGTTTAGTCCAGAATTTTTCAGTTTGTAGTTGGCGTTTTTTGTTGTCTATGTTTGTGGGTGCATGAACATTTATCAATGTGTATTTCTTGTTGGCGCACTGGATACGCATGGTCATGAGGCGATTATTTATGGAAGAGACCTCTCTAATTGAGCCTAATATATTTCTGTGCACCGCAAATGCCATGCCCAGGATAGGCGTACCATTGGCAATTCGTTTGTCAGTCTTGCTCTTGAAGATGCGATAGTTTCCATAGTCTATTGTATTTTCATCCGTGAATCTAGTTTCTTGTAACGCTACGATCTTAATTTTTTGTTGGTCTAGCTCTGTTACTAAGTTGTGTAATTTTCCAGGTTGAATTAGGGTCTGAATGTTAAAGGTACCAATGTACATGGGAACCTTGGGACGAAGTTTGCTTGAGAACTCTGATCGTGATGGCCCGGGTTCACCAGAATCCGAAAACCCAGTTGTCGTCTGTCGACGAGTGGATTGGTTACCACCTGGGGTAATTCTGTCATTACTCTCACGAATCATGATAGCTTGTAAGTTTTGGTCCAGTGTTTCCACTGGGTGTTTAGAACCAGGGATTGTCAGTTCCTGGAGCATATAATACAGCCGCACCTACTAGATGGACAGACGCTGACCTCGCTGCCGCTCGACTCGAGTACAGACGCATTGAGGATTTGGAATGTGAGATTTTTTTTCAAGGTTTTCTCCTATAGATCCGCCGTGTTCTGCGTTAACAGGGTCACCTCGTGTAGGATGTGGCTCTTCACCACGCACGGACGGTCTTAGACGTAGCTTCCTCAGAGGCAAAAGTCTTGCATACCACCTCAGCTTATCCCTGGGGTGGTGAGGACCAGTACTGAGTCAACCCCAAGCAAAGGTGCTACCTCTACCAACCACCTTGACCCCTATATATATATATATATATATATGTGTGTGTGTGTGTGTGTGACATGTGCGTATTCGGGCAAAGCCACGGATAAAAAACTCCTACAGCCAGACTTGGTACACATATTGCTTACTATCTGGAAAGAAATACTGTGGGGGTAAGGACCAGCAACCTCGTTTCTGGGGGGAAGTGATAAAGTGGAGAAAGAAAATGGGCGTGGGGAGGAAGTGATGAACAGAGAGGGTGAAGGAAGGAGTGACACAGATAGGGTGGAGGATGAGAGGAACAGAGGGAGGAGGAGAGGGAAACGGACAGAAAGGGAAGAGGAGGAGATGGGCAGAGAGGGAGAGAAGCAGATGGACATCGAGAAGAAAGATAGATAGAGGAAGGATAGATAGAGAGGAGAGGAGGTGATGTACAGGGAGAGTGGGGCAGTGCTGATGGACAGAGAGAGGGGGAAGTGTAAGGTGGACAGAGAGAGGAGCGGGAGGAGATGGATTGAGAGCGGGAGGAGGTGCACAGAGAGAGGAGGCAGAAGTAGATGGACAGAGGGGAGAGCAGAGGAGATGGACAGAAGGGAGGAAAGAAGATTTGGACTAACAGTATAGGAATAAATACATAGCCGAGCAATGCTGGCCGTCAGCTAGTTAAGCATATAAAACGCCACACATGAACCAAACTAACGGGAGTTATGGGTGCGTTATTACCTAAAGAAAACGAAAATAAACGCAATACTATATCCTTAAAATGAAAACCTAACATTTTAATAGTTTGTAAACGCAAGTCTCCAATATGAAAACAACAAAAATAAATGGCTCTGGGCACTATAGGACTTAACTTCTGAGGTCATCAGTCCCCTAGAATTTAGAACTACTTAAACCTAACAAACCTATGGACATCACACACATCCATGCCCGAGGCAGAATTCGAACCTGCGACCGTAGCGGTCGCGCGGTTCCAGACTGTAGGGCCTAGAACCGCTCGCCGGCATGAAAACAACAGCGTGGTCGCAAACAGCTATACTAAAAAATAAACTAATAAATTTAAAAAGAACATATTATTCTGGAAATACTTTAACATTTATGATGCAAAATTAAATATTGACACAAATTTAATACTAAACGACGATTCATGATACTTGATGGTTCAAATGGCTCTGAGCACTATGTGACTTAACATCTATGGTCATCAGTCCCCTAGAACTTAGAACTACTTAAACCTAACTAACCTAAGGACATCACACAACACCCAGCCATCACGAGGCAGAGAAAATCCCTGACCCCGCCGGGAATCGAACCCGGGAACCCGGGCGTGGGAAGCGAATGATACTTGATGACTTGTACTCTGAAAACGAAATAAATGATGAGAATAATATCTGACTCTGTTTATCACAGAAAACTGCCGTTATGCAGTTAGAGATGCTGTCTACATCGTGAGAATCGCCCAACGCTACAATAAGATATTTATTGAAGATAGTTACACATACGGTTGCCAAATGAACAAGGAGGAGTACAATCTCGTATAGGACTAGAGTGGGCCAGAAAATCGGACACGACCTTGTGAAGTCAATCATGGGGGTATTCAGAACAATTGGTCTTGGAAAACTACGGAAAAACAAATACCATTGTGTTAACTTTGTTCCTCCCCAAGACTAGTCTGCACAGCCTCGCACGGTAAGTAGAAGAACTTAAAAGAAACGAGTCTAATATTAACCAGAAAAATGATCAGCAAAAAGTCTCGACTTGTTCGGTAAAGTGGTTCCCGTTGATTCTTCGTGGTGAGAGGAAAGCGCAGACGTCACGACATAGGATCGCAGTATCGCAATCGATCCGTCCGCGAAATCTGTAACCTGCCATTGTTGTCGAGGCTCCGAAGCGCGATGCGGCGCGGCGTAGCGTTCGATGCGAAGCTATATTTACCGACCTCCACGTGGCGGAGAAGTTCCTTGATATTTGAGCGCACTTTCACTGTGAGTCAGTCACGTGGCCCCTGGCCCCTGACCCCTCGGAGATCATCCGCAATTACATGTCGTCACTGGGCAGCCGCGGAGCTGCGGTGGCAGCAGCGCCGTGTTTACCCGCCAGCAGAACTGCATCCGTCGCCCGAGGAACAATGCGACTCCAGCTTGCGAAATAACTCACACCTAGCCGTCCACCGCAATGCATTTCAGATGAAGCAGAGAGGACTATACAAAGTATCCTAGACATTTACTTTAAAATTATTCAGCTCGTATATGATCCAATATTCGGTATTTAATGGTCGGAATGAATATTTGAGGTGATACGAGGCCTTTAGTTGGCAATGCGTGTCAGACGAATGTTTTTAAACTACTTATAAAGAGTTTTTCTTATACAGCAGCGGCTACTGTGTAAGACCATTTTGAAAACTGAGCAAACCGCAGAACAGTTGCTTAATCCACAATCTAGTATTGTGTACACGACCGTGTTCGGAACACTTAAGGTTCCATCATCTTGTGTAAACTGTAATAATAATAATATTATGTTAAACGCGAATGGGAGGGGATCATCAAGTCTGAAATATTAGATAAGGAACAATGTGGCTAAAATTTCTAAATTAAAACACATAAAAAGAGCGAATAAAATCACTAGATCATCTGAGGTCATCCTCTTTCCAGTGTTGTCACGGAACCAAAAGTTCCGTGTCAAAAGGGTAAGAGGAACCTAAAAAATCCGAAGAAAATGGATATTACGACCGGGCACCAAAAGTTATCAAAATAATAAAAGATATTAAACCCAATAAAATGCAGGTTCCATGACAACATTGGGAGTGAGGATGACCTCACATGATTAAGTGATTTTATTTGTAATTAACGTCCTGTTCTCCTTTTTAATGTGTTTTAATTTAGAAATTTTAGACACATAGTTCCTTACATGCTATTTGAGACTTGAGGATGCCCTTCCATTCGCGTGCAACACAATGTTTTTATTATTACAGCTTACACCAGATGATGGAACTTTAAGTTTTGCGAAATCGGTCGTGTACACAATAAAAGATTGTGGATTAAGCAACTGTTCTGAGGTTTCTTAACCTATTTATGTTTCATAATAGAGCACGCTAATAACCATCCGAACTCTCCGTCTCTAAGACCTCTACTTCACAGTCTAAAATCATCTAATTCACGCAAACGAAATATTAAAATACTTTCAAATAACCTTCGGTCATATGGTAACATGGAGCCCTCCCAGAGAAATCCCATAATAGTTTAAAACTACTAAACGGCGGAGCATGGGCCCTAAACATGATGACCATCATACATAGCTACAAGACCATAAACCATCCCAGCTTCACATTGCATGGAACTCCACGAACAAGTTTTACCACTCGATCGAAATCCTTTAACAGCAAGAACACCGCCTCGATTTCTGCATCATGTTACTTTCTTCAAGCCGTACTCTACGCCAACTTTTTAAGTTCCCACTTCTCCTCACACACTTGAATTTCTTCGCCAGACCCATGCCTCTGGCGAAACTCGATCCCAATGCTCTACTGTCTCCCCCTACTTGAGAACCCAGTCATGCCTCTGTCACCCCGTCCGACCTTCCCTACAACTCCACATACTCCATGTCTTTTCCCTGGGTAATTTCAACCGCCTTCTCCCCCCTCCCTCCCCCCTCCAAATCCACCTAGCCATGAAATCTTTACTAGACTATACCCATCATACCATCTATAATCTACTATACCTCATGCGTTACAAATGAGAGCTCTAACGCCACCTTCCTGCTACCACTCACAACTTTTCTCTTGGCCATTACAATGTTCATTCCAAGTCCTTTTCTCATCTATATTTCACTCTAGCTCCATTTAAATTAAAATCCGTTATTTGAAAAGTTTACCAGAACACTACAGTACCGTAATCCTCACACTATTCAAAAGTACCCCGTGCTACCAAACTTCAGATCAATGTTTTCGTTCTTATCAAAGTAATTTTAAGTCCACTGAGGTGACGAAAGTCGTGGGACACCTCCTAATATAGTGTCGGACCTCCTTTTTCCTGGCGTAGTGCAGCATCTCGGTGTGGCATGGACTCAACAAGTCGTTGGAAGTCCCCCGGAGAAATATTTCTCGAATTGTCTAGAATGTTCTTCAGAGTAGTCGCGAACAGCTGTGGCCAGATGACACGATGCATTGTCATCCACAAAAATGTCATCGTTGTTTGGGAGCACGATGACCATGAAAAAATGGTAGCAAAGTAGTCGAACATAACCATTTCCATTCCATGATCGGGCGCAGTCGTAAACACCTGCAGCTTGCAGAGCGCACTGTTAACAACTTGGCTCTATGACTTCGTGGGATATGCGCCACACTCGAACCAACCATCAGTTTTTACCAACTGAAATCAAGACTCATTTAACCAGGCCACGGTTTTCCATTTTCTAGGGTCCAACCAAAATCATCGGTCCAATCCATATGGTCATCAGTCCAGGAAAAGCGCTGCAGGTAATATCGTGCTGTTAGCAAATGGATTCGCGTCAGTGGTCTTCTGCCGTAGTCCATTAACCCCAAATTTCGCTACGCTGTCCAAACGGATACGTTCGTTGTACGTCCCATTACTGTGGTTATTTCACGCGGTGTTGCTTGTCTGTTAACAATGACAACTCTACTCGAACGCCGCTACCCTCGGTCGTTAAGTGATGCCGTCGGTCACCGCACTGTGCGTGGTGAGAGATGATGTCTGAAATTTGGTATTCTAGAAACATTCTTTACACTGTGGATCTCTGAATACTGAGTTCCCTAACTATATCCTAAACAGAACGTCACATGCTTCTAGCTCCAACTGCCATTCCGAGTTCAAAGTCTTAATTCCCGTCGTACGGCCAGAATCACGTCGGACACCCTTTTACATGAATCACCTGAATGCAAATGACACTCCACCAATGCACTGCCCTTTATACCTTGTGTAAGCGACACTACCGCCAGCTGTGTATGTCCATATCGCTAACGCATGACTATCGTCCCCTCAGCGTATTCTTAATTGTTTGTTCAAAAACTGAAGAGTAACAACATGACTTTTATCAGCCCATTCTCTACTGGGAAAATATAAATACCAGATAAGTAGAAAAGTGTTGTTAATTACAGGTGGGCTGCCTCGGATGTTGGAGGTTGTATTTTTTGACCCTTTTCAATGTTAATGTCTGTGAACACGTGAACAACAGGTATCTTTGGTGTAGATGGGGAGGTTCCGTTCCAAAGCCACTATTATGAATTTTTTCCTATGGGGTTACATGACACATAGGTCTCTGAAACCCCAGTAAAAACTGAGAAGAAACTAGTTGATATATTCCTAGCTGGCTGTCTGAATATGCAACAGATATCAGTGTCGTTGTAATGCATATTTTCCGACTGTCAATCATCATTTTGAACAGTTTTTACGAACCTACTTAAGTTGTTCCAAATTGTGTAAGTTATTTATGTCAATAGAAGAAGTAATTATTCATTTGCTCCTTACCTCAAAGTACATAATTTGGGATCGTCTACAGTTCATATAATTTTGACTCTAAGGATGTGATATACCCTGTACTTTATATCTCTGCTGGCAGGTGCGAAAATATGAAAGACATTGCATTCCTAGTTGATCACTTGGTTCAAATGGTTCTGAGAATTATGGGACATAACATCTGATGTCATCAGTCCCCTAGAACTTAGAACTACTTAAACCTGACTAACCTAAGGACATCACACACATCCATGCCCGAGGCAAGATTCGAACCTGCGGCCGTAGCGGTCGCGCGGTTCCAGACTGAAGCGCCTAGAACCGCTCGGCCACACTGGCCGGCAGTTAGTCACTGTTCAGGAGAAAACAGAGTAAGAGACGTCACTTCTGTAGAATCCGACAGATCCCTGCAAGGCACATAGCACCGATTCAGTTTGTATTGTTTCTATGTGCCTTTTATCTTTCAGTCGCTACAAACGAGACCCGTTTGTTATATCGCGTTCATCAGCTCAGTGACTTGTAAAGGAAGCGATCGTCACGTACATTGACCCTTCAGTCCCATAGTCCTTAATGGGAGGAAGTCGCCTGAGTTTTGTATGGTTCGGCTTTTTCTCAGGTCGCTGCCAACCTTTGTGACCGTGCGGTACTGTAGTGCAGCCTTGCAGCGCATCGTTTCGTTTCGCTGTGCTGTGTTCCAACGGTTCGTACTAGAGTCAATGAGGAAGCAGTTTTTGGAACATCGCAGGCAACAGCAGTGATTCCTCCCACGAGAAGAAAGAGCTGAATCCACAGCGGAGGAGAAATATATCTTGTATCTAGCTCAAATGGGTCAAATGGCTCTGAGCACTATGAGACTTAACATCTGAGGTCATCAGTCCCCTAGAACTTAGAACTACTTAAACCTAACTAACCTAAGGACATCACACACATCCATGCCCGAGGCAGGAGTCGAACCTGCGACCGTAGCGGTCGCACGGCTCCAGACTGAATCGCCTAGAACCGCTCGGCCACACCGGCCGGCTGTATCTAGCTCAGTTGCGCTTCTCTGCATACGTGCGGGTGCAGCTGCCTTCAGTTCCTGCAAACTCCTCTAAATTTCCAAAAAGAAAAAGTGTGGAAATTATCATTAGCACTGAGCAATCTTGCACGGCCTATTTTCTTTCTTTCTGGTCGTCTTCAGATTAATTTAGCACCAACTGCGAATGGAAAGGGAGGCGAACGGAATTGAAAACCAACCCATCCAAACTTTATACAAAGCCAGGCTTGAAAACAACGAAAAACTGTATCAGAAGAGGCTGAATTGGTTGCTATAATCCAAATGCAAATACAACTAAACTTTTTTACGTGACAAGGAAGAGAATCGGTATTATAATAATTCTGAAGTAATTGCGTTGTTTCTGGAACACTTAGTAGTTTTCTGTGATCTCCTTTATACAAAAAAAGAAAAAAAAATTACAGGCAAAAATAAATATATTTTTGATATTTAATAGCTACACAAGTGACTGAGAGCACGCTGCACAACTGTATATATAGCTATGGATCTTGGGCTACAACGACTCACGTCTTATTCAGCCTTGTTTTAATCCTGTCGCTGTACCACATGTGAGAGGCATTAACAAAACAATTTCGGGTAGAGCGATACAGATTTTTTAAAAGTAACATGTCAAAAGATTTTTCATAACATTTGATATCGGAAGTGTCCAAGGGGCACTCATTGTGGGTCTGATAAGATAGGCAATAATGCCGTTTTCTGCAGAATTTTCAAGGAAAAGGATGTGTGCAAACACTAACTAGACGAAGGGAAATGCCTACACGATATGTGTTAAGGCACAAGGAAACAACTTCTATAGTCCTAGAGGGGGCCGAAGAAGACAATTTTATGGGAAGACATTGCAATTTAGCCAACAAGTAATAAGGATCTTGGGAGTAAGTGCTTCTAACAAATGAGGAGATTGGCACAGAGAAAGAAACGTGGCTGGAAGTTTCAAACCAGTCTGGGAACTGGTGATCCAATAAAAGGGTAAAGTTTGTGGCGCCCAACCCGTGAACGGTTTTTCGGTCTGACTGCAGGAAACGTGCAGCCTTTCGTTCACTACAGCACTAGGATTTTAATCACAAAAAAATACTCAGTCACTATAATTGTCGAAAGACATTTTCCTGGATGTTTATCCCTTTCTTTACACGGTGTTTTAACGATTAGGGATGGATTTGCTAACATTGCTGAACGCTCAGAAACTTCTGTTTTATCTTCATTGTTATACAGATTCAGTTTTTCCAATAAAATTATTTTATTCATTTTCATTTTTTATTATTACTATAGAGCAGGATTTCCACAAACGGAGGTTAATCAACAGTATAACAACATAGACAACTTGACTGGTGTTGCTGTGGTTATTTGATGAAAAACTGATTGTTTCGTTTTAATTGCATTTCAATATGAATATTTAATTTGGCACGACGCTTTTGGGCAGCATGTTATCGTCATTAGGTGCTCATATTCTAATTATAAGTTTTTCTTTTGTTCTATATGCCATAAGAGTGATGGTTTTGTGGTTGTTGGATGTGCCAAAGAGGTGAGGTGGCGAAGTTTCGTTGGTTCTGTCTTTAAAAGTACTGTGAGCTGCACTACAACGTCTTATTGTTTCATATGTCTTATATTTAGTGAAATAAAAACTATCTTACGTCTGCTGATATTATAAATTCCAATTTCTGGCTCATAGACCATTAGCAAAGATTGAAAAAAGAACTATCGGTTTAACTTACGCAAAGCTATACTGGAGTGCTGCGAATATTTAAAGATTATTATATCGTTACCATATTACACCTGAACACAGATATGTCTAAACTAGAATTACATTACGACACATTTTAATGCTGAATAAATGCGATTCTTACAGAAATCGCAAGAAAATATGCGATATGTTAATACAAATTAATTTTTGTTAAAGAAAAAGCTCCAAAAATTATAAAGTGTTTACACTGTTAGTGTCTCGGTTATTATACTGTGGAGATGATTTTGGAAAAGTTCACATTACTGCTTTATAACTTGTTACTCAGCAACTTGTTTCCATATTTTTGTAGCTATCAAGATTTAAAGTTCTTCAAATAAATTTATATTCATTTTGTCCATTTTATGCCATACGTGAAAACCAATTTTGGCACGTGTGTACAGAATCATTGTTATGAGCGATTATCGCTGATTTAAAGTAATTGTTATTGTCATTTGCACTGATGTGCTCACACTAGTATGGATAAATTTAAGAGATCTCTAACCTGAAAGCATAAGGCACTGAGATCGCGTCCGATATTCCAGATCTGAGGTTTCCTTCGTCTATGTAGATCGCTTCTGACCTATTCCGGTATGATCCCATCAACACGGTCAAGGTTGACCCCATCAGCTGGTGCTCTAACCTTCCTCCTGTCTTCTGAATGTTAGTAAGCTCTGGATATTCCTGGAAGTCGAATATGCACGTGTCTACTAACGAGGAACTCGATTTCTGGTCTCGGACTCTGGATGCCGTGGCGAGCACGGGTGTGAAGCGCAGATGGAACCGTTGCGGACACCGCGTGTTTAAATTGCAAATAAATTACAGCGCGCGTTACCGTAACAGAATGTCTGACTCCTCACCCAACCGTGTAATCAGATGCTGCATGGGCGATTATGGATGAGAGAGTAAGAAAACGAATGAAGGAAGCCAAAATGCGAGACCGTCTCTGTGAGACGCAGCCGTTCATCCTGCCTCATCCAACAGTTGTTCGTCTTAGTTTCCTAGCGGCGGGAAGACATTCAAGCTTTCCCTTGCACTCACACAGTATAGATAGGATAATACGGAAAATTTACAAGATACGGTAGATTCACTGCGACATAATCGAGATAAACAACATTATTACCATTCGGTCTTCATTCTTGAACGTGGGATGAAAATTTCATCCACTTTATTTGAAATACGATAAGTTATCATATACTGATGGCTCTAAAGTATTAATAACCTAATCGAACTTATTCCTTACATAAAAATCATTTCAGGTGGAATTCTTGCTCAACCGAGAGGCATGCATGCATTACGTTCGAGAGGAGCGCGTTGGGGTGTCGTTCAACTGAGATATACTGCAATTTACTGGCGGTTTAAAACTGTGTACCGATTCGAGCTCTGAGCCTCGCCTTTCATCGGCAGTTTTACGAACGGAGCTCCGCAGGCAAGACTCACGACCAGCCCTTCAGGTTCAATCAAGAGAAGGTCTGGCAGGATTAAGGGTGGGTTGGTGGTAGTATTACCCAAGAAAGGCAAGATTAGGTTTTTGAATGCAGGCACATCACAGTTTTAAACTGCTAGGACGTTTCAAAACAGCGCAAACTAGACTACAGGCTGAAAGTCTGGAAACTGAGATACACTTACTTCAGTTGTTTCAAGCCCAGTGATCTTTATCTCACTACACACTCAAAATTTCTTTACTCCCATACATACAGTTTTCAGTTGATATTAGTTGCCGAGGTCATTAAAGATCTCTTGAGCGCTGGCGTCCGACCTGGAGCCGGCCGCGGTTGCCGAGCGGTTCTAGGCGCTACAGTCTGGAACCGCGCGACCACTCCGGTCGCAGGTTCGAATCCTGCCTCGGGCATGGATGTGTGTGATGTCCTTAGGTTACTTAGTTTTAAGTAGTTCTAAGTTCTAGGGGACTGATGACCGTAGAAGTTAAGTCCCATAGTGCTCAGAGCCATTTGAACCATTTGAACCCGACCTGGATTTAGCGACTTCGAATCCTGGCGCGAGAGTAATTGCTAGTAAACAACACAATTTCTGTACGACGCCGGATGGCTTCCGCCACAGTTAATGCAAGAGGCTGAAGTGTGTCTGCGTTTTTCAAGTCTGACTTTAGGTGATTCTGAGCGAACTTTACACAACGCGGTTCCGCATTGCAATGCGTTGATGAATGATTAAATCTTTGACATCTATGATAAAGGTTGCGACCACGTGATCTGTAATCTTCCACATATAGATATGAAATGTGACATAACTTTTGTAGGGAGTATATGTCCGCAGCTTTAGGACTACGTGTTAATATTACTAAGAACAAGAGATACGGTCGTTTGTCATATGTTTAATGCATCCATACTAGAGGATCTATTTGATATCCTTGGTTAGTTAATTCAGCAACAATCTCCTCCTCAGATGTTGCGATTGGTAGCCCTCTAATGATTACATTTAGCGGTTTATTAGTCTGATCAATTTCATAAGAGTGAAATTCGATGTGGTTCTCTTCGAAGAAACCAAAACACTTCCTGTAATAGTCAGGGCTCTCAGTCACGATTCTTACAGCATCACGTCGTGATCTAGCCAAGTACGGATGAAAAACAAGCCTCTCTAGGTCTCTTGCTATATATTTCCACTTTTTAGTGGACACACTTCCGTGAAGGCGCTATCGAAGGGTAAACAGCCTTGCAGAGAACGATGTGCACCGAACGGTTGCTAGACTCGGAATGTCTGACCGAAGTTCATTGATATACCCATTTGCACGTTCGACACGCAAAGATGAAGGAATAAGAATTTTTAATTACTTTTGTATGGTGTTTTATTCTTCTTTTTAACAGTTACTAACCGCAATATGTCTATGAACGGAATACAAGAACCGAGCAAAATGCAGCAGTGTTTCATACACTAATTTTGTAATCAGCAAGAACTGTCTTCAAATTCTAATCCACCTGAATTAAGAATTCAGTATTTTTCTTATTTCACGATAGATGAATGTTGGAAAATTCCCGAAGCGCTTCTTCAACCATTGTTGCTCATTTCAATTAGTGCTCTATCGTAACGATCTCACTACGTTAAGACTGGACTTGAACCTTAACACTACTTGCATTATCAGTATGAGATGAAAATTCTCATTGTCAGTGTTACTACTCGTCAAATAAGGTAAAGTATTTTGAACAAACATACTTCAGACTACTTAGTCTAAGTCCTAGATTGTAGTCGAGTCGTTGATCCTATACACATCATCCAACGACATCAAAGTCGTAACGTGTTTTCGATGGTCGCCAATTCTCATTCGTCGCCTCGAGCCCATTTATTCGTAGTTTAGTTTTTGTCGAGGATTTCGTTATAACCGAATCACCACCTTAGGCTTTCCGAGAAGATGTAAGTTTCTTTTTCAATACGCTTGTCGCTCATTACGGGAGATTATCATTCCACTGCGGCGTGTCTACCCTAAATAAACCAAAACGAGTGGCTCTTGGCTCTCCAATAGTGCAAGCCGCTCACATTAGATTATCTCGCGGAATTACGAAAATTAAAATTAAAATATGATAATGCACGCGTTGCTTCTGAGAAATGTTGAAGCTGGAGAGAATTTTTAATCATGTCAACTAACCAGTAGTCGGCTGACAACTAACTGGCATATACAGGACGGACAAAATAAAACTGGCACGGAAAATACCAGGGCATGCTGAAAAGTAATGCCTCCGAACTTTTTATGTGAAAACTCGTAAATCGTTTTGAATAAAACAAACGTTATTAACATCCTACATCTTTAATCTTCATGTCTTCGTGTTCATTTTTCATTTGTCAACATTGTCACCCTGGCGACGAACTCATTTCTTCCAACGAGAGGTCAGTTTGTTGATATCTTCACTTGTACCACTTTATTCCTCTCAAAGTAAAGTCGTCGAAGGAGTTCTTTAAATTTTGGAAACAGATGAAAATCGGATGGGGCCAAGTCGGGACTGTATGCAGAATGGTCGATGACTGTGAACCCAAGGAGTCGGATTGTTGCAGATGTCGCAGCGTTCGTATGTGGTCTGGTATTGTCGTAATGAAGGAGAAGGTGCTACATGTATAGACTAAGTCTTCGAATTCGTGCTTCCAGTTTTCTTAGGGTCTCTTACGCATGGACATAGTTACGTTACACACAGCCATGTTACCCGCTACATGCCGGCCGCGGTGGTCTAGCGGTTCTAGGCGCTCAGTCCGGAACCGCACGACTGCTACGGTCGCAGGTTCGAATCCTGCCTCGGGCATGGATGTTTGTGATGTCCTTAGGTTAGTTAGGTTTAAGTAGTTCTAAGTTCTAGGGGACTGATGACCTTAGAAGTTAAGTACCATAGTGCTCAGAGCCATTTTTTTTTTTACCCGCTACAGTTCTAGTGGTAGAGGAGTTTCAACTTTGGTCAGCGAAGCGGAAAAGTGGACCGAGTAAGTTGCATGGCGTGTAATACTTTAGCTGTATTGAGAACAGAATAAAAAAATTGGGAACACTACTTTTTAGCACGCCCTCGTATTTACAATAAGCCTAACTTGGGATAGATCCTTCGTACTGAAATGGCGCTTGTTATGTAAGTTGACATACCCTGAAAGGCTGAACCAGACATCATCTGAAGAACTGGAAAAGCTGATGACACGCAAGTCCTCATTCCACTTTGTTCAGAAACCACCGGTAGAATTCAACACGCGAAAGTTCGCCTGGGTGTTGTAACTTATGCGCAACAGTAAATTTATAAGGATACTTATGCAGATGTTTTTGATAATGTTTCGGAACGACGAGCCACAGTCTTTATATTGCAGACTTTGCTGGGTGTTTTGCCAAAACAATTCCGATCTTAAGCTCTTGCGTAAACAGGTCCTCTCACGTCTTCCACGAATTGTGCTTCTTATACGTTAGTATGCTCTTGTCATTCACTCAAACGTAATGACACAGCGAAGTTCTCGCGACAGCGAATGTAGTCAGACATGTGACAGCAACCGATTGATGCACCGAATCAAAGCTTCCAGAATTTTCTGTGATGGGCAGTTCTCCTGTTCATTAAAAAGGGTCCGTCTTTATATTTTCCGCTGCAGTATTATTTTGGCCATATCTTTGTATGTAGCCATACAGCTGACACGAACCTATTCGATCTGCTGTACGTCGTAATCACATTACTGTTGAAATCATTACTAACATTCAATTCAGTTTCAATAAACGTTTGCGTCGAAATACGTTAATATATCTTGATCGACAAAAAATATTCAAATGTTTGTGAATTCCTAAGGGACTAAACTGCTGAGATGATCGGTCCCTAGACTTACACACTACTTAAACTAAATTAAACTAACTTATGCTAAGAAGAATACACACACCCATGCCCGAGGGAGTACTCGAACCTCCGGCGGGAACTGCCGCGCAATCCGTGACACGGCGCGTCAAACCGCGCAGCCCCTTATCAACAAAATCAGTTTTCATGAGCCTATATAACTCTGAAACCGTTTTCTCGGTGTGGTACGCGTAAAACAGTATTATGTGGTGGGTAACTGATCATAATTTTTTGTATTTATGGGACACCAAACTTCAGCAGACGTAAGACATAACACTAACTGTAAGGCAAATCATTCATTGTATAAGTGCATTCTCGTGAATATGGATTTACAGCGTTAAAGAAAATAATGAGGAACGGGATTAAATAATTTAGATTTTCAGCGGAGAACATAAATTAGACCAATGGTAGAATGCATCCTGAGATAAAAAGTCTGTACGTCAGATGTTCTGGTGTAATCTACAAAACAAAAGACATACTGTTCTTGTTTTGAATCTTTCTATGACTTTACCTACCCTAAATAGAATCAATATCCTTCTGAAGCTTTAGCTTAGTGCACGAATAGATATTGCTGTACGCAGTTTAGACACGCTGCACTATTCATATAATAATGTGCTGATAGCATCGAACAATGTAAAAGTCACAGGATGATTATTATTCTTGAGTTACTTTAAAACACTTTATCTTTACGACGTTCATCAAATCGTGTTGTTAATTTTACGTTTAATGACCGACAATAAGTGATGCTTATGCGTTAGTCACTCCACAATTCATATGATTTTCGTTTTGAGAGCCAGATACAACATATGTTTTTTGAGACATTTAATAGTCAAAACTGATGATACGGCACCATTTTCTGCAAGGGTGCTCCAATAAAGACCAATAATGTGCATTCGTAGTTCATTAGCTTGAACCTGTGCGTCTCTCCACTTTCCTAGCCGTCACTTGTCAGTTGCCTGCCTGTGTCGTGATGCGAGTGCTTATATTGTGGCATACTCTATTATTTGTGCTGAATAAAAATACAAATTGATGTTCAACTGCAAAAAAAAAAAAAATAAAACTATGCGTACAGTTTCTAGCACTGGAGACAGATGAAAAAGCTCTCTTGGTAGTATCACGTACAGAATACTGCTTAGAAGCTTGCTGCTGTTATTACTACAAGAAGAGTCTCCACTGATTCTGCCAGTTAACCACTCAAGTTAGTTTAGTTTGCAACTTTGTGCATTTGTGGTCTAGGAAAGGGCAGTAAGCGGGCCGTTGTTCAACCATCTATGCATTGTGATTCTGCCACTGTCATTCATACATTCCCACGGGATGTGTGATAATAATATGTGCTCATACGAAAATGACTGTCACATTCCTTCAATGAAGATTATACAAAAGACAGTTCGCGTTTGGATAAAACTTCCTCACCTATTTTACGTGAAGGTGTGTACTATAATGCAAGTTTCAATTTCAGTAGGTTTCTGGCAGAAGTGAAGAATTCGAGTGACAAACCTCAGGTTTTGAAACCTAAGTTGAACGGTTTCTTTGCGGCACACTTAGTTTATTCGGTACTGGAATTTCTTGCAGTAGTTTAGGCACTTCAAACAGTAGAGTGCTATTTATTGCGTATACTATTGTACAAGTTTTTTGGGTTCTTTTAATTTATATTTTATTCCAGTTTTTAATTTTCAGATCAGTTTTCTGTAAGTTCTGTAGTCTCACATTTGGCACACGTGGTGCTATGGAACCTGATGAATTAAATTAAACTGGTGATAATGAAAAAGACATATCACTATGAATTCAAAGACCAGGTATTTCATTAATTACGACAAATATGATGTGATACGTATCGGCTGAAACACAGAAAACGCACTCCATACGCATTTATTAATTGGGAACTGACAGGAGACGAAACTTTAAAACGCACAGTGGAATTGTTCCTTCGTCATTAATAACAGAAAACAGCATATACTCTCATCGGAGGCTGTTTATTTTCGTAAAGTGTGTGCGCTGAAGCCATTTGCTTTGTACGAGTAAATAACACGCGATTGCAATTTTCTTCGCGGGGCTGAAAGAGATAAAGATGCTGGCAGCTAGCCGCAGTACTTACTGTCACTGCGAAACCTGACAAAATAAACAAAGTCCCCAGAGGCGAAGCGCTAAAGTGACTGCATTCTTAGTTTATCCTCCTGTAGTTAGTCCATGTGATGGACCTGTTTGCGAGTTTGCGAGGAGAGTAGTTTCTCCATGGCTGCAGCGGCGTTTTGTGTTTCTTATTTATACCTTCCTGCTGGCGATGCCGTCAGCAGTAGCCGATGAATACCGGTTGCGAGTAACAAATCTAGCTACATACTGATATACTTGGTATCACCGACTGTTGCGTCTGTTTGTCGTAACAAAACTGCCACAACCCATAATGCCAGCCTCCGTCAACATTACAATGTTTCCCTTGTTTAATATTAAGTGGCATTTAATTCTCAGAAACCGATCTATCATAAATTGAGAACTGTGACATTCTATACTCGTGACTGATGTTTTGTTTTTGCTCGACTAGGGAAAACGTTATTTTTAAGATTGTAGTGAGAGAGATGTGACTTCCTGAGCAGTTCCAACATATTTTTATTTACGTATCTAAATATATGTGGTAAACGCCACAGTTTTAGGAATCATCATCTTCATAAAAGTTGAAAATACTTATCAAAATGGTTCAAATGGCTCTGAGCACTATGGGACTTAACATCTGAGGTCATCAGTCCCCTAGAACTTAGAACTACTTAAACCTAACTAACCTAAGGACATCACACACATCCATGCCCTAGGTAGGATTCGAGCCTGCGACCGTAGCGGTCGTCCGGTTCCAGACTGAAGCGCCTAGAACCGCTCGGCCACACGGGCCGGCGAAAATACTTATCCTTGTGGTCGTCAGCGTTCTCCAGGCTTGTAAGCCTGCAGTTTTACTGTTTGAAAATGATTTGTTTTTGGATGTCAAATCATTAATTTAAATAAAAAATTGGTAGGAGCAGACCTCGGGGTAGATAAGTTTGCATTCCGGAGAAATGTAAGAACACGCGAGGCAATAATGACCCTACGACTTATCTTGGAGGATAAGTTATGGAAAGACAAACCTACATTTATAGCATTTGCGGACGTAGAGAAAGATTTTGACAGTGTTGACAGGAATAGTCTGATTGAAATTCTGAAGGTGGCGGGGCTAAAATACAGGGAGCGAAACACTATTTACAACCTGTACAAAAACCAGACGGCAGTTATAGGCGTCGAGGGGCATGAAATGGAAGCAGTGGTTGAGAAGGGAGTGAGACAGAGTAGTAGTCTATCCCTGATGCTATTTAGTATATACACTGAAAAAGCAGTAAAAGAAACCAAAGATAAATTTGGAATAGGAATTAAAGTTCAGAGCTAAGAAAGAAAAACGTTGAGATTTTCCGATGACTTCGTAATTCTGTCAGAGACAGGAAAGGATTTGGAAGAGCAGTTGAACGGAATGGATAGTGTCTTGCAAGGAGGATATAGGATGAACACCAACAAAATCAAAATAAGGATAATGGAATGTAGTCGAATTAAATCAGGTGATGCTAAGGAAATTAGATTAGGAAACGAATCACTTAAAGCAGTAGATGAGTTCGGCTATTTGGACAGCAAGACAACTGATGATGGCCGAAGTAGAGAGGATATAAAATGTATACTGGCAATTCCACGAAAAGCATTTCTGAAGAAAATGGCTCTGAGCACTATGGTACTTAACATCTGACGTCATCAGTCCCCTAGAACTTAGAACTACTTAAACCTAACTAACCTAAAGACATCACACACATCCCTGTCCGAGGCAGGATTCGCACCTGCGACCGTAGCAGCCTCGCGGTTCCAGACTGAAGCGCCTAGAACCGCTCGGCCACAGCGGCCGGCTTTCTGAAGAAAAGAAAACTGTTAACATCGAATATAGCTTTAACTGCTAGGAACTCTTTCCTGGAGGTATTTATTTAGAGTGTAGCCATGCATCGAAGTGAAAGATGGACGATAAACGGTTTAGATAAAAAGAGAATAGATGCTTTAGAAATGTGGTGCTACAGAAGAATGCTGAAAATAAGATGGGTCGATCACGTAACTAATGAGGAGGTACTGAACGGAACTGGGGAGACAGGGAATTTATGACACAACTTGACCAAAAGAAGGGATCGGTTGATGGAACACTTTTTGAGACGTCAAGGGGTCACCAATTTAGTACTGGAAGGAAGTGTGAGTGGTAAAAATCGTTGAGAGGGACCAAGAGCTGAATACAGTAAACAGATTCAGAAATATGTGGGTTACAGTTATAATTCGGAGAGGAAGAGGCTCGCACAAGATAGTAACATTGAGAGCTGCATCAAACCAGTCTCCGGAATGAAGACCACAACAACAACGTTGTTCTATTACAGTATTGTTGTGCCTGACTGTCGCTAAAGTTGGAAAAAATCATTTCCGGCGAACGCTGGTGCGGCCCCTTAAACAGGAAGCTATCGCTTTCATTCCTTTTTCCTCAATAATCGAGCAATTTTTCCGTTGTATATGTTTACACATTAAGGAGACTCTGAATTTTAAACCTTTACTTCTTTTTGCTATAGTTACATCGTCAAGGGCGACCGTCGATGTATGTGTTATTGCAGTAAGGTAGCCTGTACGGATTCCCTTTCGGCACTGAAGACTTGTACCCCTACCAGAGGTGGCGGTGAGGGCGGCCTGCGGTGGTGGGAGCGGCCGACTTGAGCGTCGCAGTGTCTGGCCGGCCCGTGCTCCCATTACGCTGGCCGTTGGCCTGGGGCGCCGTCCTGAAATTACGAAATTGTGCCGTGGTACGCAGGCACAGTTCTCACAGGACAATTCATTACGTGCGTTACCGGTCGCGGGAAGGTCTTCACGCTGTTTAGCTGGTCGTAATGCGCGCCGGGCGCAGGAATGTGGCCGGCGGGCCGCCTGTCATTACGGCCCGGCGCCACCTGCGCACCGTTCCTCTAATTGTGCTCAGGAGACACGATCCAGGAATTAAGCGTGTTATTAACTTATTACGGCGGCTGACGTGTCCCGCTTCCTTGCTGATTTTTGCCCCACGAACCCGTCATTAGCCCGCATTAGTCGCGCATGCGCAGTGCGCCAACGGCCTCAGCCTTCCGGAAGTGCGGCATTATGCTGAAGCCCGCAGCATCTGCGCTGCCGCGCTCGCATTGTTTCCGCGACATCTCCCTCTGCACACGACTTCTGTTCTGGACGACCGTCTGTCAGCTAGACATCTCGAATTACTCATTCTGGCTACACCAAATTGGTCGAGGGCCCCGTTCGCCGTAAGACTAAATATCTACGAAGCATCAAACGTCGACCAGAAACGATACATTATGAAATGCGTGCTTTGAAAGACGCTCGGGTGATGTGCGTGTCTGACTATCATCGCAGTGTCGTCTTCTACTTCTGAGAGCAACGTACGCAATTTTTCACGTGTTCTGGGCAACGGAAAAGAAGTAAGGGTAGTATAACCTTCCGTTGTCCGTGTTAACTTGTTCGAGGAATGATAGGAAGATTAGGGTTTAATCTACTGTCGACGAATAGTTCATTATAGACCCAAAGGGGCTAGACAAAAATATGGAAACACAGTGAGAAATGCATGCTTCAACACAAATTCGGACGCCAGCCAAGCTTGCAAGTTGCGATGCTGTATTTGTCCACGAACGGCACCTATGCAATGTCCTCTGTGCGTCTCAAATGTCAGTAGCATCAGATCAGTGTTCTGTGTACTTGGGAGTGCATTATGTTGGAGCTAAGTAAATTCGAACGTGGGAAAATTGTTGTTGCTTTGGTGCTCGTGGGTCTATGGTCAGCGCATCCGTAACAAAGATCGCCGAAGTGTTTGGTGTTTCAATATATATATATATATATATATATATATATATATATATATATATATATAATATGGTGTTAGATAAGGGAATAAAAGAATGGGAAACATCACAACAGGGGATAACCTTATGAAACCTACAGATTAAATGCCTGACTTTTGCAGACGATTTGGCGATTGTCACGAAAGGTATAAAGGAAACAAAAGACGCTATTGAAAAACTGCACGAAATCGCTTCCAAAACTGGACTACAGTTCTCTTACGAAAAGACACAGTTTATGAGCACAAAGAAACTCTCATCTCTGAACACAAAGTGTGGCACGATTTACAAAACGACAAACTTCAAATACCTCGGTGAAACACTACAAATGAGTGGACATAACAGAGACTCAAACGAAGAAAGAAAGACTAAACTGGACAAGGCATACAAAGTAGTGTGGAATCATTACAACAAGAAGTCTATCTCACAAAAAGCCAAATTACGCCACTACGACACCGTGGTGCTCCCCGAAGCACTATATGCCGCAGAGACCACACTAATTCTAGGGCATACACATATCAGACAATTAGAAAAAGTAGAACGGAAAATACTTAGGAAAATATTTGGCGCAGCTAACAACAATGGAATATGGATCAAGAAACCTACAGAGGAACTATACAAACATACGGAGACAATTACAGAAAAGATTAGAAAACGCAGACTACAATTCTATGGACACCTATACAGAATGCCATCACACAGGCTGACCAAACAGATCTTTGACTGGGTAACCACTAGAAACAACAAATGGGTGGCAGAGGTAGAAAACGACCTGAACCAACTCAACATAACAGCAGACACAATAAACGACATAATAAAATTCAGAAACATCATTAAGAAAAGTAAACTACATGAGATACAATGTGACAAACGAACTGGCGTAAAATGGACTGAAGAACGCAGCAACCAAAAAGGCAATCAAGATGAAGCCGAAGACACAAAGCCGACGAGAAGCATGGACAGAGGACCGGAAACAGAAACACAGCGAGCGAATGAGGGAAGTTTGGGCAGCAAGGAAGGCAGCAAAAGCAAGTGGTGATGCCGTGGTACAAGACGACAGCCTCCTGTTCACATAGCTCGCATCGTCCAGGACTAGTTTTGTGAGTCCGAGGACGAGTTAGTTCCTCTCTCCCGGCCACCAAAGTTTAGATTTCTCAATATTATTTAGCCTTTGTGGTCTATTATGGAGAGAAGCCTACCTGATCGTATCCACATTCATCTTCGTTACTTGAACTTGCCACTATTTTGCTTATACACTCAAAGAAGTCGTATCATACGAGTCGTAAATACTCTAGGAATTAGAGAAAACGTAAATTAGAGGAAAACTCTAGTCGAAAGGAATCCAAAAAACCTAAAATTCCAGAACAAAGCGAATACGAGAGCTACGGCAGCGTCGAAGAGGGTAATGAAAAACTGGCTCAGAGCTGGCCCGTCGGGTATACAGCGGCCAGCGACAGTCCGAACTCGTGATCTACAGATTCCGTAACCATTATACTGCTCTGTGTAACCATTGTATTAAAGAGATTGAGAAATCGTTTTCTATGATTTTTCCAGACGTTTCCATGAAACATTTACAGCGCCGATCCGAAGTGAACACACAGATATTTTTTGCGTCTTCTAGTGTGCAGAGATTATTAAAATGTTGTACTTCAATCGAAATCTTTTTACAAGACGCAGAAGTCCTGTAACATTTTTGCAAGCAAAAGACTCTAAGCGCCTGTAACATTTTTGCTGCAGTTTGTATTCGACGTCAGTTTCGTTCTTCTTATCTGCAAAACGCGAGCGCAGCACAACTCAAAAATTTAAAACATATATAGAAATTTCGACAACGTTGTTCTCCTGATAGTAATTCTGCTGAGCTAAAAACTACCGTCTAATGATGAAACAGAGCCTCCGAAACGTGTCGTAATTATACACTCCTGGAAATGGAAAAAAGAACACATTGACACCGGTGTGTCAGACCCACCATACTTGCTCCGGACACTGCGAGAGGGCTGTACAAGCAATGATCACACGCACGGCACAGCGGACACACCAGGAACCGCGGTGTTGGCCGACGAATGGCGCTAGCTGCGCAGCATTTGTGCACCGCCGCCGTCAGTGTCAGCCAGTTTGCCGTGGCATACGGAGCTACATCGCAGTCTTTAACACTGGTAGCATGCCGCGACAGCGTGGACGTGAACCGTATGTGAAGTTGACGGACTTTGAGCGAGGGCGTATAGTGGGCATGCGGGAGGCCGGGTGGACGTACCGCCGAATTGCTCAACACGTGGGGCGTGAGGTCTCCACAGTACATCGATGTTGTCGCCAGTGGTCGGCGGAAGGTGCACGTGCCCGTCGACCTGGGACCGGACCGCACCGACGCACGGATGCACGCCAAGACCGTAGGATCCTACGCAGTGCCGTAGGGGACCGCACCGCCACTTCCCAGCAAATTAGGGACACTGTTGCTCCTGGGGTATCGGCGAGGACCATTCGCAACCGTCTCCATGAAGCTGGGCTACGGTCCCGCACACCGTTAGGCCGTCTTCCGCTCACGCCCCAACATCGTGCAGCCCGCCTCCAGTGGTGTCGCGACAGGCGTGAATGGAGGGACGAATGGAGACGTGTCGTCTTCAGCGATGAAAGTCGCTTCTGCCTTGGTGCCAATGATGGTCGTATGCGTGTTTGGCGCCGTGCAGGTGAGCGCCACAATCAGGACTGCATACGACCGAGGCACACAGGGCCAACACCCGGCATCATGGTGTGGGGAGCGATCTCCTACACTGGCCGTACACCACTGGTGATCGTCGAGGGGACACTGAATAGTGCACGGTACATCCAAACCGTCATCGAACCCATCGTTCTACCATTCCTAGACCGGCAAGGGAACTTGCTGTTCCAACAGGACAATGCACGTCCGCATGTATCCCGTGCCACCCAACGTGCTCTAGAAGGTGTAAGTCAACTACCCTGGCCAGCAAAATCTCCGGATCTGTCCCCCATTGAGCATGTTTGGGACTGGATGAAGCGTCGTCTCACGCGGTCTGCACGTCCAGCACGAATGCTGGTCCAACTGAGGCGCCAGGTGGAAATGGCATGGCAAGCCGTTCCACAGCACTACATCCAGCATCTCTACGATCGTCTCCATGGGAGAATAGCAGCCTGCATTGCTGCGAAAGGTGGATATACACTGTACTAATGCCGACATTGTGCATGCTCTGTTGCCTGTGTCTATGTGCCTGTGGTTCTGTCAGTGTGATCATGTGATGTATCTGACCCCAGGAATGTGTCAATAAAGTTTCCCCTTCCTGGGACAATGAATTCACGGTGTTCTTATTTCAATTTCCAGGAGTGTAGTTTAATGATTGATTACGCTGTTTCTATTTACTTGCAAAACAGCTGGTGTGTTCAGATGCAGGGTGAAACGTGTATAAGTGCAGGGACAGGACGTCACAGAGGTGATATAGTCAGTCATACGGAAGGCATGGAGACTGCCCACTTTAGAATTCCTCTACGGATGACATTGTTTCAAAGTACATTTCTAGATTACCTCTATATAGCAAGAAAAAGCACAGTTACAATTCGTCATAAATGAAGGGGAGGATACTGTTTTGGGTAGATGAATATTTTATTTCCCATCATTGTCGTGAGTAATACCTGTAGCTTTTTTGTATTATATGCGGTAGCGTTCTCGCTTCCCACGCCCGGATTCCCGGGTTCGATTCCCGGCGGGGTCGGGGATTTTCTCTGCCTCGTGATGGTTGGGTGTTGTGTGCTGTCCTTAGGTTAGTTAGGTTTAATTAGTTCTAAGTTCTAGGGGACTGATGACCATAGATGTTAAGTCCCATAGTGCTCAGAGTCATTTTTTTTGTATTATAAACAATAGTATCAATGCCAAATATTGCTTTAATGAAACATAAAAATCCCTTTCGCAACAGCCAGGTGGCTAGAGACCTTGTAGCTTAATCTGACTACCATGGTACGTCTTTGAATGGTTTGCCGTAATCTGCAACTGCATCATGGTATACAATCTGCTTGTCATTGAAAATCGCGTGGTGGAAGATGCTGTGCACCAATATCGGCGAACATCTATTCTATGTCATTCAAGTGTTGGGTCAGGGAAGAATGACTGTATTCCTCCGTAAACGCCCTAATCTCTCTCGTTTTGTTCTGATGGTGTCTACGCGAAGTATAGTAATTATGATGGCAGCAGAGTTGTCCTCCAGACTTCTACGAATACAGGTTCTCTCAGTTTATCCAACAGGATTACATGAGAACAACATCGCCTCTCTCTAAGAGATTTCTGTTTAAGTTTCCCAAACTCTCTGTTACAATGTCACACGGGCTATATCGATCTATTACGATAGTAGCAACACGTCTCTTAGTTCGTACGGTGGATGCTATCATGCCTAACTGATAAAGACCACAAACGCTGAATCAGTTCTCTAGAATAAGTCACACTAGCGTCTTGTACTCCATTTTCTTACGAATGCATTCCATTTTCCCCCGAATTTTCCAACAAACCAAAGTCTTCCTTTCGTTTTACGTACTACTAAATTAATGTCGCCTCTTAGTATTACTTCTAAATTCTTATACGATGTAAAGTGCTCCAGGAATTCACCACTAATCTTGTAATCGCATGTTATAGAAGGAAGAAGATTATGGTTTAATGTCCCTTTCCACACCAAGGTCCTTAGAGACGGAGTACAAGTTCTGATTGTTTCTGGGACGGGGAAGGAACTCGGCCGTGCCCTTTGAAAGGAACCATCCCGGCATTAGCCTGAGGCGGTTTAGGGAAATCGCAGATACCCTGAATCTAGATAGCCGGACGCGGATTAGAACCATCCTTCTCTCGAAAACTAGTCCGGTGTGCTAGCCACTGCGCTACGTCGCTTGTCGGATACTGTCGGGCTCTTTCTCATTGTTACAGGCATTATATTGCATTTATTCACATATAAAGACAGCAGACATTCATTATGTCAAGTGCAAAATTAGTCCAAAGCTTTCTGCATTTCCAAACTATCGTTCACCGACGAGTGTAAACAACAGCATGGTCAGTGGATTGACCTGGAGAGGCGTCAGCCAATAGTCTGCTTGTTTAGGTGGTGTCTCGTAATCGTGCTGCTTATTTGTAAATCATTTACGTGGGAGTCACGTTACAGTATCAGCCGCTTTGTATTGGGAAAGCTACATTGTAAAACGGTCCCCTCATGACCCACAAAGCTTATTCCATCTTGTGATGTATGTACTTTCCCACTCGGTTTTATAGCGTTGCACTCTGTACAACTGAGCACGCATTACTGCTCTGCATAGATCATTTCATACGTTCGTCCAGGAAAAAAAAAAGACTGAGGTCAGCAGAGTAACATAGACTGTATAGCTGCACGCCAGTTTGGTGACGATTTTACTGAGTGTAGCTCTGCGGTGGTACAGTTAAAGCAGTCGCGAGCTGCCCGGAGCGGCGTCAGCCTGGGACCGGTATGGTAATGCGCTTGTGTCAGCCTCTATCAGTCTCCCGATCACCACTATTACAAGACGTGCCGGACTCCCGTTGTCAGGCCTATACTCTTTCTGCAGTCCAAATACTGCGCCAGCATGCTGTCAGTCACAGCTGCGCCGCTCGCATCGCTGCAAATTATGACGCTGCTCAGTTCTTTCACCTAATTCGGTCTCGCGAAATACACTCAAACAATAGTCTGCTTTTGTCATTATAGCCATGTGCTGTTTTGTGTATTTAAAAGTCGTTGTTAATAGTGGTGTCATTATTGAGACTGTTTGTACTTTATCGTGTCTCTATGGCTTGTAAGAAACGCAAGACAGAGAATAGCGGATGAACATCGGCGGCAGCCATACTGCTTTGCGAACGTATTTTTTTTACCAAATTATTACGATGGAGAGTTTAAATAATGCGAGTTCACGTGCAGCGTTTTTGTCACTCCAGTTCCACGGGGGTCTACGCGCACAATGTGATAACTTCATCAAAAACGGTGACTACACACGAAAAAAAAAAAAAAGTTGCAAGTCGATTTTCATTGATTCATAAACTATCATGTTGTCACAGACGACAGACTTCTCAGAAATTACGAATAAATGGACTACAACCTGTAACACGCCACTTCAATAACGACTATGCAATGACTTGTCCACTGAACGGACTTTTGTCACTGTTCCGAAGAAAATGCCACTGAAGGGCGTATTGGCTTTACTAAAATATGACGTTTTTACTTAGGTGATTGTCTTGAAGCTGACATCGTCGTCTTCTTATCAGGAGTATGACTATGTCCACAGGTCTTCATTGTGCGAAGAATATACTGATTTCGAAGATGTGAATGTTGAAATGAATCGCTAACTACGAAATGAAAAAAAAATGTCAGTACTTTTAACTTTTGTTTTTTCAGTTCTTCAGATATCAGAGCGACAATATTTAACATCAGCTCGCTCCCTTGTACCACTAATTCCAGCTAACATGTGCTCTTTCTACAGAATCACAAAACATGACTCGACTCCATTACACGACTTTCGTCAAGTGCTTACATGAAGAAGGACAAAGCTTAATTTGAGGCAAAGAGGTTTAAAAGACCTGCATCGTTCCAAGGGCAATGTTTCGATAAACTGATATATAACTAAGTTAAACTTTGTAAAAGTTAAATTTATGGGTCTTCGTGATAAAGTTTTAAAATTATCGTAGTTATGTAAAATATAAATCGTTATCCATGTAATAATGAAGTTTAGTAAATATACGTTTGTACTTTTCCACATATTACTGAAATTACCGATACCTATTGGTGTCGAAGATTTCAGAATGTGTATCACGCTTGATTACATCAGAAATAAAACAAAATGATTATTCTATTCTTAGCAGTACGAACAAAGTTAGATATATTTTTAAATTGTGATGTATGAAGTGATGCAGTGTCACATGTACAATGGCTCTGAGCACAATGGGACTCAACTGCTGTGGTCATAAGTCCCCTAGAACTTAGAACTACTTAAACCTAACTAACCTAAGGACAGCACACAACACCCAGCCATCACGAGGCAGAGAAAATCCCTGACCCCGCCGGGAATCGAACCCGGGAACCCGGGCGTGGGAAGCGAGAACGCTACCGCACGACCACGAGATGCGGGCACATGTACAATACATACGATGTGTTTGGGGGAAAACATATAAATAATAATTTGTCTTTCTGTGAAACCAGGTGAATCTCTTTCGTATACCGTAGTTAATTTCTACTTTCATTGAACGACGTAACATAGCCAATGAGCACTGTTTTAGACAGTGAATTACGTCAGCACACATACTGGGGGTGCCAAACCTCTAGTCTCAAAGTGATACAGTTTGTAGAGGTTCGTGAACTCAGTGACTTAAGATAAGGAGCTTATGGTCGGAAACGAATACTGAGATGCCTACAGAAACTTGCCAGAAAGAGGGATATGCTGGTGGAATATGCGCTATAGCATCCAGTGCCCGTTATTCTATGTCCTTATTTTTCTTCAGCATTGGTCCAGTTTCTGGGAGTGACTACTAATTATGGGCTTCTTCCGTCTGCAGTTTGCAATTACTTTTGTCCCGTAGCCGGATCCCCTTCATATCGACACAATCTTCAGTTACCCTACGGGAGAAAAGTCGTGTGGGCCACATCATGTGAACTGAATAAACTTTTTCTGCTTGTATTCGTATTTTAAATGTTTATACTGTATACTTCTGATGTGCAGACAAGCGTTTGACTATATAAGTCAAGGAAACCACCCGAAAGCCACAATGATAGTGGTCATTGTATGAAGGTGACTGATCCTACATATAGCTCGCAGGTTAGATCCAGCCTCGGTGTACGTCGTAGCGGAATCTGTGAGAATAATTGTTCAGCTGGTGTACGCTATAAGAATGAATAACGTGTTCTTGAAAAATTTCAGTGTCAAAATACATTGGTGTGCAATACTTAAGGACGAAAGTAACTTTCACATAATGTGTCACTGCTAAGTGACATAGCTAGATGAAACTTGGACCATACATAGAAAGAACTGCAACAGTATAGTACAGAAGGTAACAGAAATGACACTTTTATTCAAAAACAGTAATTACACTGAAGTCACAGCGATTCGTGATGCTCCCTTGAATATTAAAAAAAAAAGGTGGGACATGGTTTTTTATGGCACATGTCATCATCACAGAGGCAGCGCGTGCTCTGCGACGTGCTCATATGCTGGCCACAAGGTTGGTAAAAGTTTTCGTTTTATGGCGTTCCATTGCTCCATCAGCGCAGCTGACAACTACTGGGTGGTCTTCGGAGCATGTGAACGTGCTGAGCTGCGTCTCCACAACGCATCCTATCCGTGCTCGAAAAGTTTTAAGGCGGGGGAATTGGTGGGCCAGTACATTCGCCGTATATACCCTCCTTCTGAGAGATCCACCACCTGCGCCGTTCTATGTGGTCGAGCACTGCCGTCCATAAAAATGAAGTCAATGCCGAATGCGTCCCTGAAAACACACACTTGGTGAAAGAGTGCAGTGTCACAATAATACTGACCTGTGAGTGTACCGTACTCAAAGATCTGCAGGTCAGTATGCCCGTGCAACATTATGCCTCCCCACTTGCATCAAGAAAACGATCAAGTTCGAAAATGCTGAATGTACCGTCATATAGTGGGAGGTGATAACACGTAATGCGCCCAGCAACACAGTCGATCATGATCATACATCCTATTAACAACCTCGTCCCGTCTTTTGTAATGCTTAAAGGACCGTAATTAATCGCGGCGACTTCAGTATAATCATTTTCTTTGAAAAAAGTTGTCATCTCTTTTCGCCTAATTTCGTATTTCTTTCATTTACTTATGCACTATACTTTAGTAGTTCTTCTTACGTATGATACAAGTTTCATCGAGCTTTGCTACATGGCACCGACACGTCAAGCGAAATTTACTTTAGTCCTTAAGTTTTGCATACCAGTGTAGTTTGCATCATTCGCTGCTTGTCTCTAATCTGCCATTGAGACAGTGATTGTAGCGGTACACGTAACGTACCCACCAATCTTTCTAACAAGAGGGAACCAAACAACGAGATTCCCTTCTGTGTAGTCTCTGGAATATCGTACTGGACTTTATTTAGAGGCATGAATCAAACATACGATGTGCACAATGATTAATCAAGGATAGTCTTGAGGACGTAGGTGAACACATACGGCAGTACAACAATCATAAGACCGGGGATAGCCCAAATTTGACTCGATAACTGAATTATATTGTGCACCAAAGATTCACATTTACTTCGGATATTATGCACAGAAATCCTAAGGAAAGAGTGCACAAGTATCGGTCATTTGATTAAGAAGAACATCTACTAAAAAAGGCTACAAAGCTATAACTGAATAACGCACTAGAGGTTTAAGGCTGGAGACAGAGAGAGATGGTTCAAAAATTGTTCAAATGGCTCTGAGCACTATGGGACTTAACATCTGAGGTCATCAGTCCCCTAGAACTTAAAACTACTTAAACCTAACTAACCTAAGGACATCACACACATCCATGCCTGAGGTAGGATTCGAACCTGCGACCGTAGCAGTCACGCGGTTCCAGACTGAAGCGCCTAGAACCGCACGGCCACGCCGGCCGGCAGAGAGAGATGGAAAGAGAGAAAGAGACGGAGAGAGAGCGAGACATAGATAGATAGATAGAGAGAAAGAGAGAGAGAGAGAAATACAAGCGGTGACAACAGCGGAGCATGACGGCGTGTTAGCTAGCTTATAGACGTGCAGCTGCAGACTGCAGGCCAGCGACTAATCTTCCATAGCGTAAATCAGGACAGTAATTCACGCCTCGCTAACAGTAAACGTCACCAACTACGTTAGAATCTCTCACCATTCCGCTGAGTGCGTGAGATCTCAGTACATTGCTTTCACCACAATGACGCCGAATACGGGGTTTACTGTAGTGGATACTGACGACACGACACGGACTTTACGTGACGACTCTTCCAGAAAGAAAATTAGGTATTTTTATTATCGAGTTCTGTGTGGACTCTACAGACCTGTTAGGTTGCCAGGACCTGGCTGGCCCCAACCTCTCAGCAGAGGTACTCTTGCAGTCACGGTGTCGTCCTTCATAAACAAATACCTATCTAACGCTCATCGCTATATTTACAAACAAAAAATGGTTCAAATGGCTCTGAGCACTATGGGACTTAACTGCTGTGGTCATCAGTACCCTAGAACTTAGAACTACTTAAACCTAACTAACCTAAGGACATCACACACACCCATGCCCGAGGTAGGATTCGAACCTGCGACCGTAGCAGCAGCGCGGCTCCGGACTGGAGCGCCTAGAACCGCACGGCCACGGCGGCCGGCATTTACAAACATACTTGCGTAGCTGACAAATAATATTTTCTGAGTTTCGTCTAACCTTCGTCTCAGTAACACATAACAAATAGTTATACAAAAATTTGAATACATAAATGAAGATGTAATTTGCTTAACAAAATCGCACATCTGAATAATTAGAAACTCTTACGTTTGGGCCATATAAATATATTTGTCTCCATCCCTTTCAGCATCACGATGCCCAGTTACCTTCTGACTGAGCAGCGAATAACTTGATCTTCCTCCGGCCTTTGTATACAGCTCGTTCCATGTTTCGGTGTAGTACTGCATGTGTGTGTGTGTGTGTGTGTGTGTGTGTGTGTGTGTGTGTGTGTGTGTGTGTGAGCCAGTGTGTCTGTCTTTCTTTGTATCTTAGAGGGGAGGGTCAACATGGAGATGGATAACTTTTCCCAAAAGCGTGCTGCTGCAGCTTCCCGCACGTACGACTGGATTCATTGGCTCGGTTTCTGTGTAGCATCGCCTTAAGCTGGCTTTGTCTAATTTTGCTATTGTCCGCGTACTGCGGCCCCGCCTACACGCGCGTGCGTACCGTGTTGCAGGTTCGACGCGAGCAAATCGACCAAGGGCGCGTCCAAACTGCGGCGTGATCTGATCAACGCGGAGATCGCCAACCTGCGCGACTTGCTGCCGCTGCCCCCGTCGACGCGCCAGCGCCTCTCGCAGCTGCAGCTCATGGCGCTCGTCTGCGTCTACGTCCGCAAAGCCAACTACTTCCAGCAAGGTAAGCTTACAACAATCACGTCCATCTGTTGAAGTTAAAGAGTGCATCGCTACCGGTCATTACGTGGATTACGATAACGTCAAAACTATGGCCAGCATACCACCTTTCTGCGACTACCTTACCGAGGGAGCTATACAGGGTGTCTTTAAACTTTTAGGAGAAAATTATCGAGGTTGTTGAGCATCCCAAACTGTGTACTTAGAGATGAGGAACTAACTGTGGGAAATCAATGTGTAGTTGTTTGTCGACCTAAACAATTCATACCTTACAGCAAGAATTAAAGATCGTAACAGCTGTTCAATGTGACTCTCGCAGGTCTCAATTCTTGCATTACAACATAATAAACTGAAGTGTGGAAAGGAAAAAAACGTTCTAAGTAACATTTTCTTTTTTGCAAAAATGCGTTTTCACAGCTGTCGTGTTCTTGTGTACTCTGTTGCAAGTATCAGATCATGGAGAAAATTTTTCAAACATACGTTACTAGAAGGTGCATAGTCTTTGTACCAAACAGTGCTTCGCTCAGGAGTTCCAAGTGCCACTCCAATGGATACAGCTGACACCTTTGATTTTAAAGATGCTGCTGAAACATTGTTGTCGTTACAGAAGGTAAGATTTGCTAATGCAGTGTCTCATACTCATCCATCTCAAGTAGCGATTAAAAGTTCTCACTCTTTAACAGAAGAAGGGAAAAATGTCAATGTATTCAAAAGAGCAAAGACCATGGCTGATGTATGCCATGTCGAACATCGTCTGAGAGACAGGCCATGGTTATCAATAGCAAAACAGAAAGAATTGTTGACAATGTCACCATTTCTTCCTCAATATCACAGTGGGATTTAAAATAAACTTTGCAACGTCTGAATTTAGTTTTGTTATTCTCTTATAAAACTGTAAAAGAAATAAAAAATGGTTTTTGTTGACTGCAGTTCTGCCAGTTAAAATATTTCTGCTATACTTCTGTACTTATATTATTACAGACAAAACGCAGTGCCTCTGTATTAGTGGCCCTTGAACAAAAGCTTTGTTATTGGCACTTAGAACTGTTGGCATGGCACTTTGAACGTTCTGAATAAACTGTTTTCTAATTTACCTCATTATTGTTCGCAATCATGTGGGGTAGACAGCATAATTTTGTGGTACGTTCTCTTTTTTTTAGATACAAATAACTTATGTACAAAGAAGACGCATCGTTTTTATCCCCTGATAAATGTGAGATTTAGAACGTTTTCCACTTCCACTCTTCAATTACCAGCGTCTAACTCTGAGTTTAAGCCCATTGGGCCTCATAGCTTGCACACGTTGCTACTTCACGAGTACTCACTGTGTTCTTGTAAGTGTGAATTTCACGGGCGTGGTGAAGTATACTTATCGATGAATCTTCTACCACGCGACCCAAAATCATGTCCTCAGATTCCACCGTCCTGGCCTTCTTGAGAACCTTCTTGGGAAAGAACACGGACGATTTAATTTCCTATCCTTCCCCATTTTAAGCTTTTGCTCCGTTTCTAACATTATCAATGAACTAGGATTCTCTAAACCTGCATACATTTGCTCTAAATGTTAGTGACAACCCGTAGAGATTGTCTTTATAATGGTCTCTGCTTCGAAAATGGCCTCTACCCGATCGTCTCCTTAGTTCGATCTCACGGATGGCTTCGCAATGTGGTTAGGTCTGACAACAACATGGTATCGATTAGCGCGTGGAAAGCACGCATTGTTTTGCTTAAAAAAATGAGAATCTTCTAATAATCTTGAGTCTTTTATTTTGCACATCTGCGCTATGAGAGCAAAAGGCGACGCCTGTAAAAGTCTAAAGTGAAATCTGTAGGCTCCATGGTCAATCATCTCAGAGCGAAAAATGAGCTATATTTTACATAAAATCTTATAGAGAATACATCCAGCTTAGCTACAAATTAGAACTATGTTATCTATACTTGCTAACCAAAAAATGCACTAATTAATTCTGCTCTTGCCCGTGCTCCTTCTTTTGTAATATATCTACACATATTATAAATTTAAGGTTCCCGTCGCTTTTTTTCTGTCTGTATATGAAGGATGATCTCAGGAACTGCGGTACAGCTTGAGAGTGGAAGAGGCGAGAGAGACAATAGTGCTTTTATCTTGGAGTTTGAGGGATTTTAGGATTTGTGACGATGTTTCATGAATTTGAGGAGAGGGGGGTATTTTATAAACTGGTATAGAATCCATGTGTGAGAGAGAAGGCAGGTATGGAAGCAGAGGAGAAACGCTCAGCGTTCTAGGACGTGTAAGGAGAGGTAAAATTTTGGTGGCTCGGAGATTCAAGCTACGCTGGCGGAGCTGAGGATGGGTGAGATAAAGCTTTCAGGGTGTAGAGGGCAATAGAAGGGTGTAGTCTCCATTTACGACCTGGTGGCGGTTTTTTCGATTAGTATTCGAGAACAGATATTTTTTTCATTCCAAAAGTGCCCTTTGTGGGAAAAGTTAACCCCGAATTTACAATTTCTGTGACAGGGGTGGAGAAATGTATCTGTTTTGTTTATTTGAATTAAATAATAGTTTTCACGACAGTGAACATACAACATATTCCTTGAATGATAAAGATATATTCTAGAGTGGAGTGTACGACGGGGAAAATACGCCCCGTCCCGTATTCTACAATGGGTTGTTGCTTGTTGTTTTGCAGTACTACATGCTGACGTCTGTGCGGGCTCGGAGCTATTATTTGGCAGTCACAGTAATGGAATGTTTAATAAAGGGACGGGACGAAGCCAGCTGGTCTGGAGACGAGCTCATCTGTCAGGGCCCGCTATACATTCACATCAGCGCCGTCTTACGCTTATTACGTCCCCCGCCCCGTCCACCGAATTTATAAATCCCACTCTTACGCGGAGGAGTACATCAACGGGGACGTTATTGCGCCTTAATTCCGTGCATTAACCGAATTCAATTAGATCTCATCCCGGCCGGGCCGAGTTCCGCATCAGTCTCGGCGGACGCCCTTAATAAATCTCCGTCGCCTAATTTAAATACTGGACTGCGCCGCGAAACAGTTAGCGAGTCCGTCTCCTCCTAATTGAATGATGCATTAGAGCGCCTGTGGTTTGGGGCCGGCACGCAATGTGTTCGCTTTTTGCGCCTCGCCGCGCCGCACCTCAGCGCGGCCCGTTGGTTACGCAGGCCGGCGGCGGACCGCTGGTAATGCGCCCACCTGGTCATCCGGAACTCCCCGTGACCGTCCTTCTCAACTGGACAGCCGTACACAACCTCCAGCTCATTCTCCGGAACTGAACTGGTGCACAAAACGCACGACTCTCTCAGAATAAAAATAAGGTAATTACACTGACGTAAATTCAGTGTATTACGCTATGAAGCATCTGTCCAATATTTACAAAAATCTTTGGAGACGTCCATCACATAACAGATATTAAATGATTGAACTTCCATTTACTTAGGAATTCACGTCCATTATCAACATTAATATGACTTTGTCTCCCACAATCATGAATACACTCCTGTAATTGTTGTAGTAAGGAAGCAAACAGTCTCCTAATGTTGTTTTGAGGAATTTATTGCCATATCTGAAAGATATTATATGTCAGTTCGTGACCGTCGCTGGCTGGAGATTAATGTGGAAGCATGTGTCTTCCTATTGCATCTCAGACATGCTCTGTGGCTGAAAAATCAGAGGACTATGTTGGCCAGTCAATGATCTGTACATTTCTCGAGGCATTTGTGATGTGAACTGCAGTATTGGGTCTTGCAGTATCTTGCTTGAATAAGTTATTTGGTAGATTGATCACGAAGGGTATAACTATAGGGTTTGCTGTTCTTGTCATATGCTAACGAGGTTTCACCCATTCTTTAAAAATTCATACATATTATAGAAATGGATGTGTGTGTATGTGTGTGTGTGTGTGTGTGTCTGTTCCACATTTCCTCCAAAAGCACTGGACCGATTTCAACGAAACTTGGTACACATATCCCTTCCCGTCAGGCAACAATCGCTGTGAGGTTGGCTTAAATGGCTCTGAGCACTATGGGACTTAACATCTATGGTCATCAGTCCCCTAGAACTTAGAGCTACTTAAACCTAACAAACCTAAGGACATCACACAACACCCAGTCATCACGATGCAGAGAAAATCCCTAACCCCGCCGGGAATCGAACCCGGGAACCCGGGCGCGGGAGCTGTGAGGTTGTTCAGGAGATATAACGTCATAGGGAATGAGATGGGTGAAAAACTGCGGCATCATATATAAAGTTTAAATGTATTACTTCTGTACTACTAACTGTATTCCCAATACATTTCGTAGACAGTATCCACATATGCCACTGAACGTACCTGCAAAATCGTATCACTGTATGACACATAGATTGGGAGATATGACGTCATAAGCACTGAGCTGCGTGAGGAACTGCCACATCATGCATGACGTTTAAATTTATTACTTCTTTGCTACTAACTCTATTCACAACATAGTTCGCTAACAGTAGACACATATGCCGCTGAATTTACTTACACAAGTATATATTTATATAACACATAATTCAATAGATATGAAAGATAGTTGTGGGGGTCTCTCTCGAGACTGCAATAATTGCAGCCCGTCTACTGGTTTAGTTACTGCACGAGCGTTCACACTACATAAAAATAAATCTGCATATGTCTCTGTAACAGTTCTGTTCCTGAACTCCCAGAATTTTATTTCAAGATACTTGGGTTTGTTCTGCTGTATAAATTGCACCTTAAATGCTTTTTAATGAATTGTTAATTCGTCTTAGTTGCTTAAACTTTGCTATTCTTTCGTACTATAAGCTTATTTCGGTGTTACTGCAATTTTGTACTACAAGCTGCAATCATTGTACATAGTACAGATGTCAGTTATATGGTTGTTTAAATAGAGTATCTACAAAGGTATACTTACATTAATTTGCTCATAACATATGTATACAGGGTGAGTCACTATTATTGCCGCTTAGAGTAACTCCGAAAATATGACAGTAGCTGAAAAGTTTGTGGAACAAATGTTGTATGGGACAACGGGGGCCATAATATGACGTTGGTTTTTTATTGCTAAGTGGGTTCACGTCAGAGATATGAAGGTTAACTTTGTCTTTTTAAATGGGGTGCTATAGTTTGGTACTTATTTTCTGATAGCGGCTATCGAAACGAATCCAGTGATGTGTAACATTAAGGTCTTCGAAGTTCAACGAAGATCAAAAAAGTGGCATGAATGTCCATTTACAGAAGGTGTTCGAAGTGATGACCATTGGTATCAATGCAGTGCTGAATTCTTCTTGTCATGGATTGAGTGGTATTCCTTATCACTTCGGCACTTATCGAAGCACATGCTCTGACAATTCTCTCTCGTATATCGTAAATAGTAAATATTCGCTGAATACCGAGTATCCATCTAACGTGCCATTGACATGTAAGCACCATCCGACGGTTTTGCAATACAACATTAATAGGAACAGTAAGACTAGTATCGTCGAACCAATGTGAATGATGTATTCAAAAAAATGGTTCAAATGGATCTGAGCACTATGGGACTTAACAGCTGTGGACATCAGTCCCCTAGAACTTAGAACTACTTAAACCTAACTAACCGAAGGACATCACACACACCCAGGCCCGAGGCAGGATTCGAACCTGCGACCGTAGCAGTCGCATGGTTCCGGACTGCGCGCCTAGAACCGCGAGACCACCGCGGCCGGCAATGATGTATTCCTTCGAAGAACAATTCGATATTCTTCTCATTTACGGAGAATGCCAACGAACTTCAGTGAGAGCTAGAGACTTATACACTGAAATATATCCTCAACGTACTCACCCTACACGTCGTACATTTAAATATGTGTGTGATAAATTGAGAACAACTGGATCTTTAACGCATCGGAAACATATCCGGGAAAGGAAAGTTACTAACGAGGAAACGGAAAATGGTACGCTGTGGCTCGAGATTCTTGTGGTAGTTCGCGCCAAATCGCAAGGGAATTTGGCATGAGCCAGAGTAGTGTTGTTCGTGTTCTGCATCGTCATAAATATCATCCTTACCATATCAGTCTCCACCAAGAATTAACTGGTACGGATTGTATGCGTCGCAGTGAATTCTGCCGATGCGATCAATTCGGATACAGAGGGATGACACAATTATTAATTTGATTTTATTTACTGACGAGGCTACATTCACGAACCATGGAAATGTTAATCGGCATAACATGCATTATTGGGCAAATGAAAATCCATGTTGGCTGCGGCAAGTTGCACACCAAAAACCGTGTTCGGTGAATATAAGGTGTGGGAGTCTGGAGGACAGAATTATAGGCCTCTATTTGATCGAGGGAAATCTTAATGGTAGGAATTACATCACATTCCTACAGGAAAAATTAGGTCTGTTACTGGAAGAAATACCTTAAGGAACAGAATGTGCTGTCAACATGATGGGTGTCAGGCACATTTTTCCCTGATGGCTAGAAATGAGTTGCAGAGACAATTCCCAAATCGTTGGATTGGACGCGGAGGAGATGTGGCGTGGCCGGCTCGTTCGCCAGACTTGGCGCCTCTGGATTTTTTCTTGTGAGGATTTGTAAAAGACATTGTTTATAAAGACATTCCAACTACACCTGAATATATGCAAGAGAGAATTGTCAGAGCGTATGCTTCGATAAGTGCCGATGTGATAAGGAATGCTACTCAATCCATGATGAGAAGACTGCAGCACGGCATTGATACCAATGGTCATCACTTCGAACACCTTCTGTAAATGGACCTTGACCTTCAAAGACCTTACCGTTACATATCATTGGATTCGTCTCGATAGCCGCTGTGAGAAAATGAGTACCAGACTACAGCATCCCATTTACAAAAAAACGAAGTTGACCTTCATATTTCTGAAGCAACCCCACCTAACACAAAAAAACCTACGTCCTATTATGGCCCCCGTTGTCCCATGCAACTTTTGTCCGACAAACTTTTCAGCTCCTATCATACTTTCGGAGTTGTTCTTGGTGGCAATAGTTAGTGACTCACCCTGTATATTGCATCTGTTTCTGGTGGCTATTTTCTTGCTGTTTCATATTTTTCACAATTACGTATTTTCGCAAGATTTGATAGTTGGTTCTATTTTGACATCTTATTAACTTGATTTTCGTAAGATTTGGCGGTTGTTTCTACAGTGATAGTTTTTTATATGTTATGAAAAATATATAATTATTCACAATATAGGACAGCAAGAAAATTACGACCATATACAAATCCAGTGTATAAACACGTTATAACAACCTAACGTAAGAAAACCTGGATCAAGTCAATAATCTGTCAAATAGAAGCAACTATCAAATTTTATGAAAAATACATAACTGTTCATACTAAAAAACAGAAAATAGCGACCAGACACAGATGCAGTATGTACACACGTTATGAACAATTTAACGTAAGTACACCTCTGTACATATTCTATGTAAATTACCATCTAATTGATGACATCTATATTATGTATTATGGTTGCAGGTTGTACTAGAAAATGGAAATAAAGCCGAAATAATATTATAATACGAAATAATAATGAACTCTAAGTAGATAATATGAATTAACTATTCATTAAAATGTTATACTGTGACCTATATTACTCTGCAGGCCCTACAATGCGAAAATTGATAAAATGTTTTTGTTAATAGAGTCCATAGACACCAAAAGCCTTCTACTGAGGGTTGTATTAAAATATGAAGTCTAATAGAATTCTATAGGCTATTACAGATTCAGCTGCCTACTTTTATATAAAAAACTTAGCTGGAAAATAATTAATGGGAGTAGGTAATTGTACAATACAATATGCGTAAATTCTGAGGCATTCTGAACAACATCTACTTTCGCGTTATTTACAACTCATCTGTTCTTATGCGATTTTCTGAGGATTCTCGGGAAATGTAGTCAGTCTACTAAGACGATTGCTCACAAAACATTTGTACAGCCCATCCTAGGATATTGCTCAAGAGTGTAGAACTCACACCAGAAAGGTCCAACAAAGTTTACTGAATGTATACAAAGACAGGCAGCAGGAATGGTCACACGCTCGTCTGACTCACAGGAAAGGGTCATAGCAATACTGAAAAAATCTGAACTGGCAGACACTTGCGGACAAACATCAACTATACTGCGAAAGCTCATTTACAAAGTTTAAACAACAATATTAAGTGAGGAGTTATGAATATGCTACACACCCTGCGCATTTCTCCAGTAGTGGCCGCGAAGAAATGATTAGGCTCGTAACAGTGGGCACAAATGCATTTAAGCAATAATTTTTCTTTTACCCCATACGTGATTGGAATATGAATAGACCCTAACGTATTGTATAGTTGGAAGTACCCTCTGCGATGGACTTGTCAGTGGTTTCGCAAGGAGTGGATGAAGATGAACAGTTTATTCGTAATAGAACTCGTTCATCTACCTTAAATACATCTTCTGGATTCCGCGGTTGCAGGATAACATTGCAGCCTAGTCACCAAGGTCGTGGGTCATAGCTCCGACTCAGGTGTGGATATGGACTTCAAATGTAACTATAGGAAGATTTGGAGTAAACGTCACATCGATGAAGAGGTAATTACAAACTCAGCACAAGCTCAGTTTGGGAGGAGGTGGAAACATACCAGCTGTGTCCTTTGAAACGTTCCTTCCATCCATTATTCGGAACTGCCGCAGCTTCGCGAGAAACCACACTTGTGGCCGAGATCAGAGTACACACAGTCTTGGAGTTGTGGGACGCACGAGACGGACTACGCAACGCACTGCTCCGCGGATTTAGTCGGATACGTTTATTAGTGGACCCGCATTAGTTGTATGTACTGCTACATTTACAGATCAGCCTAAGTAAGGATCGCCAGCCTCGCTTAAACCAGAGAGACAGGACTGAACTTCACAATTCAGAAGTCAATAGCTAAAAGCCCAGTTTCTACCTAATTACTTTCAGATAAGTTTCTGAGATCCGACCGCTGGACTGGGAAGATTCACCGCTAACAGTTCAGTGAATCACCTTCAACTGGGTATTTGAATTTGCAGTTTATAATTACCCTAACAATCAAACGGGAACACAGTTCAATGTCAACAGGGAAAATGTCACGCAAAAATCATCACATTTAGATTTGCACTGATACAAATGAAGTTCATTGGTATCGAATAACTCGAACCAGGTCCGTCACTTTCTATCTAATCAACACTTCCATCTATCTTAAATATCCATGTTTCCTCAGAGTTCTTAACGTTCAAGTCCACACTTGTTACTTCTCACCGCTGGCAGAGCATAACAGCAAAATTCATAAGCAGTAAGCGATACCCGCGTACGGGAACGCACTTCGGATTCTGTCAATCTTCTACAGTCCGTCCCGTGACTGATCACGAAGCATCAGCTATTCGCGACTTCCGAAATACACAAAAAAACACCTCCAGCCCAGAGGGCACACGAGCTCCTCACTCCACGAGGCTCGCTGGCCGACTTCCTCGATTTCGTGAGCCCCCACCACTTAACGATAATATTTAAAATGTAGTCTTTTCAGCCAGTCAGAAAACAAGAGCATAAAGTAGGCACTGTCATTGAACGTTCACCTCTTCCCTGTTACGGCGCTCCTGAAAGGTGGTACCCCCTAGCCCGTTTCTGCAACAACCGTCATGGGGAAATTTCTCTCCTTATGAAATCAACCGATTAGAAGGATTAGGGAAAATACAACCCATCCTCATCAGGCTGAACAAAATCCCCTTCCTCTGACTTCCGGATAGCCGGCCGAAGTGGCCGTGCGGTTAAAGGCGCTGCAGTCTGGAAGCGCAAGACCGCTACGGTCGCAGGTTCGAATCCTGCCTCGGGCATGGATGTTTGTGATGTCCTTAGGTTAGTTAGGTTTAACTAGTTCTAAGTTCTAGGGGACTAATGACGTCAGCAGTTGAGTCCCATAGTGCTCAGAGCCATTTGAACCATTTTTTGACTTCCGGATAATGGCTGGGGCGACCACCGTACCGAAACAGGGATACAACACCTCGACGGCTTGGAAACGATGTGTTACAGCTTTCCAAAGGAATCATTCATCTTAAGCTATTTAGGGAAGTTACGGGAAACATAAATTTGGAGGGGAGGGATGTGAATGCGTGTCGGAACAGTGTATATCCTCACAATATACCAGAATGAAAGTTAATGAAAACGTGAAATTCTGTCATAAAGTGGGCATGTGTCTTCTACGTACATTGTCAGCTCACAAAAGATGACAGACTTCTAAAAAATGACAATGAGCTTGCTGTATATCCAGGACTTCAAACGCCAGTTTTCAGTAAAACGAAAAATACAGTTTGTTTTCGGTCGCCTGCACTATAACACAACCGCACTGCAAACAGAATAGCTATCTCCTGGAGATATCAGAAACTTCTATCTGTATAATTTGGACAGAAAGGGAAAAGACAAATGATTACGTACATTTACGACCACCACACGGTGCCCCAACATACTGGGATAAAATCTAAACCTCGCCATAGCGTCACACGGAATAGGGTATCCTTGGTATATGTGGGAGGAGTAGCCATGTCTCACACCGGATTTCATCCTCCGCATTCTTTTAATTTTCTCATATATTCACAGGAACACCGAAAAGACATTCATCAAAGCCATGGATCGAGATGGCAAAGTTGTCAAGACTCTGGTATTGTATTGGAAGGAGCTGGTGACAAATCTGCGTCCATTCACCGTGAATCAGCTTCCGCATTGTTTCACTGAACTATTAAAGCTGATTGCATCTAGCACAGGCCCACTAAATGATCACCAGAAGCACCTTTAGGTCGAACGGGTTGACGCAGTGATCGTTGAAATGTGTGGGATAATAAGTACACTTCAATTCCTCCGTGGTAGGGAGATGCTTGTTCGTCTTCTCTTATTAACGGACTACACTCTGGCTGAGATATGGTGCAGCCTTAGTCATTCCATGAAGATCTCGTGTAATTGAAAATTTGTTAACTGTCATGTATTCAACACCGGTATTGATGTATCCCAGTAGGAGCAGTTCACGGAGCGGATTTTCCGGGGTCGAATGTTTCGCACTATTTCACCTACAGCCTACGAGTTGAGGAAGGGTAAAATAGGTGATTCGAGCTGACTCTTTTTCATTTCGCCAGACGCTGTTGAAACATTTGGATACCAATATTTTCAGAAATTATCATATTTATGTGTGCTTCAGAGCGATTAGAAAAGAGAGAAGAAAAATTTGTTTAAAACGTCGAACTTCACAACAGTGAGTTATGTATAAAACTGGTTTTTTGTTTGATAGGCTCAAGTTGATTTTGTTTTGTAAGAGCATGTAATTGTTCGAAGGGTACGGAATTATTGTTTTGTAAGAGGATGTAACTGTTCGAAGGTTGCGGAGAGGTTTGATGATCGTAACTGAATTTAAAGGAACAAGTATATTATTAGGAAAGCGGGAAAAATTAATAATTTTGCATTTATCCACATTTAAAGGGAGTCATCATTTAGTAACTTCTAGAAATTGTGCTCAAGTCTTTCTGCATTACGTTAAGATCGTCTGACGACGACACTTCCCTGTACGCAGTACTACAGTCAGCGAATAAGATAGTTTGTTTCTTTTATTTTAGTGTATTCTTACAAAAATTTTCGTCGGTCTATCCGTTTCGGTAAGTGGTGATCATCTTCAGATCTGCAGAAAGAAAGAGAAACCAAATACATTTAATGGATAATCTACATCTTGAACACAATAAATTACGACATAATGAATAGGTATTACTTCCAAAAATACAGAATACATGAACTTCAAGATGTAACGATGCATAAAGGCTTAAAAAATATCCTAATACACGGTCCAGTCACTTTAATGTAACCATCGTTATATTCGACGTCGAGGTGCAATAACTACTTGGAGATGGCAGGTGGTAACACTAGCAGTGGAAGGTATATAAAGAGTGTCTGGGGTCCGAGGAAAACAGTGCAATCGTTATCGTAATGTGGAAGCGCAGCTATTTATCTGGCGTCCAAAAGGGCATGATCATTGGTTTTCGGGCCAAGGGTGGAAGCATTTCCGAAACGGCTAAGTCTGTAAGCTATTTATTTGTCGTCGTGGTTAAGGTATACGGTGCATGGAAAAATGGCGCTATGACAGTGGTGAAGGACAGGTGCAGAGATGTGTACGTGCGAACAGATGTTGAACTATTGAGCAACTGGCTGACCAAATGAACCGAGGAGCTACCAACAGTGTCTCCCCAACGATCGTTCAGCGAACGTTGTTCCGTAGGGGTCTCCGCAGCAAGCGGCTGCTCCATGCCCCTATGCTGACTGCTGTTCATTGGCGACGAAGGTTGGAATTTACACACAAATACAGCAACTAAGCTTTCACAGAGTGGCGACAGGTGGCCTTTTCAGATGAATCACATTTTATTCTGCGTCGGACAGATGGCCTTTGGTGTGAACGGCGTGAAAGGTCTAAAAGCAAAGAAAGAGGGGGCTTTGTGGTTTTTGGAATGTTTTCGTGGCGTTCGCTGGGTGATCTCGTCATTCTGGATGGCACAGTGGATCAACACAAGTATGAATCTATCCTTGGGGACCATGTCCACCCCTACATGCAGTTTGTTTTTCCTCGGCATATTGACATCTACCAGCAGGACAATGCAATGTGTCACACAGCTCACAATGTATGTGCATGGTTCGAAGAGCACCAGGATGCGTATACCGTACACTCCTGGCCACCAAATTCTCCGGATTTAAACCCAATCGAGAGTTAGTAGGACCATCCCAATCGCACTCTACGCGCCATGGATCGTCAAACGAGAAATCTAGCTCAGCTGGCCACGGTACTGGTGTCGGCACGGCTCCACATTCTTGTCGGTACCTTACAGAATCTCAGAGACTCCCTTCTTGCACATCTCGCAGCGGTCCATACTGCAAAAGGCGGTTATTCAGACTTTTGACAGGTGGTCACATTAATGTGACTGAATAGTGCTTAAACTGCCCCACAAAAACAGTGAAGCCCTCAGAGACATGGCCGGGTGTCAATACAACTTCGACAACACGCAAACCTTCGACGATTCTGTAAATGATTAGAGCTGAAATTCTCTGTGACGGGTAGATTGGCCACCAGAGTGCATTAGTGTTTTCCGTGTTTAGTGTTGTTACCAAACATGGTAGGGTATAAAAGGGACGTGACCAGAGTTAGATGTTGAGTGATCACTGTGAAGGACATGAAGATGATGTGTCACACATGGTTATCAGCGCATGAAAGAGTTTGGATGGGCTTTATTGCTGATCTCCATTTGGGTGTCTAGTCGAATCGTGCAGTAACCAGATTTGTGTGGCATACTGATGTAATAGTGGCACGATGTTGGACAGCATGGGAAGGTGAGAGCAGCCAGATTCGTCGTCTAGGTTCTGGTCGGCCACGTTTTACCGCCACAAGGAAGTATTGCCGTATTGTGCAGCAAACACATCGTAACGCCGTCACACCTGCGCTTACCATCCGAGAAAAAGCGGTGGACTCCCTGCAACACTCTGTTTCATCTCTCACCATTGTTCGGAGAGCAGCAGCCGGACTGCGGAACTGCGCTGCCGGTAACATCACAACACAAACGGCTATGTTTGTAGTGGCGCCACGACCGGGAAGCATGGGCTGCTGATGAATGGTGTTGCACTGTGATGAGCGATGAATCGCGGCTCTGCACTACCCCGGATCTACGGATGACCATCCTCGGCGAGTACAGGGATGATGGCATGGTGAGAGGTCTCAATCTTTCATTATTTTAGAGAGGCAGAGCTTCGTTAATCCCAGCGTCATCGTGTGGGGAACCATCTGTAATGACTACGGTTCACGAATGGTAGTGTGTGAGTGAATTCTGGCGGCACTACGATACGTCACGGACATCCTGCGTCTATCTCTATGAACCGTCTGAGTGATGTTGAGGTATTCCTGTGGCCAGAGAGACCCCAAGATCTGTTCCAGCTCGGACGTCAGATCCGTCCCTGTGCCAGTTACTAGGATACAAACGACCAGTTGCAACAGCCTCAGGAGAGGATATAGCGTCCTTATGACACTCTTCCCAACCGAATCAGTGCATGTGTCCAGGTCAGGGGAGGTGGAGGGTGCAACGTCATACTGATAAGTGGGTCCATACTGTCAAGTTATTTGTAAATATGATTTGGTATATTGGAATAACATCACGTACTCTCTCAACCTGTGAAGTTTCATTTCGTTTCCTCTTCCCCATCTGTGTGCTTCATTGCTTTTGCCAGGCAGTGAATTCGCCAAGAGATACAAACAAAGTTAGATAGGTATCGTCGAACAGAACTAAAATACACTCCTGGAAATTGAAATAAGAACACCGTGAATTCATTGTCCCAGGAAGGGGAAACTTTATTGACACATTCCTGGGGTCAGATACATCACATGATCACACTGACAGAACCACAGGCACATAGACACAGGCAACAGAGCATGCACAATGTCGGCACTAGTACAGTGTATATCCACCTTTCGCAGCAATGCAGGCTGCTATTCTCCCATGGAGACGATCGTAGAGATGCTGGATGTAGTCCTGTGGAACGGCTTGCCATGCCATTTCCACCTGGCGCCTCAGTTGGACCAGCGTTCTTGCTGGACGTGCAGACCGCGTGAGACGACGCTTCATCCAGTCCCAAACATGCTCAATGAGGGGACAGATCCGGAGATCTTGCTGGCCAGGGTAGTTGACTTACACCTTCTAGAGCACGTTGGGTGGCACGGGATACATGCGGACGTGCATTGTCCTGTTGGAACAGCAAGTTCCCTTGCCGGTCTAGGAATGGTAGAACGATGGGTTCGATGACGGTTTGGATGTACCGTGCACTATTCAGTGTCCCCTCGACGATCACCAGTGGTGTACGGCCAGTGTAGGAGATCGCTCCCCACACCATGATGCCGGGTGTTGGCCCTGTGTGCCTCGGTCGTATGCAGTCCTGATTGTGGCGCTCACCTGCACGGCGCCAAACACGCATACGACCATCATTGGCACCAAGGCAGAAGCGACTCTCATCGCTGAAGACGACACGTCTCCATTCGTCCCTCCATTCACGCCTGTCGCGACACCACTGGAGGCGGGCTGCACGATGTTGGGGCGTGAGCGGAAGACGGCCTAACGGTGTGCGGGACCGTAGCCCAGCGTCATGGAGACGGTTGCGAATGGTCCTCCCCGATACCCCAGGAACAACAGTGTCCCTAATTTGCTGGGAAGTGGCGGTGCGGTCCCCTACGGCACTGCGTAGGATCCTACGGTCTTGGCGTGCATCCGTGCGTCGCTGCGGTCCGGTCCCAGGTCGACTGGCACGTGCACCTTCCGCCGACCACTGGCGACAACATCGATGTACTGTGGAGACCTCACGCCCCACGTGTTGAGTAATTCGGCGGTACGTCCACCCGGCCTCCCGCATGCCCACTATACGCCCTCGCTCAAAGTCCGTCAACAGCACATACGGTTCACGTCCACGCTGTCGCGGCATGCTACCAGTGTTAAAGACTGCGATGGAGCTCCGTATGCCACGGCAAACTGGCTGACACTGACGGCGGCGGTGCACAAATGCTGCGCAGCTAGCGCCATTCGACGGCCAACACCGCGGTTCCTGGTGTGTCCGCTGTGCCGTGCGTGTGATCATTGCTTGTACAGCCCTCTCGCAGTGTCCGGAGCAAGTATGGTGGGTCTGACACACCGGTGTCAATGTGTTCTTTTTTCCATTTCCAGGAGTGTATGTTGCGAACGAGATAGATCTGAAGACGGTCACCATCGACTGAAATCGGTAGTCTGGAGACCATTCTCGTAATCATTGACTGGAATGAAAGAAACAAATTCTGTTCTTAACTGCAACTATGTCGCCACTTGTCAATCTGACAGTACTGTAATCATATATCATAAATCGGTCATTTGTATTTGAGGCTTTAGAGTCCTATTACACTTTATGTGCACACACTTGTTATTATTTTCGTTTCTGTTGAACATCCACCAACTAGCTGACTGGCTACTAATCAAAAAGTGATTGTAGACTTTTCTTCTAGAGATAGGTAGGACTGGGCTTCATTTCCATTCAGTGGGATGTTTCTGGTTCGCGAGGGAAAAATTAAATACGTGCGACAATGGTATTATGTTCTCAGAGCAATTCTCGAACAGGAAAACTTAATGTTGCCATTGCAGTTGGTCAGAAGTGCAATTATTTTCTAGCGACAAATCCGTCAAAATCCTTTCCCAGTCCTTGCCGAAGGTGGAAATCTGTATCGTCTAAAGTTACCTCAGTATCGATACTACATTCTGGTCAAAAATACTTGTTATTACAAGTTTGTCAAGTGACGTTACAGTGTTGCCACAACAAGCGTTAAGTATTCCCCTTTTAAGACTGACAACAGGAATTTAGTTGTCATTAGGGGCAGAACGCGATTTTGCACGCTGCCAGCCGGCGACATTTAAATGGACCACTAGTAGAGCTCTATATAAGGGTACAATGTACACCATACGTTTAGTGCGTGATGGTGGATACCCGGGAAATCTTGACTGTGTTGACAGCCTGGTGTGTAGCGTAGACCGAGGTTAGTTTACTTTGAAAGGTGATAATTTACTTCTGAACGGTCGAAGCTAACGAATGTGAATAAAGTTTGTGGTAACAGATTGCTGATAACCAATCTTATGATATAGGGACAAAGAGTGTCGTATGGTGTTGTGTTTTTCTTCTACTTTCACTTCATTCTTCTCGCTTTCTCCCTTTCCTACTTTTTTCAGTTAATATAGGTGTGGAATTTAGTTGTGGGTTTTAATATTACGTATTCAGTGTCAAACTGAAATGTGTAGACCATATCCATCGGCGTTAGAATCACAAGACGGCTGAGTCTTATTTACAGAAGTAAATGATGAATAAAAGTGAATGTGGTAACAGACTGATCTGTAGCGTAGTGTGATGTGCACATTTGCGTCATACTTAACACTCTTAGGTATATTTAACATACATTCAGAAAACCTATATTTGATGATGGACAAGGCTCCTATGAGTGTTTTGATGCATATTATATACATACTACATAAACTACGAAAAATGGTCTAGAGGTTGTCTACTCCATAACTTTTACCCACCGCACTTCTCGAACACTGCAAGGGAACTGGTGATAAGTTGTGGCGCATTGACAAACAAGGATATTCGCTTGTGGCGTCGAGAGGTTTCTCTGAAAGAATCCAGTCGCGAGGAGTGGTATGTCAACTGAGAAGTAATTTTAATCAGACTATACGAAGAGCGCGGACGCAAGTGAGACGCTGAGAAGAGCCGCCGTCGTTAGCACTTGTCGCCGCAGGCCAGTTGATCACCCGACACTTTATCTCCGCTCGTAATTAGTGAGGCGCGCCTGCTGCGTCATCTCCAACATGTGTTCCAGGTGTGAAGCGGCCGAATCCCCTGCTCACCTTTTTACCACCTCCTCCGCTTCGTTCGCGCCGTCATACTCCCGAGCCCCCTTCAGTTCCTCCGGAGGAATATTATGAAGGAATCCCGTCATAAAACTTTTGTACACATTAGTTTTGTGTGCGTCGCTTTTTAGCTACGCCTTTTCTATACATTACATGATTGATGACGTTTTAAGAAGAGGATGCGGGGGAGACGGCCCCAGTAATTTGTCAAGTCGGGAAGTACGGAGAGCGGTCTGCCCGCGCCCCGCGCCGCGCTCTAAGAGAGAGATTATTTGCTAGACAATTAAGTTGAGTCCCGGTCGGCCGTATTCCGAGCCGCGAGCCCGCGGCCCAAGATGGATAACATTACCCTCGCTGGCCCGCGGGTCGTCTAGAAATTACGGCGCTCTCGTCAAAAAGTCCGCTCTCGGTAATGTACTCCGCGATGCTATCTGCCCTAACGAGCGGTATTCGTTTTGAGTGCGGCTGCTCGCCTCTCTTAAATACCGGCGCGGAGCCGACAGTCATGGCGTTTGATTCACACTGTCTGGCCAGCCACTGGTCCTAAGCCTTGCACTCCCAGGACCGACTACACCGATCTCACACTCTCGAATGCCGAGACGCAAGATGATGGCCTGAAAATCAGTAGAGAAGTGCTGTAAATACTGTTCATACTTGTTATGAAGACGCAAGGCACTAGATTTAGGAAAATTAGAATCTGTATTTGTATTCATACTCCGCAAGCCTCAGTACAGCTTCTTAGATGAGGAGACGGCTGTGACGCTATGTGTTTGAGACTTACCTCGAGTTCAGCTTGAGAAACATAGTGGATCTATATATGCATAAAGGGTCTATACAAGGGCGATGTACTTGAGGACAATATTATGGAAATGGAAGAGGATGTAGATGAAGATGAAATGGGAGATATGATACTGCGTGAAGAGTTTGACAGAGCACTGAAACACCGGAGTCGAAACAAGGCCCCGGGAGTGGACAACATTCCATTAGACTACTGACAGCATTGGGAGAGCCAGTCCTGACAAAACTCTACCATCTGGTGAGCAAGATGTATGAGACAGGCGAAATTCCCTCAGACTTCAAGAAGAATATAATAATTCCAATTTCAAAGAAAGCAGGTGTTGACAGGTGTGAAAATTACCGAACTATGAGTTTAATAAGTCACAGCTGCAAAATACTAACGCGAATTCTTTACAGACGAATGGAAAAACTGGTGGAAGCCGACCTCGGGGAAGATCAGTTTGGATTCCGTAGAAATGTTGGAACACATGAGGCAATACTGACCCTACGACTTATCTTAGAAAATAGATAAAGGAAAGGCAAACCTACGTTTCCAGCATTTGTACACTTAGAGAAAGCTTTTGACAATGTTGACTGGAATACTCTCTTTCATATTCTAAAGGTGGCAGGGGTAAAATACAGGGAGCGAAAGACTATTTACAATTTGTACAGAAACCAGGTGGCAGTTATAAGAGTCGAGGGACATGAAAGGGAAGCAGTGGTTGGGAAGGGAGTGAGACAGGGTTGTAGTCTCTCTCCGATGCTATTCAATCTGTATATTGAGCAAGCAGGAAAAGAAACAAAAGAAAAGTTCGAAGTAGGTATTAAAATCCATGGAGAAGAAATAAAAACTTCGAGGTTCGCTGATGACATTGTAATTCTGTCAGAGACAGCAAAGGACTTGGAAAAGCAGTTGAACGGAATGGACAGTGACTTGAAAGGAGGGTATAACATGAACATCAACAAAAGCAAAACGAGGATAATGCAATGAAATCGAATTGAGTCGAGTGATGCCGAGGGAATTAGATTAGGAAATGAGACACTTAAAGTAGTAAAGGAGTTTTGCTATTTGGGGAGCAAAATAACTGATGATGGTAGAAGTAGAGAGGATATAAAATGTAGACTGGCAATGGCAAGGAAAGCGTTTCTGAAGAAGAAAAAATTGTTAACATCGAGTATAGATTTAAATGTCAGGAAGTCGTTTCTGAAAGTATTTGTATGGAGTGTAGCCATGTATGGAAGTGAAACATGGACGATAAATAGTTTGGACAAGAAGAGAATAGAAGCTTTCGAAATGTGGTGCTACAGAAGGATGCTGAAAATTAGATGGGTAGAGCACATAACTAATGAGGAGGTACTAAATAGAACTGGGGAGAAGAGGAGTCTGTGGCACAACTTGGCTAGAAGAAGAGATCGGTTGGTAAGAGGCATGTTCTGAGGCATCAAGGGATCACCAATTTAGTATTGGAGGGCAGCGTGGAGGGTAAAAATCGTAGAGAGAGACCAAGAGATGAATACACTAAGCAGATTCAGAAGGATGTAGGCTGCAGTAGGTACTGAGAGATGAAGAATCTTGCACAGGATAGAGTAGCATGGAGAGCTGCATCAAACCAGTCTCAGGACTGAAGACCACAACAACACAACATACTCCACCGTGCAGTGTATTGCGGAGAGTACTATGTACCACAACTAGCAGTTTTCCTTCTCTTTCCAATCGCAAATGGAGCGAGGGAAAACGGCTGTCTATACACACCCGCACAGCTCCTAATTTCTGTTATCCTGTCTTCGTGGTCGTTATGAGAAATGTACGTAGGTGACATTAGAATCGTCCTGCAGTCAGCCGCAAATGCCGTTTCTACTGATTTTATGAACAGTATTTCGCAAAAAGGACATTGTCTTCCCTCTATGGATTCCTATTTGAGTTCACGAACCATCTCCGTAATACTCGCGTGGTGTCAGAACCTACCGGTCACAAATATAGCAGCAAACCCCTTGATTGCTTCGATGTTTTCCTTTAATCTGACCCGCCAGTGATCCCACGCACTCGAACAGTACCCAAGAATGGGTTGTAACAATGTTCTTTACGCGATCTCTACAAATGTGGTACATTTCTATAGAATTCTCCCAATAAAACGATGTCGACCTTACGTGCTCGTTCCATTCATACCACTTTGCAACGATTAAATTACATTTGTCTGTATTTGGAGCAAGCTGCCATTCAGCGAAGAAGATGAACATTCTAAGTCATCCCGTATCCTTCTACAGTCACGTAACGACGACACCATCCTGTTTCTGCAGCGTCATCTGCAAACAATAGCAGATTGCTGCTCACCCTATCCGCCAGATAGCTTGTGTATATGGAGGACAAGTGCGGTCCTATCACACTTGCCTGGGGAATTCCTAACGATACCGAACAGCCGCCATTATGGATAGCAAACTAGATTCTATTGCTTAAGAAGTCTTCAAGACTCAAGTACATAGGAGCCGACTACGTACGTTCGTTAACAGTCAAATGCTTTCCGGAAGTCTAGGAATATGCAGGATGGTCAGGAATAGTCTGAAAAGCTTTTAAGAATGCTGCAGCGTAGGTTGTGCAGATAAATTATTCTTAAGAAAAAAATTCCATACGTTGCGCCGTTTCCGAATTATTATCAGTTAAAGTGAGCCTTTTTCAGAAGTGATTATTTTAAGCTGAGAAAAACAAACTAATCTCACGTTTAGCTACACGGTTGTCAAGCTGCTTGAATTTGCGCGCGCAGAAACCTGATAGGTTCCGCGGTTGTCTATACGATTCTGTACGAGTTGCAATTTTGTCCTTACGGTCCTCAAGCGAGCTGAATGTCAAGTCAGCATAATAGTTGTGAAGTCTGTCGCAAGCGCCAGTCTTCTTAAACTACGTCAATAACTTTTCATGGAAAGATCGTATTCTTCCCTCCAGGGTTACCATTAAAGGTCTCGGGGCATTTCCGTTAAAATTCTCATACTCATCAAGCCGACTGGTAACAAATCTAACAGCACACCTCTGAAATGCTTCGATGTCTTCCTATAGTCCGACATTAAGGGGATTCCAAATACTCCATCAATACTCGTGAATGGGTCACAAAAACGTGGTGTACACGATCTCCGTTGTATGTGGGCTAGAATTTCCCAGAACTCTCTCAGTAAACCATTCACCTTCCCTACAGCTGACTTAGTGCTCATTCCATTTCACGTCGTGTCGCAACATTATGCCTATATATTTAATCGGCGTGACAGAGTCAAGTAGCATACTATTAACAGTGTACTCGAATATATTGCCAATGTCTACTTCACCCACCTACAATTATTTACCTTTCTTCACATTTAAGCAAGCTACCATACAGTACACCACATAAAATTTCTGCCCAAGTCATTCTCAATTCCCCTTCTGCCATTCATCGCTAGACTTCTCCGTGTATAGCATCGTCGTCATCGATAATCTCAGATTACAGTCCATTCAACCCGGCAAATCGTTTATTTACGCTTCCCTGGGGTACTACAGGCGTTACCTTTCTCTCCGATCAATACTTACCGTTCAGAACAACGTGCTGGGCTCTATTACTCAAAACTTCGGCGAGATAGTCACTTATTTACAAACCTATTCCATAAATAATTGCGCAGGCTTCTGTGGCGAGAGTCAGTTTACATACAAGTTTTCTAAATATGGTCTCCCGTCATAATGTAAGGAACTACACTCCTGGAAATGGAAAAAAGAACACATTGACACCGGTGTGTCAGACCCACCATACTTGCTCCGGACACTGCGAGAGGGCTGTACAAGCAATGATCACACGCACGGCACAGCGGACACACCAGGAACCGCGGTGTTGGCCGTCGAATGGCGCTAGCTGCGCAGCATTTGTGCACCGCCGCCGTCAGTGTCAGCCAGTTTGCCGTGGCATACGGAGCTCCATCGCAGTCTTTAACACTGGTAGCATACCGCGACAGCGTGGACGTGAACCGTATGTGCAATTGACGGACTTTGAGCGAGGGCGTATAGTGGGCATGCGGGAGGCCGGGTGGACGTACCGCCGAATTGCTCAACACGTGGAGCGTGAGGTCTCCACAGTACATCGATGTTGTCACCAGTGGTCGGCGGAAGGTGCACGTGCCCGTCGACCTGGGACCGGACCGCAGCGACGCACGGATGCACGCCAAGACCGTAGGATCCTACGCAGTGCCGTAGGGGACCGCACCGCCACTTCCCATCAAATTAGGGACACTGTTGCTCCTGGGGTATCGGCGAGGACCATTCGCAACCGTCTCCATGAAGCTGGGCTACGGTCCCGCACACCGTTAGGCCGTCTTCCGCTCATGCCCCAACATCGTGCAGCCCGCCTCCAGTGGTGTCGCGACAGGCGTGAATGGAGGGACGAATGGAGACGTGTCGTCTTCAGCGATGAGAGTCGCTTCTGCCTTGGTGCCAATGATGGTCGTATGCGTGTTTGGCGCCGTGCAGGTGAGCGCCACAATCAGGACTGCATACGACCGAGGCACACAGGGCCAACACCCGGCATCATGGTGTGGGGAGCGATCTCCTACACTGGCCGTACACCACTGGTGATCGTCGAGGGGACACTGAATAGTGCACGGTACATCCAAACCGTCATCGAACCCATCGTTCTACCATTCCTAGACCGGCAAGGGAACTTGCTGTTCCAACAGGACAATGCACGTCCGCATGTATCCCGTGCCACCCAACGTGCTCTAGAAGGTGTAAGTCAACTACCCTAGCCAGCAAGATCTCCGGATCTGTCCCCCATTGAGCATGTTTGGGACTGGATGAAGCGTCGTCTCACGCGGTCTGCACGTTCAGCACGAACGCTGGTCCAACTGAGGCGCCAGGTGGAAATGGCATGGCAAGCCGTTCCACAGGACTACATCCAGCATCTCTACGATCGTCTCCATGGGAGAATAGCAGCCTGCATTGCTGCGAAAGGTGGATATACACTGTACTAGTGCCGACATTGTGCATCCTCTGTTGCCTGTGTCTAAGTGCCTGTGGTTCTGTCAGTGTGATCATGTGATGTATCTGACCCCAGGAATGTGTCAATAAAGTTTCCCCTTCCTGGGACAATGAATTCACGGTGTTCTTATTTCAATTTCCAGGAGTGTATAATGGAGAAACCAATGTGTCGTGTACGGTTGCAGTGGCCCTCTTCTGGGGCTACTGAGTCGTCTGTGTCCCCTAGACCTAGAAGAAGGCCACTGCAGCCGTGGCCGATACGTTGGTTTCTCCAGTATAGTTTATGTACCTTATGACACGAGACCATGCTTAGAAAACTTATGTGTCAACTATTTCAAGCACTCGGAAAATGACAGCCTGTAATGTGATACATTATGCATTAGTCAACATGAGAAGAAATGTGCTAAACGTGAGAGAAACTTACCAGAAGAGAAAGGAAAATTCGTCAAGACGCGCCATTTTCCTCAGTAAGCACTTGTTTAAGTTCCGACCAAATATATCTGTGGATTAATTTGTGCAATACGCCTTGAGCACAAAGATGAGCTATTGTCCTGTCCTCTTCTTACGTTCTAGTGTTTCACGTTTTCCAGCATTTCACACGTTATATTTTCATAGTAGGAGCACAGTTTTCCTGGAGTTCAACTCAGTCATGGAACAGCTGGAAATTTTACAAGATCCCTAATACCGCAAGAAGATGGGCTCAAGTTGCACGAAATGTGTAACGTAATATAATAAAACACGAAAAAGTTCTGGCAGAAGGAGGTGTTTGCTACACTCTATATTCATTCAGTACAATTGCGCCTGTGACTTTTAATTATGGATAAGAATAAACTTTTATCTTATTTTATTCTTGAAAACGATTTGAGGTAGCAATGTTTTCTCTCTGTTTCGCTGCAACTTCTCCATTACCTTTAATGGCGCATAAAACTGAACAGATTGCGTTTCCAAATGTGTTTTCAAGCACTTAACACAAGTGTAGCACTTGGAGTATGTAGGACAACTTCTTACACACAAAATTTGTAATGCTTGTCATGACTAGCACACGACTGTATCCTCTGAATACATTTATTTTCACGCAGTAGAAATATTTTGCCATAGGTTGTAGAGTGAAACATAAACTAATTTCAAATACATAAATTTTTAAGTAAGTGAATCTATAGAATTGATAACTTTTTTAAAATATGCCAGTGTTTAGTGTAAGAGACTGGGGCGACGGACGTATCAGTGCATCACCTTCACACAACTTTGATAATGTTGGAGGGAGATATTGCTAAATAATGACTGTAACAATAGGTACGTGAACGCCACAGTAGGTAATAAATCTTCCACCGTTTGCTATGAGCTGTTTAATTAACTGTATAGCATAGAAAGTGGCTTTATTTCAAAAACTGGTAGTTCATATTATTACACCCAACGTATTTTCGTAAAATCACTAACCAAACAGGTAAAGACACAAACTTTTTCTTAATGCTGATTTTTATGGTATCGATAATAGCAATCATAGTCAAGGCAGGTTCATTGATATAACTGTTTTGGAGCTTTGAGAAGAAAATGAGTAAAAAATGCGATTAGAGCAGAAATCGCTTTGTTTCCCCTGTAGCAGCCTGAGGGCCACACCATCCGTAACTTTATGCAATTCTTGAAGGAAAAATGCACCCCTAGGATAAGAGATACTTAATAATCAGCTGTGTGTTGCCCCCCCCCCCCCCCTCGCCCACCTTCCGAAGATGATTTGAATGAAGCACAGTGGAACAACTTTCTGACAACGTTAGATGTCTCACCTTGTTTAGTGAAGACGTATGGTTCTAAGGAATAAGGTAATAGAGAATGCAGAGAGGATGAAATTCGGAACAGTTTGCAATAAGGAACCCATAGCAGGAAATCTGAAATAAAGTCTCTCTGCATTTTAGTCTAAATGAAACACCACAATACTGTAGTTTGGAATACTTTCATTGACAAAACAGTAGAATAAAATCAAATACTGTAAACTGAATCTGTGGTTTCGCGGCTTTAGAATAAATGTTCAATGTGACGACTACCAGTTTTTACACTACGTGCAACGACGAACCATGTTCTACGTACGACCCCACGATCCCATCTGGTGGTATCAAACGCTGGAAAGATGTGCTCAGTAAGATCAGGTACTATTCCTACTGCTGTTGAGTTCACAACGGACTTTGCATAACCCCAGAGGAAAACGTCAAGAGAGGTGAGGTCAGGGGAGTGCCCAGACCGAGAGACTAAACGTCCGTTTCCAATTACTCCTGCCTGAATTGTCCGTGAGATGTGTCCTGGCCCGACGATGACAGCGAGCCGGAGCATCGACGTGCTGAAACCACAGAGTAGCGCAATTGCAAGAGAGCGTCCTCGGGAAGTTCGGGCAAGGTATTCTGCAGAAAGTTAAAAGTACCATGCACCATTCAAACGTTTGGTAAGATGTGTGGTCCATTAAGGTGATCTCCAAGAACTGCAGCCCAAATACACTCCTGGAAATTGAAATAAGAACACCGTGAATTCATTGTCCCAGGAAGGGGAAACTTTATTGACACATTCCTGGGGTCAGATACATCACATGATCACACTGACAGAACCACAGGCACATAGACACAGGCAACAGAGCATGCACAATGTCGGCACTAGTACAGTGTATATCCACCTTTCGCAGCAATGCAGGCTGCTATTCTCCCATGGAGACGATCGTAGAGATGCTGGATGTAGTCCTGTGGAACGGCTTGCCATGCCATTTCCACCTGGCGCTTCAGTTGGACCAGCTTTCGTGCTGGACGTGCAGACCGTGTGAGACGACGCTTCATCCAGTCCCAAACATGCTCAATGGGGGACAGATCCGGAGATCTTGCTGGCCAGGGTAGTTGACTTACACCTTCTAGAGCACGTTGGGTGGCACGGGATACATGCGGACGTGCATTGTCCTGTTGGAACAGCAAGTTCCCTTGCCGGTCTAGGAATGGTAGAACGATGGGTTCGATGACGGTTTGGATGTACCATGCACTATTCAGTGTCCCCTCGACGATCACCAGTGGTGTACGGCCAGTGTAGGAGATCGCTCCCCACACCATGATGCCGGGTGTTGGCCCTGTGTGCCTCGGTCGTATGCAGTCCTGATTGTGGCGCTCACCTGCACGGCGCCAAACACGCATACGACCATCATTGGCACCAAGGCAGAAGCGGCTCTCATCGCTGAAGACGACACGTCTTCATTCGTCCCTCCATTCACGCCTGTCGCGACACCACTGGAGGCGGGCTGCACGATGTTGGGGCGTGAGCGGAAGACGGCCTAACGGTGTGCGGGACCGTAGCCAAGCTTCATGGAGACGGTTGCGAATGGTCCTCGCCGATACCCCAGGAGCAACAGTGTCCCTAATTTGCTGGGAAGTGGCGGTGCGGTCCCCTACGGCACTGCGTAGGATCCTACGGTCTTGGCGTGCATCAGTGCGTCGCTGCGGTCCGGTCCCAGGTCGACGGGCACGTGCACCTTCCGCCGACCACTGGCGACAACATCGATGTACTGTGGAGACCTCACGCCCCACGTGTTGAGCAATTCGGCGGTACGTCCACCCGGCCTCCCGCATGTCCACTATACGCCCTCGCTCAAAGTCCGTCAATTGCACATACGGTTCACGTCCACGCTGTCGCGGCATGCTACCAGTGTTACAGACTGCGATGGAGCTCCGTATGCCACGGCAAACTGGCTGACACTGACGGCGGCGGTGCACAAATGCTGCGCAGCTAGCGCCATTCGACGGCCAACACCGCGGTTCCTGGTGTGTCCGCTGTGCCGTGCGTGTGATCATTGCTTGTACAGCCCTCTCGCAGTGTCCGGAGCAAGTATGGTGGGTCTGACACACCGGTGTCAATGTGTTCTTTTTTCCATTTCCAGGAGTGTATTTACTAAGAGTGTCACCTAGTAACTTTTCATAAAGGTAGTGCGTAGAAAGTGCATAGTACTATAGAAACTTTATTTCACATTTCCATCTATAGGTTTCTTATTGCAAACTGTTCCGAATTCCATCCTCTACATCTCCTAAATTTGTAAAAGTCTCTCTATAAAGCTCTGTATCTTCTCTGTTTTGGTCTAACGTCAGAAGTTCCATAAGACTTTTCGTGGATGATGCTGTTATATACAAATAAGTTGCAACGCTAGAAAACAGAAGCGAAACGCAGGAAGACCTGCTGAGGATCGACGCTTGGTGAAGCGACTGGCAATTGACCCTCGCCATAAAGAAGTGTAACATGCTGCGCATAAATAGGCAGAATACGCATTATTGTATGACTACGCGATCTCAGAACAATCACTCGAAACACACACATCCATTAAATGCCTGGTAATATGTGTACGGAGCAGCTTAAAATGGAACGACCACGTAAAACTAATCGCAGATAAGGCAGATGCCAGACGGTGATTCATTATCCTCAGAAGGTGTAGTCCACACACGGTGGAAGTAGTTATCGAAGCACTCGTTCACCAGTACTTTAACACTTCCGTCAGTCCGACATCCGTGTCAGATAGGATTGATAGAGCAAATAATGAAGATCCAAAGAAGAGCAGAGAGCTTCGTCACAACTTGATTTACTAACAAGGGGAACTCCCCATCGCACCCCCCTCAGATTTAATTATAACTTGGCACAGTGGATAGGCCTTAAAAAACTGAACACAGATCAATCGAGAAAACAGGAAGAAGTTGTGTGGAACTATGAAAAAAATAAGCAAAATATACAAACTGAGTAGTCCATGCGCAAGATAGGCAACATCAAGGATAGTGTGAGCTCAGGAGCGCCGTGGTCCCGTGATTAGCGTGAACAGCTGCGGAACGAGAGGTCCTTGGTTCAAGACTTCCCTTGAGTGGAAAGTTTACTTTCTTTATTTTCGCAAAGTTATGATCTGTGCGTTCGTTCATTGACATCCATGTTCACTGTAATAAGTTTAGTGTCTGTGTTTTGCGACCGCACCGCAAAACCGTGCGATTAGTAGACGAAAGGACCTGCCTCTCCAATGGGAACCGAAAACATTTGATCGCAAGGTCATAGGTCAACCGATTCCTCCACAGGAAAACACGTCTGATATATTCTATAAGACACTGGTGACGGCATGTGCGTCAAATGACAGGAATATGTTGTCGACCCACCTAACTTGTACACTTGGCGAATGAGTAAAAATATTCTTCTACCTTGCCCGATTTAGGTTTCCGTGCGCTGTAGTCGACTGACGTCGTGTGTTTCGATGTTTGTTTATGTGTAGCACCCCCATACTACGGCGCAGTTGCCTCGCATCGGACGGACGGACGGACAGATAATAATCGTCTGAAAATAAGAAATTAAACCTTTCACTCGAGGGAAGACTTGAACCAAGGACCTCTCGTTCCGCAGCTGCTCACGCTAACCACGGGACCACGGCGCTCCTGAGCTCACATTTTCCTTTATGTTGCCTATCTTGCACATCGACTACTCAGTTTGTATATTTTGTTTACTTTTTTCATAGTTCCACACAACTTCTTCCTGTTTTCTCGATTGATCTGTGTTCATCAGTTTTTCAAGGCCTATCCACTGTGCCAACTTATTTCTAAATCTGAGGGGGGGTGCGGTAGGGAGGTTCCCTTGTAAGTGAGAATGCGCCACGGGGATTCGCATCCAATTTCAGTGGCAGGTGCTTCAAGAGATGGGTTGTGCTTAACATAGTTATTTACTGCTAATATTCTGAAAACGTACGTTCCTAGAAGGTTCAACCAATATACTACTTCCTCCTATGTAAATCTCGTCAAAAGACCATGGAGCTAAAATTAGAGAGAGTTATGCTCACGCGGGAGATTACTAATAATCGTTCTTACGGCGAACTGTTTCCGACTGGAACAGAAAAGGGGCGGGGAAACCGAAGTGGTACACGAAGTATCCTCCACCACACACCAGACGATGGCTTCTGGAGTGTAGGTGTAAATGTTGGTGAAGCTCGTGAGCTCCTAAAGTTACATTAAAATCGATTATTTGCGCATAAGTGTAATATTAAACTGGTGTGTGGCACCAGAGGCTAGAGCAAAGCTTCGCATGAGACGGCGGCACCTACGCCGCTCGCGTTGTAGGCTGCTACACGTCAGCACGATAAACCTGAAATGGCGTTTCGAGTGGGAAAGGCGCACATGATGAGATGAATGACTTTCTGTGGAAGTGCGCCATTTAGCAGCCGCACACCTGTGCTCGCTGCAAACTGAGAGACGAGTCCGCCATTAAACACGACATTCAGACAAGAAATCGGATGTAGCGGTGCGAGATAGCATCGGAGATCTGCTCCGGATACCAGTTTAGGCTGCATAACAACGCTTCTGGCATCACACTCCGGCGTGCCCATAAAACGCTATTGCATCTCACTTTATAAGGAGCGTGTTAATTACATTTTTTACCAGAGAGCACGTTGATGGCCTGCTTGAGAGTGGACTCAGTTTCAACAAAATAATGAATCTCACCTCGCCCTCGCAGCCGTCACCTGCAACCGCCGTTCCGCACTCCTACACACTATCTTTCATGTAGAAACAATCGGACGAAGATATTCATTGCACTCTTTAATTTATTAGACATTGCGTAATAAGAGCGAAAATAATTCTAAAACCGAATATGCTATGGCAATCCTACATTATTTCGGAAGTTACCGTTCAGAACATATTCAGCTTCTAGACTGCACTTCCGTAAGACACGCTTTTGCGTCTAACAAATGTACCGAAACAGGAAAATTTTCGATCAGCCACCGTACAGCTCGGACTTGGCTCCCTCTAATTTTCATCTCTTCGCTCACATGAACCGTACAGCATTTTGGCCCAGACAGCGAGCTGCAGGCCACTGCAAGGAATTGGCGGAAAGCAGGGGCTGCTGCTTTCTAAGACGAGCTTATTGCAAAGTTGGTTCCACGCTACTAAAAATGTCTAAGACTGAGTGGCGACTATGTAGAGAAGTAGCTGGAAGGTGTAACTAAATGCAAATAGCTTTTTGTTCGCTGTGGTTTCCATTTCTAGACCGATCGGAGGTTGAAAAAGAGAAACCCTCATGAAACTCGTATTCAATTGCCGCTGGTTAACTTTACTTTCAACAGTCGTGACGATCTTCTTTATCTTTCTTCATGTGAGCATAGATTGATGAATTTCACACTTGCGCCGCACTTTCAGGCGTTTCCCGAAAATTCGCCTTGAAACTGCTCATTTTTTTCCAGCAGACATTATTCTATGTAAATTGAGGTGACAAAAGTCATTGGACAGCGATTTGCACATATATAGATGGTGCTAGTATCACGTATACAAGGTATAGAAGGGCGGTGCATTGGTGGAGCTGTCACTTATAATCGGGTGTTTCTCGTGAAAAGGTTTCCGACGTGATTATGGCCACACGACGAGATGTCGTGATTAGTGGTGTCAGTCCGTGTTTTAATGTTTATGATTTACAACAACTGGCAGCCAACCCGCCCATATGTCTAGGCCAGTTGTATCTATGTTTTCTCTGTCTCGAAGTAATAGGCTACTGGCTGTATCCATTTTTTCCCAGAAATACCATTATCCTTACGATGCACCAAGTTATCTCAACTGTTAACAGTTTTGACCAAGTGAAAATTTCTGTTTCCTCAAAATTTGAGTACCACTGTATCTGCTACTTTTGTTTTCTTTTATGAACTATTAAGCATGTTTAAACCTTCTCCCTTCAACAGATGTGGTAGAGGACAGGAAATATGTGTATGTCACGAACATACGTAAGATCTTGAGAACAAGCAACTTGTCGACAAACTAATCGTCGCAATAGATTACATTGCCTAAAAAATTCCGTGTTAAAATTTTATAGTGAAATTTTCCTTTAATCTTTTATACGGCATGATTTTTTTCGTACCACGTTTCAAGCAGTGGTAGGAACACCACATCTTACGTGAAAATTCAGTGAAAAATGATTGAGTCTTACCTGTGTTACCGAAAGAAGTACCCTTTCGGTTCAAAAGGATTCTATACTGGTTTGATAAAAAACAGAGGAAAGTTACGATGGTGGTTTTAACGTTTCATGTGTTCTACATAGTCTCCTCCTGCTCCCCCAGCTTCATTATAACACATAGAACGTTCATACAATCATATGAAACTGTCAGAAAAGTCCTTCTTTGGGAAGTTACGCATCTCGCACCGTCACATTCTCTCGAATGTCGGTTGTGCCTTTCAAGCATTGACCCTTCGTATGAACTTCTGCAGTTTGTCGTTTTGCGGTATGTTAGTATCGTCATTCGTAGTGATTTTCTCCAGAAAAGAGCTGTCCGCGTTTTGCATTTGAATCACGTCGCTGCAGGTGTCCACGCATTGTTGTTTTTGTTTCGGCGTCAAGGTACCCAGGACAAATTTTGCAAACACTTCTAACTTCTTCAGAACATTCTACATAATATCTTGAACGCTCGATGTAAAGATGTCCCACGATTACGATTTCAGACACTACGGTCGCACGTTGACTACGTAACACTGCTCGATTATAGCTGACTGGTTGAATGCACATCTGTTGTTTACAGTTGTTAGTTCCAACTGCCACTTTAGTTACTGTGCAGACGTCGCTTACAAGCTAGGAATAAAATCATTCTTGGAATCATTTGGACGGATGGAGTGTGGTTATTTTGAAATTTACTGCTTTAGTGTGAATATGTGATTTCGTATGAAAGCAAACTTGTATTACTTTGCAGAGATTTGAGGAATGATTTCATCATTACGCCTATTACGTAAACTGATGGGAAGTATTGTCAGGAATGGGTCCTGTCACCTCATAATGATAAGAAATAAATTTAAGAGTAGATGTACCATTAAGAGCTAAGTGCAGTAAACTCCATCAAAACATTTTCAAAGTCGTCTGTTGCAATTAATTAGAAAGCAAGTGCGTTATTTCAGAATACAGAGCGTGATCAACAGACGTGACCTTACTCGTTAATCAGTGAGACGTATCGAATCAGGGATCTAATACGATAATGTTACAAGTAACGTGCTCTCCACACACGAAGCACAAGCCTCTCTTAATTAAATATAGCACAGCAAAAGCAAAAACTGTGAACTGTTATTGCAACTGCGTATGTGATCACTCTCGAAGGTTTAGTACCACTCGGAGCGACTTATGATTCTTGAAAGACTAAATTACAGAATTTCCGTGTTGTTTACGTGAGCATGCTGTGTTAGTGAAAAAAAAAACAGTCGTATTAAAAGAAATTTCAAAATCTAGTGAAGCCAAATTTGAAAACTAATTGTTTTGTTGGCCACCCGTTGTCTTTCAAGAAATTTCTAGTCCTTTCATGTGGTCAGTGGCACAGCGTTTCACGCAAATAGGCTTTTCATCATCGTCTTCATGAGTCAGACCCTCCTGCCTGTTACAATATGTTACTTGAGAAGCGAATAAGATTTCACTAAGATTGACCTTCGCACGCGGGTGGTAGATACCGCTTGACAGAACAGAACAATTTGCAATGTCTGTACTCCTGTACATCCAAATTAACTTCATTTCCGTACATAAATTAGTGATAGTCACCCTTCTTAATCAACAAATTCGAAGGGTTCTTTATACACTACTGGCCATTAAAATTGCTAGACCAAGAAGAAACGCAGACGATAAACGGGTATTCACTGGACAAATATATTATACTAGAACTGACATGTGATTACATTATCACGCAATTTGGGTGCATAGATCCTGAGAAATCAGTACCCAGAACAACCACCTCTGGCCGTAATAACGGCCTTGATACGCCGGCGCATTGAGTCAAACAGAGCTTGGATGGCGTATACAGGTACAGCTGCTCATGCAGCTTCAACACGATACCACAGTTCATCAAGAGTAGTGACTGGCGTATTGTGACGAGCCAGTTGCTCGACCACCATTGACCAGACGTTTTCAATTGGTGAGAAATCTGGAGAATGTGCTGACCAAGGCAGCATTCGAACATTTTCTGTATCCAGAAAGGCCCGTACAGGACCTGCAACATGCGGTCGTGCATTATCCTGCTAAAATGTAGGGTTTCGCAGGGATCGACTGAAGGGTAGAGCCACGGGTCGTAACACATCTGAAATGTAACGTCCACTGTTCAAAGTGCCGTCAATGCGAACAAGAGGTGACCGAGACGTGTAACCAATGGCACCCCATACCATCACGCCGGATGATACGCCAGTATGGCGATGACGAATACACGCTTCCAATGTGCGTTCACCGCGATGTCGCCAAACACGGATGCGACCATCATGATGCTGTAAACAGAACCTGGATTCATCCGAAAAATGACGTTTTGCCATTCGTGCACCCAGATTCGTCGTTGAGTACACCATCGCAGGCGCTCCTGTCTGTGATGCAGCGTCAAGGGTAACCGCAGCCATGGTCTCCGAGCTGATAGTCCATGCTGCTGCAAACGGCGTCGAACTGTTCGTGCAGATGGTTGTTGTCTTGCAAACGTCCCTATCTGTTGACTCAGGGATCGAGAAGTGGCTGCACGATCCGTTACAGCCATGCGGATAAGATGCCTGTCATCTCGACTGCTAGTGATACGAGGCCGTTGGGATTCAGTACGGCGTTCCGTATTACCCTCCTGAACTCACCTATTCCATATTCTGCTAACAGTCATTGGATCTCGACCAACGCGAGCAGCGACGTCGCTATACGATAAACCGCAATCGCGATAGGCTACAATCCGTTCTTTATCAAAGTCGGCAACGTGATGGTACGCACTTCTCCTCCCTACACGAGGCATCACAACAACGTTTCACCAGGTAACGCCGGTCAACTGCTGTTTGTGTATGAGAAATCGGTTGGAAACTTTCCTCATGTCAGCACGTTGTAGGTGTCGCCACCGGCGCCAACCTTGTGTGAATGCTCTGAAAAGCTAATCTTTTGCATATCACAGCATCTTCTTCCTGTCGGTTAAATTTCGCGTCTGTAGCACGTCATCTTCGTGATGTAGCAATTTTAATGGCCAGTAGTGTATTTATATATTTCTCTTTATTTTGAAAAAATCGTGTTCTCGGTGATGCAACATTTCGTAGTGGGAAGTGTTTTAAAATTGATAGTTAGTTCTCTGGCGGAACTTTGATCTTCCTGGATTCATTCCTTTACTTGAAGGTAATATCCAAACAGTATATGTGTACCTGTAATTTCCTCGTGTAAGTTTTCTTTGATGTCGGCAACAAACAGCCAAAGAAGCACAATATAGACACAGTACTCAGACGTCTCGCTTTATTCACCCTAGGAACGAAATGAAAGATGAGAATTGCAAAACTCTTTAAGTCACATAAATTAGTGTTGGTACACAAGTATAGATTACTGAATAATCCTTAACGAGGAGAAAAATATGATGAATTTCGCAAGAAATACGTCCTACCAACTGCAACTTCGGAGGACGTTTCTATGCCAACGTATTATTCTCTACTTAAATGTCACAGAAGTTTTATCAGGAATGCTGTGGTTGTTCGAAATTCACATTCATATATGAGAACCTGCTTTCACTTTCCTCCCCACCACTACCAAACTTCGAAACATACCAACCTCACTTGATATCAGATAATATACAGAAGAAGTTTCATGTACGTATCAGAGTTGCTGCAATGAGTCGAATGACCTACCGGTGGTAACGACCGGGACTTAATCACCGGTTCTGTCTTCTTCATGATTTGTGCAAAATTGTCGATTCAACTACTGTATGCGATGATGTCAAGAGTTATTTCCGAAATCGAAGGATGTGCGTTTCAGAGAGGCGCGTACTTTCAAGTACGCGTAACAGCCTTGGTCCTTATACGGTAAGCAGAGATTCATAGCGTCGAATTAAGTTCTGACGTTAGACGTGACGCGGTGCTGCAACATCTCAAACCGCACCTCGGCAGGTAAGACAGGTGGCTCTCAGAGCTTCAGGAATCACTACGGTGCTGCCTTTTTGTTGGAAGGATCACCTGGAAAGGCTCGAAAAGTTTAGTTACGCAAATGTAAAGATAATATCATTGTTCGCTGGAAAATACAATTCATAATAGGTACTATATTTTTACTAAACTGTCCATGGACCTTGAGGCGTTGATATATCTTAGCGGCAAATTCCAGCGCAACATTTCGCACAGGCCTAATTATTCCTCCTAGCGCGAACTACAGATTTTGTACCTGACGAGTATATCCTCCTCTTGGCTGCATGTTCTTCCTGATGAGATGACGTCAAATGGTTCAAATGGCTCTGAGCACTATGGGACTTAACATCTATGGTCATCAGTCCCCTAGAACTTAGAACTACTTAAACCTAACTGACCTAAGGACATCACACAACACCCAGTCATCACGAGGCAGAGAGAAGGATGACGTCATTTAACTAAGTAATATCTACAGTTACCCAGGACAGAGAAATAATACCGTTGGTGTTCATGACAGTGACTTAGCAGATAGTATATTTATATTTAAACACGAACTACAGTTTCAAATATTGAACTTTATTCCTGATATTCAAAAAATTCAAATGGCTCTGAGCACTATGGGACTTAACATCTGAAGTCATCAGTCCCCTAGAACTTAGAACTACTTAAATCTAACTAACCTAAGGACATCACACACATCCATGCCCGAGGTAGGATACGAACCTGCGACCGTAGCAGTCCCGCGGTTCCGGACTGAAGCGCCTAGAACCGCTCGGCCACACAGGCCGGCCCTGAAGTTCAACATAACCGTATTACGTATAGATTACTACTTCTGCGAGACCTAGGGGAAGAACTAGATAGGTGTGTGACGTACAGAAGCTTGTGTCTACGCGGGGAGCGTGTTCGGATAGCCTAATTTGTAAGGTGACTGTCTGCGACAAGCGGGAAATTTGGGTTCGAGTCCCAGTCTGGCACAAATGTTCATACGACGCTTTGGGTTACTCATCTATACCTATTACATTCAAGTTTAATTTCAGTAATGAATTTCAATTGGCTGCCGTCTCACAATCTACGTCTACATCAATACTGAGCAAATCACGCTTAAGTGCCTGGTAGAAAGTTAATCCAACGACCTTCACAATAATTATCTATTATTTCAATCTCAAACAGCGCTCAGGAAAAAGGAACATCTATATCTTTCCGTGCGAGCTCTAATTTCCCTTATTTTATTATGATGATCGTTTCTGCCAATGCAGGTCGGCGTCAACAAAATATTTTCGCATTCTGAAGAGAAAAATGGTGATCGAAGTTGTGTGAGAAGCTTCCACCACAACGATAAACGCCGTTGTACATGTTTAGTTTTTATAAGAAAATTATAGCAACTGCAGTAGTATGCTGTTAGATATCGACTAACTATTAGCAAGTTCGTAAGACTGGCGACTAGCTCTTACTGCAGAAAAATGCAAGTTTCTAGACTTCAAATAACATAAATGCGCGCTATCCTTTGCCTACAGGATTCATGAGTCACAGCCACAGCCAGTCATAAAAATTTGCAGAAGTAGCAATCTGTAGTGACATTAAGTAGAAGGAGCACACAGTTGTAGGTAAACCATATACAGCCTGCGATTCATTGGTAGGATACTGGGAAACTGCTGTTTGTCTACCAAAAAAGAGACTGCTTGCAAAACACTAGTACAGCCCGTACATGGAAACTGCCTATGCAAATGGGATTCACGTTAGGTTATACAGTAGTAATAGGAGACATCGAAGATATGCCAAGAAGTGCCGTGCGAATAGTCGGCAGGCCCGTTTGACTGGCGAAACAGTGTAACAGAAGTGCTGAAGAATCTTAACTGGCAAACATTCGAAGAAAGACGCCGTACATGGAGCGAGAATTTGCTTAGAAAATTTCAAGTATCGCCTTCTCTCCCGAAGTGTTCAAATGTGTGTGAATTCCTAAGGGACCATCGAGCGAGGTGGCGCAGTGGTTAGCACACTGGACTCGCCTTCGGGAGGACGGCGCTTCAATCCCGCGTCCGGCCATCCTGATTTAGGTTTTCCCTGATTTCCCTAAATCGCTCCAGGCAAATGCCTGGATGGTTCCTTTGAAAGGACACGACCTACTTCCTTCCCCGTCCTTCCCTCATCAGTTGAGACCGATGACCTCGATGTTTGGTCTCTTTCATCCCCCCCTAAGGAACCAAACTCAAACTACTGAGGTTATCGGTCCCTAGACTGACACACTACTTAAACTAACTTATGCTAAGAACAACACACACACCCATGTCCGATGAAGAGGGGGGACTCGAACCTCAGGCGGGAGCGGCTATACAATCGGTGCATGTCGCCTTAAACCGCGCTGCCATTGCTCGAAGAACATCAGCCCCTCGACTCCATAGAGATCGAGCAGATGAAAAGGGTGCAGACAAGTAGTCATTCTTCCCTAGATCCATCTGTGAATGAAACGAGAAGAAACCTTAACATACGGTACAGTAAAAACTACTTCAATCACGCGTTTCACAGTAATTCGCAGAGCATAGCTACAGATATTTTAAGAGAATTAATTTCATGTGGGTAACCCGATGAGGTGACGTTGTGGTTAAGACACTCGACTTTCCTTCTGAGAGGAGCAGGCTTCGAATTCGCGTCTGGCTATCCAAATATAGAATTTCTGTGGTTTTCCTAAACTGATTTAGACGAATGGTAGGCTCCAGTGTCATCGATGTCGACGGGGCCGTAGAGCCTGATTTTTCTTATTTACTTTCTCCGATTCGTGTAAAAGCTTTTCTGAATGGTTTCCTCCGCGTAACTCTCAGGCCAGCATTTCCAGAACTATGTTGTAAATTACGGTCAACGTATATGGAACTAGAGGTTTTCAATGCTAGCTCTACTGTTCTTCAGTGATTCACACTATTCGTCTGTCCACTGGACTCGCATTCGGGAGGACGACGTTCAAACCCGCGTCCGGCCATCCTGATTTAGGGTTTCCGAGATTTCCCTAAATCGCTTCAAGCAAATACCGCAATGGTTCCTTTGAAAAAGCACGGCCAGCTTCCTTCCCCATCCTTCCCTAATCCCATGGGACTGATGACCTGCTGTTCCGTCCTGTCCTCCAAAGCAAGCAACCAGCCAACCCTTACGTCTGTCCGTCACGGTGATGAAGTTAATGCAAATGGATTTCGTGTTATTTTCACCTAGAAATGAGACCTACCATATTCGTACCACGTGGAAGATCCAGAATTTGACTCTGTAGCTGATATATGGTGGGAATCAGCATTCCGCCAACAAAATTTCGGAGATGATTCAGAGATATTTTCTGAAATCTTGGTTGGTCTCCGGTGGTTCTTTACAGAGTTATTACATTTTTTCATTTCTTACTGTTATTTATCTGTCTATCTCAATTACGCTGAAGATATATGTACAACAGTGAAAATATCGACGGTATGCCTTTTGTATCTTGTTTGGAAACAAACTTATTGCATTACTCACGGTAGTATCTGTTGCCAGCAGTAACGCCCGCTTTCCTCTTCACTCTCTAGCTTGTATTCACTGCTGCTTGGCTCTGCCTCATGTTTATTTTTCCGGCACTGTTAATTGTAGGTTAACAATAATGATCAACAGTATGGATATATTTACTGATAAAGAGTTGGCCGATATGCATGTCGTGTGTGGGTTCACTGAACGCAATGGAAGAGCGGCACTACATCGCAACAGTATGCTGACTGTTCCCGATGAGACGGAAACGAAATGGCAGTACTTCTGCACCGTCTGATAGTTGTTGCGTACTTTGTGTTTTTTATTGTACGTTTTGGTGATTGCATATTACATGGCTTTTTACTGTTGTACTGTTGTTAGGAGAAACAACGGTAACTGGGACAACAAAGAGAATAACTCATAATTAAATTATTACTCTGTAAGGAGCAGCCAGAGAAAACGGATTCTTTTACCGAAATACTTAAAAAATATTCACGAATATGTCCGAAATTTTACCGGTGGAGCATTGTATACTGTGTGCTAAGGATATATAAGTACTTCAGTAAATGTTTTACATCGAAACTGGAGGAAAACAGTAGACTAGCAATGGCTCCTGGTTAAAAAGTGAGTAGAATATCAATTAAAAATTAATGACTTGTGATATTTAGAAAGGCACTATAAGCTTGAGCCTAGCGAGGAGGAGAACTGTAAGAAATGACGAGCGACAATGTGACATGGCGGTGTCTTACCTAGCTTGTAGATGGTAGGATATCGACACATAGCTGCAGAAGGCAGCAGTTCATCCTCCGATGGCTTAAATTGCGATAGTAATTCACACCTCGCGAGCAATAAACGTTACGATCTATGTAAGCGGTTTTCACTCCTTCCCTGAGTGCGTGTGCTCTTACTTCTGCCAAGACGGCGCCCAATACGAGGCCGCTGTTTTGGACACTGCCTAACGACGAGGAAGTTTCTGCTGCTTCAGAAAACATACAAAAATGAAACTGAGTGGTCCTGATAGAGTTTGTTTAGAGCCTTGGTCGCAGCAAAAAATCAACAGACTAAAGTGGTAGGCACAGTTTTCTATTTCCTCTCTAAGTGGGCGTTCCTGGAAAAATCCATGTCACTTTCACGAGCTAGTTGTGAGGGAACTCTATAGAACTGTTATGTTGCCCTTACCTGCAGGTCCGAACTGCCTACTACCTCCCAGAGGAGGTATCGTTGCGCTCGTAATGTCTTCCTTCATACAAACGAACCTATCGAACAGTCACTGCCGTCTTTGAGAAAACTGATGATTATGAACTACGCAGTACTACACTGAAATCAGAATCATCCCAAAATTCTTCCGTGCGTAACGAAATATGTTATCTAATTTCCGTCTCTCTCTAGTACCGGGAATACTCAAGAAACCCACATTCAAATTTCTCAATACATTAATTAATAAATTACTTGATAAGCAAAATCTGAAACTTCAATTCAAGTGCACATGTACCTTGGATATACAGTTGTATTAAAATACGCGCTAGCCTGGGTATCATACTACAACCTATGCAGGAATACTCCTTATTTGTATGGGCTACGTTTCAGATTGGCATAATTAGGGAGATACAGAATATGCAATAAAGAACAGCGTAAATGGACACACGAAAAACGAAAATGTGTAATAGACTCCATCTGAACAGGCCTCGGAATTCCTAGCGGTACCGACCGACCGTCGTGTCATCCGTAGCCGATAGACGTCACTGGGTGTTAATATGGAGGGGCATGTGGTCAGCACACCGTTGTCAGTTTTCTTGACGGCAGCCGCTGCTTCTCATTCAAGTAGCTCCCAGTTGGCTTGACAAGGAGTGAGTGCACCCCGCTTGCCAACAGCGTTCGGCAAAACCGGACCGGTACCCATCCAAGTGCTAGCCAAGCCCGACAGCGCTTAACTTCGATGATGTGACGGGAACCGGTGTTACGACTGGGGCAAGGCTGTTGGCGAAATGTTGAATAGAAATTCTGAAAAATCAGATCTGGTAGACATTTGAAAAGAAGTGGAAGTTCCAGAAATTGTTTACATGAACATTATTCAGGTGCACTGCGTAACGCTCCCGTACTGAATGTGAAGATAAAATTAGACTAATAACCACTCACACAGAGGCATTCAAGCAACAATTCTTTCCACCTTTTATCTGGGAATGTCATGTGAAGAATCCTTAAAACGTGGCATATGGCAAGTATCCTTTCCCACGACTTCTATATTGTTGTTTGGAATTATTTACAGTCCAGACAACAATAGTTTTCCTTTACGAGCTGTTAGCTGCAGGAGTGTGTTAAATGGCTAAAAGATTAGAAAAGAAGTCGTCAAAAACAACTGTTGGTGAAAAGATAGCTACTGCGTTCTCCGATGCGCAGGAGGGCCGGTTGGGCGGGCAGCGCCTTCCGTTTGGCGCATACTTGGCTAATTGCTGTGCGACTAATCACTTTCACCCATCTATACGCCACATTTCCAGCTGACTAATTATCTTATTACATGCCTGGAAATTATTACGGACACATGACTGGGCAGAAGCTAAGCTCTGCGCGCACCTCTCGGGCGAAATTAATCACAAATCACTTATGAGCGTTCGTTCGAAGCCGTCGGTGAGGCAGATGGGCGCTGTTTAGCTGTAGCTAAGCAGGTGTATCTGTATTCCGCACTCGGAAATTTTTGTTAAACAAAAAACGTACATCTTTCTCTAGTAGTAAATGCCAAAATTGACTTCCCAATTGCGGAAAAAAGTAAGAAGAGAGATGATAACGTCAAAAGGAAGGGTGTCAAATATCCTGAACAGTTGTTAATATCTTTAGTTTTCAGGATTTGGTTACTTACGCACAAGTATATTTGTGGATGCTAGTCAGTTGTTACTTGATAATAATCTAATAAATCGGAAACTTAGTGCTGAACTAATATTAGTGAAACGAAACGCAATTTGTTTGCGTTATATCATTATATATGAAACTGTTGTAACAAGAAGTGACGATAGAGTTCATTAACGTGCAAAGAAAGAATATTGAAGTGCATTCCAGTCGACGACGGTCACTGGGGACCGAGCTCATGCTCCGGTTGGACAAGGATGGGGAAGAATATCGGCCGGTTTATTACAAATAAAACATTCCGGTATCTCCTTTAAACGTTTTAGGGAAAGAACGGGAAACTCGTATGTGTATGGCCGGACAGAGATTTGAACCCTGTGCTCCAGAACACTAACTCGTTCGCGGTAAGAGAGGCTAGATCTGTTGATAACGTTTCTTGTTGAAGTGCCGAGCATAACAGAAACGGCGTTTCATGGAATGGTTTTAACTTTATAAGGCGGGCTAAAATGAAGGAGTGAATGTTTATCTTTTTCTTGCCCTCCTTGTACTCCATATCCACAAATGTATGTTTGCAATCACATTTCCCGGTAGAGTCTCGATTTACTGCGCCATGTATCAGTGGCAGAACATTACCTAGTCCTGTCCACTGCGTACTGTTTCGCAGTCATGACGTTTTCTTTCTCACAGTTTTTCTTCTACCTTCAGTTATCAGCTGCAAGGAATGTATTTTTCGTTTCGCATGCTATGTCTTAATACACTGTTTTTCTCTTCTCAGTTTTGCTAGGTAATTTTCTGGATCTGCCGACACGCTCCAGTAATTCCTCATTTGACGTTCTCGCCGGCTACGCTATCTTAAATGCTATGGGTATAGTCACATCTCGAAGTCGTCTGTTTTGTTGGTAATGTCTACTTTTAATGTCCAACCTTCCACATCTTACATCAAACATAACAGTTTACTAGCGTTAGTCTTAATTTTATGTCAGACTAAGAAAATGTCAACGCTGTTTCTAATTTTAAAACGTTTAATGCAGCTTGTTTACTGCAGCATCTTTTTTATTTGCCAAACTCTTCAGAAAATCATGTGCCGTGATATTTGAACTTTCTGACTCTTTCTAAGGACAGTGCTTAAAATGTCATGTTAGAATTTCGAAACAAATTCAAGTATCTCGAAATGATAATGAATTTTGTCTTTTTCAGTACAGGGCCACTGTTTTGTAGTGTTCTCCTGTTACTTTGGCCGGTTGTTGTAGGTCATCTATATTATAAGCAAATATTTTCATTATAACGTGTTTTTAATTACACAACCTTTTTGACAACTGAATATTGTAATTGCAGATTGTGTATAACATTAGAACTATAGAAAATTGCCTCTGACACTGATGCATTGATCCAAGTATATAGGAAGAGAATGGACGCTTTCAGTGTAGAAACTTCTACGTCACTAACGCATCCATCATTCTATGTCATCCTGCACTTTCTTGTTCCAGTGACGAGTTAAAGTCTCTGCAGTGATTTTAAGAGGCGAAGAGACAACAGTTACTTGGAGGTAAACTGAAGCTAAGTGGAGAATGTTTCATGATTTCCCATCAAAATTTTGCAAGATATCGGAAGTTGTATTGGCCTCACGTGTCATAGCGTTGTCCTCTATAAGCTTCAGAGAGCTTGCCTGTGAGCGTAATTTTGACGGCTTGTTTAAGCTTCAGCAACGTCTTGCAGTAACGTTCACCATTAATTATTTCACTTATTTCATGTAGAGTACAGGTATTTTCCATGAAAAGAAACTTAACACCACCTTTCGGATATTCAGTTGAGAGTGAGTTGGACTAGAGGATCTAGATTTCCGAAGCTCCATATGCATCCACATAGAAGCAGGTTCAAAGTGATGACTCAGAGTATCGCCACATGTTAAAACCTTGGTACCAAATTCTTTCCATGCTTAGAGTTCCACAACATATGGGTCTAGCACCAGTTCTTACCAAATGGTTCAAATGGCTCTGAGCTCTATGGCACTTAATATCTGAGGTCATCAGTCCCCTAGAACTTAGAACTACTTAAACCTAACTAACCTAAAGACATCACACACATCCATGCCCGAGGCAGGATTCGAACCCGCGACCGTAGCGGTCGCGCGGGTCCAGACTGAAGCGCCTAGAACCGCTCGACCACACCGGCCGGCTAGTCCTTACCATTATCTTATTCTCTGACGCCTGAACTTTCACACATTCTTTGGTAAAACCAAGTTTTTCAGGCTTATCTGATACACTCATCGACAGTTCAGCAGCAGTCCAACGTGTTGGGACCCCTACATTCAGACAAATGAGACCATCCACACGCAGGCGAAATCGTGGCAGCGCAATTGACAACGTACGCCCACCCGGGATGTGGAAATTTCTTCGCATAACGCTTACACCATTGGCGAAACACTACTTCCTTCAGTCTCCCTGTATCCTGTGAAAAACTGCTGAAGCATGCTCGTCTTCTGCTTGAGGAAATTTTCCACTGGCTTGGGACAATCCATCACGCAAAAGTGAAGAAAATGTAGCCGTTCAGTGCACACGTAAGCTATTATAATACCACACCATATAGCGGCAGACACACCCACTCACTGGAATTCTGTACAAATTCGAGACAAATAATCTTTCAGATTTAATTAGCTTCACTTAACTGACAAAAATGAACTCAGTGAGCAAGGAATCAGTGAAATGTAATGACATGAGCTGATATTTGTGACATCCATTAACGGTGCTGAACCAGCCATGTAATGAATATACTCGCGATCATTAGGAGATCTGGATTCGAATCCCACACTAATTTTCATATAATTGTTACAGAATCTGTTCCGAAGAATGAAGAACAACGAAGGCGGTACTAAATCGTATAATCAGAATCAGAAACGACCTGTTTCCGTTGTGAAAAGGAGCCAGAATTCAGCTTATTGTTTCGTGCCACGAAACTGTGGCGTAAGCTCTTTGTGACTGGATACTCTCTGACATGTATCTTAGACATAAAAGTGAGCCCATAAAAGAGCACTGTTTCCGCTTTTACTGTTCCATTGTCGCGCTTTTTATGACATTCGCACTTCTGCATGAACGTGTCACGTATCCAACATTATTGTATAACTCATTAAGATATGGCTTCACTGCTGGTAGTGACATTTTCTAGTGTTTCGCGAAATACGGTTTCCTAGTAGTGTGTCATTTACTGGCTTCACTGGTATTGTTTAAGGAAAGAAAAACTGCAGTAGGTTTACATTCCACTGTGCTTTACTAGATGCTGTTCTCATGGAAGTGTTGTGTCATTGTCTTATGTGCTACACGATTCTTATCTTCCATCGTTACACACTGATAAGCCAAAACATTATGATCACTCCCCACCGCGACGTTAGATGCCGCCTGATGGTGTTGTGGGCACCCGACGTGGTAAAAAAAATGGTTCAAATGGCTCTGAGCACTATGGGACTCAACTGCTGTGGTCATCAGTCCCCTAGAACTTAGAACTACTTAAACCTAACCAACCTAAGGACATCACAGACACCCATGCCCGAGGCAGGATTCGAACCTGCGACCGTAGCAACAGCGCGGCTCCGGACTGGAGCGCCTAGAACCGCACGGCCACCGCGGCCGGCCGACGTGGTAAAAAAAGTATGTAAGCAGAGCAGACACGGACCGGGGAACACCCTAGACAACATATGGGTTTCAAATGGGGAAATCCACTGAGATAAGCGACTTTGACAAAAGCCAGTTTATTATTACGCAGAGACTGAGAACGAATATCTCAAAAAAGGTAAAACTGCTCTAATGTCCACGTTCTACTGTCGCCAGCATCTACGGAAATAGGTAGGAGGACAGTAAAACTACCACTAGGCGTCAAATCGTTGGGCGTCCACGAGTCTTCACAGAACTCGGGGTTCGGAGGCTTGTCTGCTCTGTAAAGTAAGATAGACGGTGACCTGTACCATCTCTGCCAAAAAAGCACAATGCTGGTGCACGCACAAGTGTTTCGGAGCACACCGTTCATCGTACATTGTTGAACATGGAGCTCCGCAGCGAACCACCCCTACATGGTCACATGTTAACGTAACGACATCGTCAGTTACTATTGCAGTGGGCACGGACCATCGGTTTCGACTGTTGATCAATGGAAACGTGTCGTATCTCCGTGTGAATCACATTTTTGCTACACTAGGTTGCTGGTCGTCTCCACAAACGCCGTCATCGAGACAAACGGCAACTCGAAATGTGCAGCGCGCCATGGACGCAGGCTGGTGGGAGAAGTATTATGCTATGGGAAACGTTTTCCTGTGCTTGCATGGGACTTGTGGAGTAATCGAAGACACAGTGACAGCTGCGAACCATCTGCATCCCCGCACGCTTGATGTGTTCCCCGACTCCAAGGTCGTCTTCCATCAATATAACTGTCCGTGTCTCGGAGTCAGAACTGTGTTACAGAAGTTTTCGGAGCATTACAGTGAACTCACATTGATGTCTCGGCGATCAAATTCGCATGATGTAAATCCTATGGAACCCACCTGGGTCGATATCGGGCACCATCACCGCGTATGCAAATTAGCGACCCGTTATTTACGCGAATCATATGACCTGTAAGTGGGCATCTGATGCTACGTACCTCCACAAACCTAAAAAAAACTGTCGGATCCCTGATACGCAGAATCATTAATGTATTTCGTCCCAAAGACGGACAAACAATCTGTTACGCAGATAGTCATAATGCTTTGGATCATCAGAGTGCTGTATATTGTAAAACTCATTTCCCGTTACTCGAGGCATATAATTCGAATGTTAACACATGCGTCAACGCGGCGACAAAGCATTCTTTTTCTTTATTTATTTTATGAAGGTGATCAGATTAGAGCCTTCAGGTTCTCACTTACGGTGGGCTATAGTGTAACTGGACATCTAAGACTTTTTCTACCTCCAATTACCTCAACAAAGAGAATAATAATATTATAAATAGTAATAATAGCGGTAAAATAGATGTGTAAAGGTGATTTTAAACAAGATATGAATATATTTTATGCCTGCCCCCGGTAGCTGAAAGGTCAGCGCCACAGAATGTCAATCCTAAGGGCCCGGGTTCGATTCCCGGCTGGGTCGGAGATTTTCTCAGCACAGGGACTGGGTGTTGTGTTGCCCTAATCATCGTCCTTTCATCCCCATCGACGCCCAAGTTGCCGAAGTGTTGTCAAATCGAAAGACTTGCACCCGGCGAACGGTCTACCCGACGGGAGGCCCTAGTCATACGACGTTATTATTATAATATATCTGATGCCATTTGGAATCACAGTAAAAACACAGAACCGTCAGTAAAGCTGTTATTGTTATTGTTGTTGTCATCAGTCCGTTGGCTGATTTATTTCTCTCCGTGCCATTCTACGAGGGCGCGCTGAAAAGTAATGCCTCCGAAATTTTTATTTGAAAAGTCTTAAGGCGTCTTAAATAAAACAGAGGTTACTAACATTCCATATCATTAATCTTCATTGCTACATATTTACAGCTCTCTGCCGCTATAGAGCTCTGAATTATGTAGCGTGTAACATTTATGCGCGAGAAATACCGTCCCGTAATAGAGTTTCGAATTCGAAGGGTTCGTCCACACATGGAGCAACCCGTCCTTCAACATGTCAATGCCAGACCACACACGAGCGCTGCGACATTCTCAATAATCCGACGCCTTGGGTTCACTGCCTCCATACCATCCCGACTTGGCCTCACCCGACTTTCATCTGTTTCCAAAACTTAAAGAACGGCTTCGAAAGCTTACTTTGATAGTGATGATGCGGTTCAAACTGAGGTGAGGTTTTGGCTCCATCAACAAAGTCAGACACTCTACAGTGACAGTACCAACAGACGGTCTCTCGTTCGGAGGAATGTGTTCGTCGCCACATTGAATGTTAATAACGTTTGTTTTACTTAAAAAGTTTTAAGAGTTCTCACACAAAAATTCAGAGGCATTACTTTTCAGCAGGCCCTCGTGTCTTGCGCAATTCTTTTCGTACCTAAATAACTGCTGTCCCGCACATCCATTTAAACTTGCTTTCTTTACTCAACCATTTGCCTCTCTCCACAATTTTTACCCTCAAACTTTCCTCAGCATCAAATTAACTATTGCTTGGTGACCCAGGGTGCGTCCTATAAACCTTTCCCTTTTTTTTGCCGGGGTTAGATTGAGTACCTCTTCATTACATCTTCTCGATCTACTCTTCTAACCATCAAAATTTTTCTATATAGCTTATGTGAAGTACGACTACGGCTACTACTACTACTACTACTACTACTACTACTAATAATAATGGAAAAATATAAGATATTTATCTGTGTACAAAATCGAGATAACATGAGAAAGAAATTCAGATAGAATCCCCCAACTAGGTACTTTGGAATTGAGGATGGCCTGGTGGGAAAGGAGGATACTTAGTGGTAATGTGGTAATGGGCGCGTACAAAACAAAGGTAAAAGTTACTGTTGTTTTAGTCCGCTCAGTTTTGATATTCGTCTTATATCCTCGAGATAGTCACGTTTCGTTCTTTTCCATTGTGTCATACCTGTCTTCCTACTCATCCTATGCGAATAAGAAGTGAGACAGCTTATTTTTTCCTAGATGCTTCGGTAATGTAGGTAACGAATTTGTATTCAATGCTGTTGTTGACCCTTTTATCACACTTACTAAAAAATAACAAAAATCTAAAAAGTAGTCGGCGTACCTTGATGTAGCCAACTATTGGGTAAACGACAAAATTAATAGTGAAGCGCATCTGTGACGCTGGATTGGACACGTATTACTGTTGGGCAGTAACAGACGGGGAAGTTCAAGGGCAGCATTTCCCCCGAGCAGCGCACTTGTCCAGATGTCACGGCCGCGTCCCCAGTAGACGAGGCACACGTGTTGGCGGAAACGCCACTTAGTGTACTGTCAGCCTTCAGTTATAAACCTCCACAAGTAACAACTTTTATGTAACTCTTCGAAGCCTCGTGCTAATGTTTGGTTCATTTTTAGCGCCGATGGTATACAGTTTACTTGCAGTTCTGCTGTGCACTCCCAGAATAATATAGTGATGGGGAACATCTTTCTAGGGCGTTGATAAGAATCGTTTATAGAGGTAGCGTAATACGTATCAGAAATGCCAAGTATAGTAACTACCTATCCCCAGTCGTACGTAACGAAATCTGGGAAAAATATTCTAGTAGATGAATTTGTTTGTCTTTGCCTTTCCACTACTTAAAATTTATATTAATCTTCCAGCCTACAAATCTGAGGAGTTTGGACAACTACGACAAAAACAGAGCTCTTTCTTATATGAAGGAAATTTTATTTTGATTGGACCTTGTCTGCTACAGAATCCTTTCCTCTCAGCGAGCCGAGCGAGATGGTACAGTGGCCAGACACTGGACTCCTATTCGAAAGGATGGCGGATCGAACACCCCCACCCCCAACCCCTCCCAGTCATTAAGATTTAAGTTTCTTGTGATTTCCTCAAGTCGTTAAGGGTGACTTGTTTGAAAGGGTAGGATCAGTTTCCTTCACCATCGATCCATAATTCGAGCTTGTGCTAATGACATCGTCGTCGACTGGACCTTAGAATTGCTTCTTTATTTCCATACCAGTTGTAATACATTCACAACTCTGATTACGTTCTCCACTTTTCCCAACATTCCTCCTTAACCCCAGACTTTCGCATTGTTAAAAACAACTATACATACACTCGTAGGTCGATTTCCTCCTAACCATGAAACTGGCCTTCGAACATTGATGGCATAGAGGACGGAATGATTGAACTAATATATTAATAACTGAGCGAACTGACCATTGGACAGAGCTCGAACGGCAAGCTCTTCGTGAAGGTTATTTTTGGCGCTTTCTTCAGATCTCCGTATGAAATGCAACATCACTGTAACATGTTGGTAACTATGAAGAGATCTTGAGATGTGATACACTGGATTTGTGTTTTTATGCATGATTGTGGAAAGAAATGTCATCTCTTCAGAGTACGAGACTTAGCGAAGAGATCAGGAATTCAGGCAGGACATTTTAAGCTGATTTTTAGAAACTGAACTCAACGCCGCTATTTTTCCTTCCCCCGGCAATCCAATTCTAGCCATGAAAAATTCTTATAACACCTAGAATGTAACTGAATACCTGCGGACTGAGTGCCACCTCACCAACGGGGCAACGAAGACTGCCAACATCAGTACACCACTTAGAAATTTGTTCTACTCTGGGAACAAAACAGGTGATGCAGCAACGCATTTGGTCTTGCAGAATCCACAGCATTCGAATTTGATAAAAAAAAAATTCGTAATGGGATGATTATTAGTTTCTCTTCACTGGACGCTGTCATTTATTATAAATGTACGAGTAGTTTCAAGTGGTGCTTAACACCAACATAACAGCTGCAGTTGTCGTAACTCATAGTCCTGCTGCACTCTGCACGAAACCTTTAATCATGGTACAGCTTTCACCTAATAGCCGAGTATCTGTTGAAATCGAGGAGATACCTAGTTCTGGTGCCAGCGGCGCATACTCTAAGCTTTTCT